>NW_022146173.1:29055-383175 GCF_002938485.1 Sitophilus oryzae | reverse complement strand
TTTTGAGAGAGATGTGTTTTTATTTCATGGCAACATATCTTATTATAGATTTAGACAGCTATAATTTCATTATCAATAGAATTAGACACAAATAAAACACTATAGATGGCTACATTTGAAAAGAAAAAGTAATTTATTTAATAAGATGAAACTCAACTTTACAAAATTTAAATTATACATGATTTAAAAAAAATAAACAGACAAATTCTGTCCTTAATATCCATTATTATAGGATCCATCTAATTTTGGGGCTTTCGATATTCTCAACACTAGACTGCTGCTTCTCTAGCCTTATTTTTGTTCTACCTTTATTGCCGTGTTTCTTAATTCTTTGTCATGTCCAATTGTTCAAAATGTCTACAAAATATATAGTATTATATTTAATTAATATATCTATGATTTATAAATCATATTTTGTAATAAAACATCATGGCAAATATTAAAATATCTTAACATTTGTTTTCCACACCACAAAGCATAATAATATTGTAGAGTATTAAAACAAAAAATATAATAAAAAGTACCTTGTTAAAACATTTTGATTTTTTGCATCATATAATGTAAATTTAATACCTACATTCAAATTAGAAACTTCGCCACAGACTTCGCCATATTGTCAAGATTTTCTTGGCGGTATTTTGACAACTTACAAGAAATTACATAAAATAAAACAATGAAAATACAGAATATTAAATATTGTAATGTATTCTACAACATAGACCTAAAGAGTAAAAGATAAAACAAAGCTTATTAACTCTATCGCCATTTTTTCATAAAAAAATATGTACCTACATTTTTCTAATACAGTAACTTGATCTGTTTTAGAAAAATTGATACAAGAATTATCATAACCACACCAGATAAACTGTTGAATGTTTAAATATTATTACCTTTGTCGCATTGATATCTGCTATAAGACTCTGTATAAATTAAAGTTGATTGCGTAAGTAGTTATTTAATGTTACCTCTTTACTAGATTTTACCAAAATTTAGAGTAATTTAATACATAAGTCAGAAATAATAAAATGAATATATTGCCTGCAAATAAATAAAAAATTAAACCGCTTGGATGTAATGACATGATAATTCAGATATAATATTCATAGATTTAAAACCATCAAATAAGAATATCAATAAATGATTATGAATTTATGTTTTTAATGTATATGAATGATAATATTATGATCCGATTACAATGATACCCTACTTCACAATCTCCATTAAGTATCTTTCCTCTATTTTACACATAATTCACATCATTGGAATTTTGATATTCGTCAATATAAATCTAAAAATCTTAAAATATAAAATTAATCATAGAATTTGTATTGTTACTGTACCAAAAATACTGTTGCTACATTTACCTAAAATATGATAAAATCGAGTAGAATGATATCAGATATCATAACTCCATGCTGTTTTTGAAGATGCGCTAAAAGACCTTTCAGTAGGAAAAGATACAAGCAGCCTTCTAAAGATTTATAAATATTTAACTGTCCTTTGTCCTTTATACACAACTTCAGTGAAAAAGAGATGGTTAGAAAAAATATAAAATAAATATAAATAGTATTTATAGAAATATGGCAACATCTGCTACCTTCGTATGCGTAGTATAGTCTATAAAATGAATAACTTTGAATTTTGACCGTTATTTTTTACCAACATGGCAAATATAAAATCCCTCTGTCATAAAAGTTACTGATATTCTTTAAATTGAGTGCCTGAACGAATCAGATAGGTAACTTTTTTTACTTTCATGAAATAGAAAAGGAAAATAATATAACAAGTGACAGTTCTTCCTCTTCTTGCAAAAATCAACACGAAATGTCATATTTGTCAAAAGTAAAATGTCATCAGGTTTTGACATATCTAAATATCAGACCAATGTCGTCTCTAATAGAACAGCCTCGGAGCGAGATTTATAACGTCACGCTAGTTAGATACTACGGATTAATAAATATGTTGTAGAATACATGGAAAACATAATTATTCCTCGTATTTTTGGTTTGTATTTCAAAAATTATATAGTTTACATGAAATATACATAATATACAGTTAATAAATACAATATATGTACCTATTCACAGTAATAAATACTTTGGCAAATAAACTATGAACCATACAAATGCAGCAAATGTTTTACAATATACAAATAATGAATAAGTACATAAGACAATGGGTAAAAAATATATTTTAAATTTTGGGGTTTGAAAATCGATCTAATTTAACAAAAACATTCAATATCTACTAATAGTGATGTATTGATGTATTGTTTATTAATGTTCAAAAAATTATATTTGCAAATAATACAATATCATAGAAAAAAGGCGTTAGCGATGGCTACGAAATAAAGATCGCTATCATTTTATATGTAAAATTATTCTAAAATTTTTGATTTTCTTGGGATTTAGGTTTGGGAAAAATGCTGATTAAGTTTTCATTTGGTTTTTCATTATTTTTATTTGGTTTAAATAAAACGTTTCGGCTAACATTATAGCCTTCATCAGTGTTGTGTCATCTGAAAAAAATAGTGTCGAATATAATCCAAAAAAATACATATCAAATATTCACACCACACACCACATAATGTTTACTGCAATTAATAAACTAATATAAACTTGTCAAAAGATGACCACATATTTTTTAAAATTATTATTCCTGACACTAAAACTATCTACATTGACTATGGAGCACGATTTCAGCCATATTGTAAAACATTTGATGCATTGGTATGGTTCATAGTTTATTTGCCAAATTATTTATTACTATAAATAGGTATATATAGGGAAATTAAAATAACTTCCGTTGCACATCATAATACAACCACCAGCAAACTCCATGAGACGACGCATGGTGTCATTGACGACGTGCAACGGAAATTGTTCCAATTTTCCTATATATTGTATTTATTAACTGTATATTATATATATTTCATGTAAACTATATAATTTTAAAATACAAACCAAAAATACGAGGAATAATTATGTTTTTTGTATTATTCTACAACATATTTATTAATCCGCAGTATCTAACTAGCGTGACGTCATAAATCTTGCTCCAGGCTGTTCTATTAGAGACGGCATTGCGTCAGCATGGCCGCAAGTTGCTAACGTAATAAAATTAACACTAGAATAGCCCGCGGAAACTGTCAAATTCAAAGTTATTCGTTTCACAGACTATATCAATGATGAAAGTCTCCCGATAGACACTTCTAAAATTTGTAAGGTAGGCAACTTTATATACACTTGTATTTGATAGTTTACTGACAGACGATATAAAAAGTAGCGGTTTTTGTCTTTGTCTAAAAAACCCCCAGCGTGTTATTATTGTAATTTGTAATATTGTTTATTAGTTGAGAATCAATATAGTTGATTAAGAAATATCCAGTGCATTATTTCTATATAAATATAGGAATTCAGTCATATCGC
Organism: Sitophilus oryzae; assembly: GCF_002938485.1. Lineage (NCBI taxonomy): Eukaryota > Metazoa > Arthropoda > Insecta > Coleoptera > Curculionidae > Sitophilus > Sitophilus oryzae. Next base: position 379,747 of record NW_022146173.1, on the reverse strand, counting down.
TGGAAAAATTTCGCCCTTTGGGCAGTTTGGGTGTTGGGTGTCTTAAATTGTGTTTATAAAAACTCAAAACAGCCTAGGTTTTTGTATCGTTTATCGCGTATCGCGTATAATGTTTGGTTTAGGCAATATAAATCAATATTTAAATTTTTAATATCGAGAAAAAAAATAGTTTTAGTTGCAGTAGCTTTGTCGTAGCCGAGGGTTTGAGATTCATCGCGAAATTTGTGTAGGTAATAATTCATAATTTTCTGGTTCTGGATAAATGATGAACTCTTGTTGACTGATTCTGGAATAGATACTTTCAAATAGACAACATATGGTGTTTAGTTTGTAAAAGTGTGCGGTCAAAAGAAAACAATTGCTTAAATTTCAAAAAACGTTTAGAGAAAGAATTGACTTAAAATATGTATAAAAAATGTGAAATAAAACTTTTAGAAATGTGTATGTGTATATGTATTTTATTTTTATTTATTTATATTTTTGTGATATTATTATTTAGTGTCTTTTAATCCTATCGTGGAAAGTTAGTGTAAAGAATATTGACTGGATTTTTCTTTGAATAAGAAGACTAAGGAAGGAGCATAATGCTATCCATGTATTCATGCATGGTGGGCGGAAAAGCCACCATAAAAGCTCTCTAGGGTGGGGATCCTTGACAGTTCTGTTTGACGATTCATTTGACACATTTGAATTTGATTTGAAATTTTGTGGATTTGTCAGTCTTTAGGAAGCTTATTTTATGTTATTTATTATTTATTCTACTACTGATAGTTGTATAAAGGTAGTAAATCTAGATGGAAATTGTGGCAGCACTTAAATTAACAGTGACACTATCGCGATTTATCGAAAAAGACTCTAAAATAGTTGGTTGTGTAGCGTGCGGTAGATCTCGGCAAAAATTGAGTGGAACAACTTTTCGCTAGTAAGTGACTATATAATATACATACGTGTAGTAAACCGATCATTTATGAAATTCACTTAAATTAACTAAATTATATATTTTTCTTGCATTTTAGCTTTTATTTATTACTTGTCAAAGATTAGATGTCAAAGAATTTAGATACGTTAATTTGACTTACCTGCTTCAGTAGCGTATCGAATGTTTGTGTTAATAGACAGTTAAAGCAAGGCACAATACGTATACGTATCTCTCGACACGTAACGCAGAAACTTACGTTACGTCTGCCGTTGCGTTGTCGTGTAAACAAGAGTTAAAACAAGTATTTTGACGTACGTTACGCAAATGGTACATTTGTAATTCTAAATTATTTTGTGAGACAATTTATTTAATTTTAAAATTGAAAATGGATATCTATTATTCCATTGATTCTACATTAAATTTATAAAAGTAATATCGAAAAATGAAGAAAATTATAAATGGAAATTATTTAATTATTTTATTACAGAAAGTAGTCCTTACAACTTCAAATGCTCTTAGTAATAAAAAATATTGGAAAACAGACACAGTTCTATGATTATTTATTAGATTCCATCTTTTAGAATCCTCATATGGATTTTGGCTATAAGAACTAGCATTTAATTAAATAGATTCCAAAATGACTTTATTATGACGCTTAATATTTTCATACTAATTTATTGTAATAAAATAGGCCCAGTTCTGTGACACTGGCCCCAAAATTTATGAAATAACTTAATTACTAGCCAGTTGTGGAAACGAGTTGTTTGTGAATTTGTACGTTCGGCATCATTCGGTTGAAAATCGAAACTCCTTCGGCTCGATACGTTTGCGTTTTGTACGTACGTAAAGGCACGTAAAGATACGTATCACGTATCCGTAAACGCAAGTGAATTTCTCACTGCGCAAGCGTACATGTCAAACGATACGTTTACGTCTACGTCTTTGGCCGTGCTTTAACTGTCTAATAAATACTTATTATAACTTATCTATTTTTATTAGAATTATATATTTTTATAACAATTTTAATAACTACCAACATTTATTCACAACGTAAAATAAAACAACAAATTATTGAGTCTACCCCACGTCTACCCTACATCATAGTTTTACATTTTTTAAATAAAATTAGAACGACACTGATAAACCGCAATTTAAGTCGGCCATATTTGAGGCCCATCGCGGTGTACCTAAGATTTTTGATATGCTCCTTCCTTAGTCTTCTTATCCAAAGGGATTTTTAGTGAATTGGCACTAGACCACCTGTTTAAAAATGTAAGGGTAGGTTTCATTTTAACATAATTTGTATTTATTTTTATTTGTTTTCCTTGAAATAAACGTACAAAACCTTGTAAGAAACCAATTAAATTTGGTCCCGTCTTAAAAAAAATCGACGCAATATTTTTAGTTATTGACCTCCTTACAATAATAACCACGAGCCGCCGCTGGTATTTAGAATCGTCATTAAAAGGGACAATATCTCCTAAAAAGAATGTTAAATTTTATTCATTTTGTAAGGAGCTATCCACAATAATTGAAATGGTTGGAAATACATTGTTATATGACTTTAGGATCACTGATTGGTACCAATGTTAAAACAAATTATTGATCAAAAATTTTAGCAAACCATGTTTATTCATTGCCGTCATTTTTTTGAGCTATTCTTTTTCTTGTAACATTACAAGTTAAGACTTTATTTGAACAGTCAGATCTAGTTGTTTCTATCAAAACTATATTTCCAGATTCCAAATTCACAGCCGGGCCATTCTCAGCAGCCCAGCTTGGTCCAGGTCCAAGTAAATCAAGACAATATGGTGTCTGTCATTGACGAGAACAATGACAAGCATCACAAGGAGATGCTGTCGGCTCAGCTGCAGGCCGCCCATCTTCAACTCAACGAATCTCAGATGAATTCTCAGTCGCTGACCGTGCAGCAATTGCAACAGCTTCAAGCTCAGCAAGTCCAACAGGTATGGAATAGTGTGGTAAGTCGTCAATGCAGTAGAATAGGTGTTATATTATGTACCTTTACTTCCTTCTGAGTTCCGTATACTTCTAATTTTTGTACCAATGTCAAGCTTCGTCTACGCACAACCTTGTACCTGTCTCTGAAAACTGACGGCAGTTCTCAAGACACTCAAGTAAAAGCCAGAGACAGTCAAGACTGACACGTAAAACGTTATGTGTAGATGGGGCTTTAAAATAATCTTCGTTATCATAACTTTCTGACAACATTTTCGACACACAAAAAATTGAAATCTATAGTTTGTCAACAAATTCCTTACTACGCCTTTTACTTACACATTACTTATTTAATTTTACCTTTTATTTTCAACGCAATTATTTTACAGTATTTTTTTGTGTGTAAATTCTTGCCAGATTCGCATGGAACAATCTTCAATGGAACACAACAATCAGCAGCAGAATCATGGCGATCAGCAACAACAGCAGCAGCAGCAACAGCAACAACAACAGCAGCAGCAGCAACAACAGCAACAGCAACAAAATAACATGAATGATAACATGGAAATTGTTAAGGATGAGAAATCCATACAGTGCAAGTTCCTCAATAACGCACAATTAGGGCTACAGGAAGTGAAGGGCAGTATCATGGACGTGAGAACGGCTGATGGCAGTATAGGTATGTTCTATTAAAAATATAGTAGCAATATAGGTCGTAGATTAAATTTACAAGAAAGAAAACCCAGAAAAGATCCAGTGGTTCTCAAAATTTGAGCAAAAAATAATTTTTTTGGGATATTTTCAAAGTAAAATAACTCCGTTATTTTGGACTTATTTGATAAACAATAAAGATAAAATGTGTTTCTTTTATCGAGATCTACCACCCCTAAGAATACATGCACTTATTTCTGGGACACCCTGTATATACCTATTCTTTTTTCTGTGTGAGCTATTTGAACTTGCGTAAAACGATAATGGACATAAATGCCAATTTATAGCAGATTTTTGCAGTGTTGACAAATATGATAAAAATATGGTATGATAATATAACAGAGACGGTTAGATAATCATGTATCTGCTATGTTTTCAACCAGAATGAAGTGAATTTATTTTATTTATCTATGTAGGTTATAAGATCTAGGATAATATCTAGTGATTTTCGAAGTAGTTCATTTGAACTATAGTTTGACGCAGCCGACGCGACGTCTAATTAACGAGATAGTCCTTTGAATAAGAAGACTAAGGAAGGAGCATATCAAAAATCTTAGGTACACCGCGATGGGCCTCAAATATGGCCGACTTAAATTCCGGTTTATCAGTGTCGTTCTAATTTTATTTAAAAAATGTAAAACTATGATGTAGGGTAGACGTGGGGTAGACTCAATAATTTGTTGTTTTATTTTACGTTGTGAATAAATGTTGGTAGTTATTAAAATTGTTATAAAAATATATAATTCTAATAAAAATAGATAAGTTATAATAAGTATTTATTAACACAAACATCCGATACGCTACTAAAGCAGGTAAGTCAAATTAACGTATCTAAATTCTTTGACATCTAATCTTTGACAAGTAATAAATAAAAGCTAAAATGCAAGAAAAATATATAATTAAGTTAATTTAAGTGAATTTCATAAATGATCGCACGTATGTATATTATATAGTCACTTACTAGCGAAAAGTTGTTCCATTATTTCACTCAATTTTTGCCGAGATCTACCGCACGCTACACAACCAACTATTTTAGGGTCTTTTTCGATAAATCGCGATAGTGTCACTGTTAATTTAAGTTCTGCCACACAATTTCCATCTAGATTTACTACTTTTATACAACTATCAGTAGTAGAATAAATAATAAATAACATAAAATAAGCTCCGTAAAGACTGACAAATCCACAAAATTTCAAATCAAATTCAAATGTATCAAATGAATCGTCAAACAGAACTGTTAAGGATCCCCACCCTAGAGTGCTTTTTCCGCCCACCATGCATGAATACATGGATAGCATTATGCTCCTTCCTTAGTCTTCTTATTCAAAGAGATAGTCACTTTGATATATTCTTTTGCTAGATTGACTATAATTATCTATTTTTGTGTATTATACTTAATTCTGTGTTTCTACTTAATATTTTCAGTGAAAATTCAAACTAATATGCAAGAACAGGAACTGGCTAAAACCTTGGGAGTTGAGATGGTTCAGAATATGTACAAAGTCAATGTAGATGACCTCAATCAACTCTTAGCTTACCACGAAATATTTGGAAAGCTCCAAGGACAAAGTTAGTATTTTTTATGCAAATAGAAAGTCTGCTAACGACAAAATACCTTCCAATATATGTCATAGCTTTTTAAGTAGAATTATAATATATATCTCAATCTTATTTTGCTCTAACATGCTTCAGTTAACCGCCCGATTTGTTTTCGTACTTAACACTGTAAATTTATTGTAATTTTAGGCGATGTTTCAAACAATCCAAATCCGAATTTACCTGTTAGTAATGCAGGTAGTAATATAAATATTCCTACCCAGCCCGCTCCAAATTTACCCATAATAACCAAGGATGAACACGAGCCTTCCACCAGTACTATGCAACCACCAAACGAAAACAATACTACGTCAGTCATAACGGGCAATCATCAATGCGATTTGTGCCTAAAGACGTTCCAGTTTCGGTATCAGCTCATAGTGCATAGGCGGTATCATAGTGAGAAGAAACCATTTACCTGCCAGGTTAGATATATGTATCTTTTTTAAGCATTGTGTACCTAATATATTTTAGTTCTTTAGGGTTGTTTTGATTTTTTTATTAGTTTTAAATGAAACCTTTTACATTTTATTTTAAGTTGTTCAGTGTCCAATATATTTCGCAAAAAAAGTCGCTCGCTTCAGATCAAAAGGATTTTTTTTTCAAACATCTCAAAGTATTAACTTTTGTTATTTTAACGCCTAGGCATAAGAGTAAAGCACTGTTACGCTTAAGCACAAAAGTACAAAAATATGTTATTAAACTGATATCAAGTGTCAAATTCAACGAGTGTACAAATTGTTGCTCGATTACTGTTCATATTATTTGCAATGTTTGAAATTGATTAAAAAATTATTTGTCATGTTTTAAAAGAAATAGTATAGTCTGTCCAACGAGAAGATCCTTGACAGTGATAGATGTGTCTGTCATTTTAATTTCAAAGTAGTTTATTTTATTTTACAAAGAAATAAGTTGGTACAACTGAAACGCATAGCAGGAAATATTTAAAATTTGATTGACAAGATGACAAGTGATTACTTCAAAATATTGTGAAAAAAACTGTATAAAACTGAAAAAATGTAATCGAGTTATTTTATTTAATAAAAACGGTATGTGTTAATACAAAACAAACAAGAACAAGACACTACATATCAAAAAAATATAAAAAAGAACTATTATTTACTTTCAAGCTTTATGAAACTACCCGCATTTATGATTATATTTATCAATATAACTTATGTACAAATACAAATTTGTAATATTCCGCAGGAATAAATAAAACAACATAGGTAAATAAAACAAACTATTTTATTAATAATAACTCCTACCCAATTTTATACCTTAAAGGTTGATTAATTAACTTTAATCTTAATTTTTTTAAATCAGTACCTTTTGACATTATTTTTCTGCAGTACTAAAATCCATTATTTGCCTATCGTGTGATGTCGATATTTTACAGCTACTCCAGTTTTTAGTATATGTTTAGTTTGATCCTTCTACCTTATACGAGATGCACTTATCTACGACGAAATGGTATACAAACTTTATCGATGGCAACTTCATTGGTTTAAGACTTCCTGCCTGAGCAGCGAGTATTAACCATAAACTGTGCTCTGGGTCTACAGTTAATTTTCACTCGATTTTTCCTCCACTTGACTTCAAAAGACACAAAACACACGTAATAATACGAATCAAAATGCATCATCTTCCAAAACGCAGGGTATTCAATAAAAGTTGACACAAAATTATAACCTATAATTTGGCAAGACTTTGACAAGCGTCAAAAATGACAAAAATCTAAAGGCGAGTTCATACGCATCGGCGTCCGTTTGTCGTTCATCGTTCCGTCAAACCAATAAAATTGAAATACGATCTGTCATTTTTAAATAAACCAATAAAACTGGTTAAAAACAACAAGACACGACGCATGACGGATTTATATTTAAACCCATCCATAGATAACTTAAAAATAATTAGAAACTTTTTTTAGTAAAATAAATAGATTGGTATGGGACGTCATCTGCTTTTCTTCTGTCATCGTCTGTCGAAATCTTACCTGAGAAAAAAAAACAGAGTATATGTTCTATTCGGAGTAAAAATGTACTTTTTGTGCCTCCCTGTAACGTCGGAATAGCACTTATTGCAGATCAAAATGTTTGTAGGAATTTGGAAACATAAAACCGTTTCAAAAAAAAAATAAATAAATAAAACAACACATTTTCTGACAACGATTATAGATTCTCGGGAATGAAGATATAGTCTCTATATCAGGAGAACCTAGTTCTGCACTAGACTATGCGAATGATATGTATTCGAACAGCGACTTTTTGTCACTTAAACATAAATTTTTAAATAAATCCAGCGGTCTAATGGATTCACACGAAATTACTTCAAAAATGGGTCCAACATTTAAATTGATGAATAGATATATTTATATAGTTTTATAACATTTACGATTATTTTTCGATTTATTATCTGTTATAGAAATATTTTTTCTAGTTTTCTAAGACACATTTTTATAGCTTTTACAGTTATTTTTTTATTTATTATAAAGTTTCAATAAAATTATTTTTTTTTTATTTAAACCACATGATTAAAATTTAAAAAAAAACACTTGATTTAAATCACGATTTAAATCATGATTTAAATTATTTCATTTATCTATCCAAAAAAATCCTTATGGGTTTTTCGCCACTGCACTGCAAGAAAAATCTACAAAATAAAATAGTTATTTTTTGTAAACACTTCTGGCGTTAAACCTAAACGGACGCTGCTTGTCAGAAGTTGTGTTTACAGTAATAAAAATTTGCCTGATAAAGAAAAAAATGCTTAACGTTTCGGAAAGTTTTCTCTTCCGTCGTCGGCTAGCAAAAAAATATAAAGAATCAAGAAAAAAACTATTTAAAATATTTAAATTCAACTATTCGAGAACACTTTACTTTTTAAAACAGATACGTCTACAAGAAATCGTTGACGTTCTGTTAAAATGACATTATATTAAGTTAAACTTCAAAATTAAAAATTACTACCTGATAATTACTTAATAAGGTAAAACCAAAAATCCCAAACTTTTTGTATGATTATTTTTAAATTTTACGTATGTTATGTTTATTTATGTAATGTTCTTTAAAATCAAAAAAGCGATTGCCATTCATTACTAACATCTACAGATGCATGAGCAATACATTTATTTTTATTAGATTGAATTAAAAAAGCCTCTTTTATTTTTCTTTTAGAGGCTATCGCTTCTTTCATTATAATTTTGGCGTTATTAAAATTTATTCTGTGCCCTGTGTCCCATGAATGCTGACAAATCTTAGATTTGTGAAAATCTCCCTTTCTTAAATAATCTTTATGTTCTTTAATTCTAACATTTAACGGTCTAGATGTTTCACCAATGTAAAATTTATCGCATTCACAGGGTATTTGGTATATTACATTTTTTGTTTGTTGTTCTGTAGTATGTGATAAAATTGATCTAAGTGTATTTTGTGTTTTGAAAGATGTTTGTATGTTATATTGTTTTCCTATCCTTCTTATTTTTTCCGAAACGCCTCGTATGTATGGAATTGTAAGTTGTATATATTGTGTATTGTTATCTTTGTGTCTATGATTTGGGGTTTGTATTTCGTTTAATGTTTTGTCAATAAAATATGGTGGATAGTCGTTTTTTATTAATGTATTTTTTATGTGGTTTATATCTTTGTTTAGTGAAATGTCATCTGTACATATTATTTTTGCCCTATCATATAAACTTTTTATAACACCTTTTTTTACACTTATACTGTGATTAGATGTGAAATTTAAGTATCTATCTGTGTTTGTGGGTTTTCTGTAAACTTCTGAAATTAGTTTATTTTGAAATTTTGACACTAAAACATCAAGAAATGGCAAACGATTACCTCTCTCTACTTCTAAAGTAAATTTTATGGTAGGTTCGCGAGAATTTATATATTCCAAAAAAATGCCTATTTCAGCAACGTTATGTTGCCATATTGCAAAAATATCATCAACATAACGCAGCCATATTACAGGCTTTTTTGAAAAACTATTTATTGTATTATTTTCAAAATCTTCCATAAAAATATTACTTAACAAATGAGAGAGGTGATCCCTTTGCCATACCGAAATCTTGTTGAAAAAATTCATTATTTAATTGGAAATAAGTAGTTTTAACACAAAGTGTCAACAATTCCAAAATACTATCTATGTTTAATTTTGTTCTATCTATTAAATGTGTATCTTGTTCTAATCTATCCCTAACTATTTTAAGTGATTTATCTACCGGCACGTTAGTGAAAAGACTAACAACGTCAAAACTAACCATTAAACTGTTAGGTGTTATATTAATTTTTGAAATTTTTTCTATAAAGTGTGGTGTGTTTTTAATGTATGAATCGGTGTTATTTGCAATCGGATTTAATATGTCTAGAAAAAATTTTGCCAACGGATGGCATGGAGAATTTATACTACTGACTATAGGTCTAAAAGGTATACCCTGTTTGTGTATTTTAGGTAAACCGTATAAATGAGGTGGTTTACTGTAATGGGGTGTTAATAATGTTCATTGTAAGTCTGTTAATATATGTTTGTATTTGTATAAAGTTCTGTATATTTTTCTTTCAATAGTTGGTGTTGGGTCTTTTGAAAGTTTTGTGTAACTACCGTTATTTATAAGATCTGTAATTTTGTTATTATATTTTTTTTTCGGATTTTTTTTTGGATAGATGAATTCGCCACATAGGTATAGATATTTTTTATTTCATTTATATCATGCCAACCCTGCTTATTTCTTTCTAAGATCACAAAAGCCTTATGTTGAATTTATTTATATCTCCAGGTTTGTGGAAAAGCCTTTCCAAACAGCCAGGAACTGACCAGGCACGGAAAATGTCACCTGGGTGGAAGCATGTTCACTTGCACTTTGTGCTTTCATGTATTCGCCAACGCTCCGACCTTGGAGAGGCACATGAAAAGGCATTCGACGGAGAAGCCGTACGCTTGCACTACTTGCGGCAAAACTTTTGCCAGAAAAGAGCATTTGGAGAATCACGTCAGGTGCCATACGGGGGAAACCCCGTACCGGTGCAATTTTTGCGGGAAGAATTTTACCAGGAAGGAGCATATGGTTAATCACGTTAGGAAACATACTGGGGAGACACCTCACAGGTAATGAATGCAGTTTTTTAAGTGTGTTTTGTATGTTAGAGGAATAATCAGAAGCGATTTTAAGGGATTTCTCAGTTATTTGACATATTGACATTGGAGTTGTCAAGCTATTGTCGGTATAAAAAGATGTATTCGTCTCTCGTATTCTGCTTTTCATACTCCATGTTAATTAATATATTTCACCTGCAGTACTTCACTTAGCATGAACTTAAACCAATATTACTTTTAAAATAAATACAATTTGTATAAAGATATTACCTATGTCCACATTGTCTGAGTTATTGTTTACACATAATTATGTTTAGGTGCGAGATCTGCAAAAAGTCCTTTACAAGGAAGGAACACTTTATGAACCACGTCATGTGGCACACAGGAGAAACGCCTCACTGTTGCACAGTGTGCGGCAAGAAATATACCAGAAAAGAGCATTTGGCCAATCACATGAGAAGTCATACAAATGACACACCATTTAGGTAGGACAACTAACTAACCAGATACCAGATCATATCTAACAAAATTTAACTTATACAAATTTAAATTATTTCTTATTTTTTATTTTATTATTAATACATTTTTATTTAGGTGTGAAATTTGTGGTAAAGCTTTTACTAGAAAAGAACACTTTACCAACCATATCATGTGGCACACAGGAGAAACCCCTCATCGTTGCGATTTCTGTTCAAAAACGTTCACGAGGAAAGAACATTTGTTGAACCATGTGCGTCAACATACAGGCGAATCTCCACACAAGTGTGTTTTTTGTAATAAGTCCTTCACGCGCAAAGAACATTTAACCAATCACGTACGACAGCATACAGGTAAGTCGTCTGTCCAACGACAAAATACACGACAGTGATACATGTCGACAGTCCAACGACAGTGATACATGCGCCTGTCATTTTAATTTCAAAGTAGTTCAAAAAAATCAAAGAGGTTTTTATACAGGGTGAGTTTCCTACGATGTTCTCTATGGGTATCTCGAAAACTACTGGAGATAGAGAGTCGGTTGAATGGGGAAAGAATTGCAGTTTTGTGGGTCCATAAATATGCGCATTTCAGATTTACTAGATGGTTTACTAGATATTTCGAAAAAAAAACAAATTTTGGCTGTTTTAAAAATTGTCCCTAATATAATATATTTTAGACAAAAAGTTTCCAGATAAAAGTTGTAGATAATCACATCCTTAATGAGTTTGTTCTCCGATTTTTTCTAAAGCCTGTCATTTTTGACATATGACACAAACATATGTTTTTTTAAATGGAAACCATAGTTGGCCATGACTTCATAAAAAGCGCCATTGTTTCGATGTAAGCTATAATATGTTTTTTTTTTCGAAAAATTATCAAATTATAGCCAATTCTTATCTTTCTTGGCTAATTTCACTTAGTTGGTATGGTATTCTTATTCTGTTATGATTTATAACTTATAAAAAGATAGAATATATTACTAAACGGTTCTTTACAATTTACATTACACAAACTAAAACTTAAAAAAATAATATCACTACATACACTTTCAGTTATTAGAAAATGCTCAAAAAATTCGCTATTGTTTTGAGTACACAAATTCATCTGTTTATTACTGGCTACTAACTAGCTATTCTCGCAGAACAACTGGTCGACTTAATTAAACTTCTCCCATACCGCCTCTCCGAGTGCCTCTTTTAATTCATAAGTTCTTTTGTAAACCTTGTTGTTAACCATACCGCATAAAAAAATCTAGAATGGATAGGTCAGGTGATCAAGGAGGCCCATCAGGTGAAAATGGGTCCCATTTTCCTTCCTATCCCTGAGTTTGCATAATTATGATATAAATAATTCTGTACATTTCTTTCATTATAAAAGTCATGTTGGAAATTGAAACCACTCTACTGATGCGCGAGTATCTAAATTTAACTTTTCTAACATGTCTTCAAAACCGTTCTCTAAAAAACGTTAAGTAACGTCCACCGGTCAACGTTTCCTCGAAAATGTACGGCCAAGAAAAGTTGAACCAATAATCCTACACACTTTTCTTCATTTGAAAAAATCATATTTACAATTTTTGTTTATTTTAATTTACCAAGTTTGGATGTGACAGTTTCACATTTCTGAGAGAAACAACAATTGAACTTGTTTTCATGGCTAACTAAGTGACATTAAAAATGATAAGAATTGGTTATAACTCTGTAATTTTTCGAAAAAATTATATTATAGCTTATATCGCCGAAAAGCCTAAAAAATGGCGCTTTTTTAAGACATGAACTTTTTCAAAAATCTGAAAGGTGCATATTTATGGCCCAACAAAACTGCCATTCTTTCCCCATTTAACCGACTCTCTATCTCCAGTAGTTTCCGAGATACCCATAGAGAACATCGTAGAAAACTCACCCTGTATACTCAAATATTAAAGATAGAAGCTTCGTCATAAGAAATATTGTTTTATTAAATTTGTTAGACATTTTCTTGGCCACTGATAAACTGGAATAATTCCAGTCAGCCATATTAAAGTACCTTCGCGGTATCAATAATTTTGTTGATACACTCTTTTCTTAGTCTTTTAATTCAATGCCTCAAACTTATAAGATTTATGTTCATAAAATTGGATGTTTGCCTTTTTTGTATTTTTTTATACTATGAATACATTTTTAGTATACTTACTATTTTTTTTTGGAAATTATAGGCGAGACACCATTTAAGTGTACCTACTGTCCCAAAGCGTTTACAAGGAAAGACCATCTGGTCAACCACATAAGGCAGCACACGGGCGAATCTCCACACAAGTGTACTTACTGTACAAAATCGTTTACGCGCAAAGAACATTTGAATAATCACGTGCGGCAACACACCGGGGAATCACCACACAAGTGCCATTTCTGCGCCAAATCCTTCACGAGGAAGGAACACCTCACCAATCACGTTAGAATTCATACAGGTTCGTATTGATTATTTTTTCTTAATAATTTTTTTAATTTCTTATTTTTTTTTCTTTTTATTTATTAGGTGAATCGCCTCATCGGTGCGAATTCTGCCAAAAAACGTTCACAAGGAAGGAGCATCTGACCAATCATCTCAGGCAACACACCGGGGAAACACCGCACTGCTGTAATGTATGCTCTAAACCATTTACTAGGAAGGAGCATTTACTGATTCACATGCGGTCTCATACGGGGGAAAGACCGTTCACGTGTACGGAATGTGGAAAATCGTTCCCTCTTAAAGGTATAGTATAATCAAAAAATTGCAAGCGTGTTTTGTATCATTCTTCTCTTCTTACGACGCCGTCTCCTTTCGAAGGTTGGCGATCCAAATAGCTAACATCATTCTAGATACAGCCATACGAAATATGTCGATTGATGAGCAACCAAACCATCTACGAATGTCCTTTAGCCAGGAATTCTGGCGTCTGCCGATAGATCTTTTGCCCTGGACTTTGCCTTCAATTATTAATCTGAGAAGTTCATACTTTTTACCTCTCATTATGTGGCCTATGTAGCGTGTTTTTCTTTCTTTGATGGTAAGCATGAGTTCTTTCTGTTTTCTCATTCGATTAAGAACCTCCACATTTGAAACTCTTTGGACCCATGATATTCTTAATATACGGCGGTAAATATACATTTCGAAGGCATATAGTTTTTTTTCTAATGATATGTCAAGAGTCCAACTCTCACACCCGTACAGGAGAACTGAAAAAATGTAGCATCTGACCATGCGTACCCGTAGCTCCAAACTCAAATCTGACCTTGTGAAAAATTGTCTCATATTTATAAATGTTTTTCTAGCCTGTTCTATGCGGCTTCTAATTTCTTTCTTCGGGTCGCATTGATCATTTACAATACACCCCAAATACTTGTATGAAGACACTTGCTCTACTGGGTCACCGTTGATATCCAGGTGAATCTGCACAGGTGTTTTGGTGAATGCAAGAACCTTCGTTTTTGTGGTATTTATGAGGAGACCGCAGTTTTCACTATGCCGAACTAATTCATTCATTAGCCTCTGCAAATCTTGTTCATTCTCGGCCAGCACAACTGTATCGTCGGCATACCTGATATTATTGATCACTTTCCCGTTAATCTTAATTCCACATTCGATTCCTTCTAGAGCTTCTTTGAAGATAGCCTCTGAATATATATTAAATAAGAGCGGTGACAGCACACAGCCCTGTCTTACACCTCGTTTAATCGTGATTTCTTCTGACGATGTTCCTTCAATTTTAACCACTGCGTTTTGCTGCCAGTAGAGATTTGTAATCAATCGAATTTCTTCTCTATCTATTCCGGTTGTTTTGAGGACTTCTATAAGTTTTTGATGGTTAACGCAGTCAAAGGCTTTTCTATAATCTATAAAACAAGCGATTACATTGACATTCATGTCTCTGCAACGCTGAGTGATAACGTTTAATCCGAATAACGCCTCACGAGTACCTAGGCCACTGCGAAATCCAAATTGAGTTTCGTCTAGTTGGTATTCGCATCTTTTATAAATTCTGGTGTGAATTATTCTGAGAAATATATTGAGGACATGGGACATCAGACTTATCATGCGGTATTCATCGCAGTTCGAAGCGTGGGTTTTCTTTGGAAGGGTAATAAATGTCGTTAGATTGTATTGAATATGAATACCAGCAGTTGCAACCCCCTTCCGTCCTGTTCAGCCATCAGTTTTATAACTTCGGCATGAATATTGTCTGGGCCAGTTGCTTTTCCGTCTTTTTGGGATCTTATTGCGTGAATTACTTCGTCTTTGGTAATTTCAGGTGCTTTTTCGTTCATGTTTTCATCCGCTTTCGGTGGAGTGTTCGGTAATTTTGTATCATTACCTACAGAAAAATAATTCTTATGGGAAATTTACAGTGTCAACAGTCGAAGCCCTCATAAAAATAAAACATTTTTTTATATGGGTTTTGTTTCTGTTAAACCCTGTAATATATTTTTTTATGAAAGAAATTTTTATATTTCCGTGAAAAAATAATTTAAGCTGTTTAAAGTAGATGATGTTCAATGTACCACAAACATTTTTTATATGATGTTCTATTACCTCTATATTACCTTTAAACGATCAAGGGGGATATCGAGTTTTTATAATACATAAATAGAAATATAATAATTTGTAATTCTAATGGTGGAAAAATAATTTAAATTGTTTATTTTTTTTAGGGTTGATGTTTTTTGACAACTTTAAATAGCATGTATTTATATATTTACAATTAGTGATGTTAATATTTCAGAAATTTTTGATTGTTGCAGGAAATTTCCGAAACTTTCGGAAACTTTCGGAAATTTATGAAATTTTAGGAAATTTTACAATTTTACATATTTTTTGTTGATACAATAAAGGAATAAATTAGATAGACATTTGATACCAACATGTAAGTGGGAAAAAAACAATAAACATAATATTAGTTGTTATATTTTTAATAAACAATACATAACTCATAAAAGTCATAAACATAACACATAACAAAAATCATTTGGTAACATTTGTACTTTCTACATAAACCATGAACTACGACTATGAACTTAAAAAAACAAAGAAGCACGAAATATAAATTTAAAAAACGTTAAAACACAAATAACTGAATTATTCTATTCCGGAATACTTTCAGACGCCGAGCTGGTCCCATCTTCATAGGGTGTTATAATAGTAGTAATACTGTCTTCGTTAGTTTCTATTTCCAAATCAGATATATTTGATGTATCATCTGGTTCTGATTCTGAAGGATGGACCTCTACCTCTACGGGTTCTAGTGGTTCTGGAGGAGTTTCATGTTGTTGAATATCATGCTCCATATCCACTTTTTGTTTTTGTAGTAATAATTTATTGTTATGAGCTACGAACATTATTTTGCCGGCTCTTTGTGCAGTTAAGCGATTCCTTTTTTTACTATGGATAAAACTGTAAGTACTGAAACTCCTCTCAGTGGCTGCAGATGATGTTGGTAAAGACAGCAGAGCAACAGCTAAATATTTCAACTGAGTATTTTTACACATTGCTTGCCACCAACTTAGACAGTCTATATTTTTAACTGACATGCAAACGTAGTCGAAAGCCCATAAACCCCGATTTGGCGCAATAATTTGTTACGTCTGTAAAAATAGCTCATTTATTATTGACAAACTGAGAATGTTTGTTGGTGATATCGTTGATAAATTCCATTGCGGCTATGAGTTCTTCATTGTTAAGGTGCTCTCCCAGGAAACAGAGGGATCCACGTCCAAGAGATTCGCGGCAAAATGCATTGGTTTAAGAGCCATATGTTTTCTATTTTGTAAGGCGGAGAAGCATTCTTTTCCTTCTGATTTAAGAATAGGCATACTTGATACACTTTCGTTAAATTTTTGCTCAATGTCTTGAATTTTGAAAAGAAATTTCTTGCAACATTCGGATTTTTGTGAATATTCGCGATTTTGGGACCGAATATTTCGGAAATTTCTGAAATTTCCTGCAAAATTCGAATGGAAATATTCGCTACCAACATCACTATTTACAATTATTACTGGGATTACCTGCGAATTGATTTACCTCGAAATTGTCCGATTTTGATGCCCACTTGCACCGTTTGTATAAACTTCGTTTAAAGGCTAAACGTGATTAACTGTAATAAAAAATATTTTATTACAGTTAATCACTTTAGCCTTTAAACAAAGTTTACACAAACGGTGCAAGTGGGCATGAGAGTTTTATTTAATTTTGAAACCAAGTAGTTCAAATGTACCACAGTCATTTTTCATATGATGCTCTATATCTTGATCCTTTATTCAATTTAGGATATTGGCTTATCTGTTTTTACAATATATAGAAACCACGTAAACGATTTTATAATTCTACAGGGCGAAAACTAAATTTAAGCTGTTTATTTTTTTTGGTAACACAATTAATTTACCTGTATAATGATATATTTAGTTATTGAGATTAATACCATGCTACAACTGGTACCATGACATTTTACGTGATTTTTTCTACAGGTAACCTTCTTTTCCACCTCCGCTCGCACAACAAAGGCCAGCAAGCTGAACGACCTTTCAGATGCGACCTGTGCGAGAAAGATTTCATGTGCAAGGGCCACCTAGTGTCCCACCGGCGATCCCACGGCGGAGAGAAGCCATACAGCTGTCAGGAGTGCGGCAAATCGTTTGTGGAAAAAGGCAACCTTCTCAGGCACAGCCGCAAACACATATTGGACAGGGAGAAGGCTGAATTGGCTGAGCAGAATATGAATGCACAAAGTAAGGATTGAGTAATAACAAAATTATGTTTAAGCATAGGTGCCCGGTGGCGTAGAGGTACAGGTTCTCGTCTACCAATCTCACGGTGTGGGTTCGATTCTCACACCCGGCATTTCATCAGCCGACTATTTTTATTAAAATAAAAATAGTTTGTGTACCTAGGTCGACTCAGCCTTAAATGAGTACTTGGGATTCACAATCCTGAGGTAATAATAGGCGGTTGAAGCGTAGTGCTAGCCACATTACCTTCCTTGTATATTGAACGGCTCTAGTATAGCAAGCTGTACCTTGCTACTCTCAAGGCGTTAAACGCTATATACGGGAGCTATTATTATTATATGTTTAAGCATGAGCGATACCGTGATTTTTTAATAGAGAAAGCTGGCATAGATAAAATCGCAGTTTTAACTAAACAAATCGCCGTTTTAATTTCAAATTTGTCAAACAAAACTTACAGAATTAAACTGAAAATTTTAAATGTCAGATTATAATCGAAAAAATGGCAAATATCAGGATCTGCAAAGAAAAATCTCATGACAATCGGCAACATTTGCCATGACTACCAAATTAAAGCCTTTTTTTATCGGCCAATTCGTTTACTCGATGTGACATGCGACAGCATGCTATCTTTTTAAACGGTTTTATTTAGCTCGACCCGTACGGTATTTATTTATTTGTTTGTTTATTTGGGTCAAAATTAGAAATTGAAATTTAAGTACCTTCCTGTTGTCAGATTGATCTGAAATTTGGTACACACCTTTAGTTCCGATGACAATACAATATAGTAATATCAATAACATTGTAAATCTAAGATGGCCGCCGGTACAAAATGGCGGATTTCATATTTTTCCACAACCCCCTCAATATGGGTATCAAATGAAAGGGCTACACAAGTAGAATACTGTGATTATGACAAAATTTAAAATCCAAGATGGACGTCGTTACAAAATGGCGTATTAGGTGAGGGCATGAGCAGTCGTGTCCAGAACAGTTGTGTCCAAGATTGTGTGACGTTAGAAGGACAGATAAAAAAAATAGGTGATTAGATGTATCTACGTAGTTAGCGGTAGCTTTACCACCCAAGTTAAGGTAATAGGTTAAAATGTGCTGAGGACTGTATGGCATTAGGGTGGCTAAAAATGTAATGTCGCAAGCGTTTCCCCTCAAGATTGGGCGCCTCTTGTTGTATATTATAGCCTTGCCCCTCCACTGGACCTCTGGGGGGGGGGTCGACCGTTAAAATGTCCATTACTCGTGGGAACAACATGGAAACAATAAATAAAAAAAAACAAACAAAAATAAAAACGAAACTGCTACACAACGAAAAAGAAGGCTCGAAAAGGCGAAAGAAAAGTATAGAACGAAACGTGCAAAAGAAAGTGAAAATGAAACCTATAGTCGACTACAGAAACGAAGAGAACGGTTAGCAACAGAAACATCTGAGCAACATGATGCCAGGTTAATAGCACAACGTGAGAGACAAAGGCAGCTGATAGAGTCAGAAACACCTGAGCGTCATGAGTCCCGGCTAGCATCACAACGTGACAGACAGAGAGAGTTGTTAGCGGCAGAAACACCTGAGCGTCATGAGTCTAGGCTGACATCACAACGAGAGAGACAAAGAGAGTTGTTAGCGTCAGAAACACCTGAGCGTCATGAGTCTAGGCTAGCATCAAAACGCGACAGACAGAGAGAGTTGTTAGCGTCAGAAACACCTGAGCGTCAGATTGTAATAAATTATCAGGTAAAAAACCATGTAATAATTATGCACTAAATGAATTAAATAGAATGAGGAATATTCGTAGGCATTTCCGTTAAATACTAAAACTAGAAAATAAAATCGGTAAAAAAACTTTAAGTTAATGGTTTTATTTATGTGCACTGAAAATTAGAAAATAATAATAACAATTAGGTAGTTCAGAAATATTTTAGTACTAGGTAGAATAGCTTTTAAGCATATTAGACTAAAATAAAAACGTGGGGCCCATTAACTATTGCTGTAATACTTTCTTCTATACTAAGTGTGGATTGCATCGACTTACTATAATCGTTACTGGAGATTTTGACAATCAATAACCAGCCGTGGCGGTTTCACCAGCGAACGCCGAGCTCATGATCTACCAAAGTATAAAGATATGCTTTGTTATAGGTAGGATTTCAGAGGGGCCCACGTTTTTATTTTAGTCTAATATGCCTAAAAGCTATTCTGCCTAGTACTAAAATATTTCTGAACTAGAAGTTCAAAATACCTAATTGTTATTATTATTTTCTAGTTTTCAGTGCACATAAGATAAAACCGTTTGACTTAAAAGTTTTTTTACCGATTTTTTATTTAACCCTCAACTGGCGTGGTGAGGTCTAGCGGACCCGAAGCAATATTTAAACTTCTGTAAAATTTTTATGTTTAACATTTAGGCCTCGCCGCGCCATTTACCTTTAAGTTAGGGTACTAATATGCAACTGTTAAAGGCGTACTTGTTTTTATCAAGTATTGT
The DNA here is from genome assembly GCF_002938485.1 of Sitophilus oryzae. Lineage (NCBI taxonomy): Eukaryota > Metazoa > Arthropoda > Insecta > Coleoptera > Curculionidae > Sitophilus > Sitophilus oryzae. The sequence goes on along the minus strand of NW_022146173.1, from coordinate 359,750 downwards.
TCCTTTCAGCGAGGAGGTAAAGTTCCATCCCACACTAAAATATTTCTATTTCCTTCTAGATACTGTCCAGCCGCAACAGCAACAGAACCAAAACAACGCGAACCTGCAGATCGCTCAGGTTCCGGTCAACCCGCCCCCTCAACAGCAACAACAGCCCCCTCCTAGTAACATAGTTCAAAGCGGGCATCTCATGCACACATCCAACCACCATTCTGTCGTAGTGCCTACCAACGGTAACGTTCTAGCGACCTACTAGAGGCAAGATCAGTTTTGGAATTTATAATATTAGCAACTTTAGTTGGCTGCATTGCCGAAAGTATTTATTATCGTTTTTATATGGTATAAGAAGCAGTTTTTCGTGTTCAACCAGTTCACTTTTTATTTAAGTCTGTCTAATGAGAAGATACCTGACAATTGTTGTCATTTTAATTCGGAGGTACATTATATTTTGTCGTTTGTCGAAATCTTTTTTACTTCTTTGGACAGACTTTACTTCCATTCATGTACAGGGTAATCCAGCGTTTCAATAAAAAAAATCCTGTTGTTTCTAGTTTGAGATTTTTAATTCAATTTTTTTTAGAAATCATGAAGACAAGGATAACACACATTCTAAAGCTTGGAAATATTTTAAAATAAGTATTTTTTTCAAAACTAGGTATACCAAAATACACTATGTTGTGCGTGGCATATATAGAGTGAGTCGAAACTTGATTTTTTTCCATACTATTTGAAATGGAACACCCTTTAGTGTATGACATAAATGAACGTTTTCGAGAAAGTATTTTAAGACATCTGGCTCGTTGATATATCTTTTACTATGCTCTCTGGAACAGCATGCGGCCCGTCTGGCTGCCGATACCCGTTGCGTTCACTACTGCGCATCAGAAGAAGATCCTATATTTTTTATTAATTTAGTCCTATAAATTCTAGTATTGAATATAAATCGAACATATCTCCGACCACGAACCAATGATTGAGAGTTCGAATCCGGGTCAGGGCAAAGACTTTTTTATTTTATTTTTTTGTTTATATTCTGATAGTAAAGTATTAAATAATTCTGGTGATTAAAAAAAAACAAATATTTAATAGAAAAATTTACTTTACTATCAGAATATAAACGAAAATAGAATAAAAAAGTATTTGCCCTGACCCGGATTTGAACTCTGAATCATCGGTTCGTGGTCGGAAACTCTACGCACTGCGCTATGGAGACATGTTCGATTTATATTCAATAGTAGAATTTAAAGACTAATAAAAATATAGGATCTTCTTTCAATGCGCAGTAGGGAACGCAACGTTTACCGGCAGCCAGACGGACCGTATGCTGTTCTAGAGAGCATAGTAAAAGATATATCAAAGGGCCAAAGGTCTTAAAATACTTGTTTTCCGACGTTGCTAGCTCTCGTACTATTATGTTTTGATATATTATTCTTATATCCAAAATCGATGTTTATACACTATTTGTTTTTGTTTTACAATAAATATTTCTGGCTGCGTCAGTATAATAAATAGAATTTATTAATTATCCAAGGGAAAAATTCATTATTGAGTTAATTGATTTCAGATTTATTTTATATATATAGAGCTTTTTGGGAACGCTGGATCACCCTGTATAAATAAGCGTGTGAAGGGGATGAACAGTTTAGATTATGGTGGATCGTCTAAGGAAAAACTGCTTATTTGTAAGAACAAATATTTTGAAAGAATATATTAATGTTTATTTGATATCTTGGACGGTTTGCATCAACATTTTGTATCATTTCATTTGATGGGTAATATATTTCATTAATTTAATGCCTAAAAATACAGTGTGATCAATACAAAAAAAATACAGAAATCAAAGATGGGCGTTTGTTCGGAAATATGCCCGGACATGCTGCGCTTGTTTGATGCAAGAAGATTTTTATACAAGAGTGTCCAAAATTTGAGATATGTCTTCATCCACAATTTTTTAAGCTGCAACCTAATTTTTTCCAATTTCGGCTTTTTTAATGTCAATCCTTTTTAAAAAGAGGCTATCATTGTGATTTTAGGTTACCCTGTATAACCTTTACAGGAAAACGACAAGTGGAAAAATGTACAATAAAAAATATATTTTAAAAATTAATGAATAATTATCTTTTGATTTTTTTCTCGATTTTTTATTTACGTTCTGTATATTAAAATAATACAAAATGTTAATGCAACAAAAATTTTACTGAACTGCTACATTTTAAATAGTTACAAAAAAACGGCGTCTGAGTTAGCTTGGAGATGAAGATCGCTGTCATTTTATATGTAAAATTGGCTACATTGGCAATTTCCAAGCCAATTTTTCGCCGTTTTTTTGATTATACGGTATTTCAAAGCCGTAATTTCAGTTGTTTATGAAATTTTAGTCAGAACATTGGGGACAAAAGCTGTTTACTTTCAAATTAACGTTTATTTAGATTTTTTATATTTTAGGGTAACAAATGGTTGTTTTCTTCCAATGTGGTAAATTCCAAAACTGTCTTGGGTACTACTTACTAGAATATCATGTGATATATTGCAAAAGTTTAACGACTACTTGTATTACAATTTTAATTAGAAATTAGCTTAATTGAAGAATGGATGCCTAAAGTTATGCACTTAAAAATGGAACATGTCTTCTAATTTTTGAATTAGAATGGAAATTATTAATAATTTTATTTCTTACCGAATTAAAATAAGCTTGAATACAATAGAGATTTTGAGTAATAATATAAAATGAAAATGGACACTCATCTAACTACTCTAATATTTATTATTATAACTATAAATTAAAATAGCATGTAATAAAGTGATAGATCTCTCTCAAAGACATTATAAAGATAGACCGAACATCTCATTCATAAATACTCGTTGGTAGTGTATCAAACATTCCAATGTGTCAAACAAGGACAGAAGAGATAGAAAAGTCTAAAATTTCCGACCCCGGCAACTAGGCGCATTTGGATTGTTCTAATGGCCAGTGGCGTATCGTTTTATGGAACGAATTTAATTAGTAAAGTAAAAGTAAAGTAATTAGTAAATTTTTTACTCCATATTAATATACTATATTAACACTTTTTCGTCAGATGACTTTTGTTAGAAGGTCTAATATAATAATATAATTAATATCCCACATATACTTATGTTGAAACGTTAGTAGTTTTCGAAAATCGCTCCAACGTCGATTTTCAATTTTAACTTTCAGCACAGTTTGAAGAATATAAATATTTTCAGTTACTTCTATATAAACTTTCAGTTACTTGAATATTTACAGGGTGACTCAAGATGCCGAAACAGTTCTATATTAGGTTTCAATGGTTGGTGACTTTTCTTTCATTTTTTTTTTAGAATATGGAGGCAGTGGTAAAGCACATTTGAGATATTTTTGTAAACATAGGTGGCCGGAACATATTTTCAAAATAAAGTTATAGATTTGCCATTAAAATTCCATTCCAGAAATACCTAGGGTTGCCACCTGTCCTTCTTTGAAAATACCCCTGCCTCCCGCGTACAAAATGGGATACGATTTCCTTAAGCTCCGATTCATTAATAACCGATTGTATCAACGAAGTTGAGTTGCCCAAGGGGCGTCCGCTGGCTAGGTAGCGGTGGAGAGGGTTCCCAGGGGGTTCCAAAGTCCGTAAAAAAATAGAAATCCGGAACGATTTCCTTAAGCACGAAACTCTCACGAGAAGAACATTATGTTCCATAAAGTATCCTAGATATGGTCCGCTGGCTGGGCGGTGGTGGAATCCACGTCCGCTGATGGATCCAAAGAGGCTAAAAACGTAAATTTGAAACCACATCCTCTAAGCTTGAAATTTTGATGGAAGCTTACATTTTTATTGACATTTGCGAAAATAATCGTCCGCTGCCTGTATGTGGGTGGAAAAGTCGTCCGCTGGTGGGTAAAGGAAGATAAAGGGTACCGAACATAAACGCGTTATGATGCACAAGCGGACGATATTTCCACCGACATACAGGCAGCGGATGATTGTTTTCGTAAATCTCAATAAAAATATTACCTTTCATCAAAATTTCAAACTTAAGGAAATGATTCTCGACAATCTATTCACAAAAAACATACATGGAAAACACGAGAGGTTGAATCATAATTTAATCAGTCGACTAAAATTTACTGTACGACTGTAAAATATTATATTATTGAGTAACTATGTAGATAAAAATATTAAACAAAAAATTCCAAAAAGTTTAATCATCATCTTCCTCATCACTGTCATTATCAGATACATCACTGTCTTCATCCTCTTGTGATAATTCATCTTCATCCGCCTCATCAGTGCCTAGAAAAATAAGTATTAAATATTAGAATGGCATGAAAAGCAGAAATTAATAATAATTTGAATAAGTACCTTCAGCATTTGTATCTTCTTGTGTGATCATTTCCACTGATGACGGTAGCTGATCGCCCTCGAACCATTTGCACACAAATTTTCCGTCTTCAAATTGCCAACCATACTCGAGTGGATCCAAATTTGGAGGCTCCTTTTTGAAGGCGTTTTTCCAAATATTGGAGATCAAGATGGTTCTACGAAGGTGTTGAGTTAGTTCCGATTGTGATGGCGGCAAAAGGGAACCATCAAAATTTTTATTGGGCAATTGCAATCTATTTTCCTCTTCACTGAATTTATAAATTTTCATGAACATTGCCACCCGACCGTCGTTCACTTTATCAATTGATTTGAATCCATACATAGCGCATACAAATTTTTCTATTGTAGCGAAAATTTCATCAGCGTTGTCAGTGTTCATATCATAAAAAGCTTTCAAAAACTCTGGACTTCTTTTCAAAATTGAAAATGGTCTTACTTTCCCTTTCTTGAAAAACGCGGGATTGTAGTCGCAGCCTGAAAAGGCGTGAAAAGATGGTAAAGCGCGACACACGTTCTTCCCCAGAGCTGAATATAATTGGTTAACATTTAAAAACCTCTCTCTATTTCCAGTGCCTAGTTTTATCCAAACTCTAACTTTATTCTTGAAATTGTGCATGTTACCAAGCACAATTATTGGGATATCCGAATCTGATGTTCTGACTACTACATTTTTGTCATCATCAAGCTGGCAAATATGGAAAACAATCTTAGTGTCTGCTTCTTCATGACCTGGACAGGCCAAACTCTGCAGAGTAGTTTTGCAAACTTTGTCATGGACAACGCTGTATTTGTGACATTCATCAGCACTGATGTACACTTCTTTGCTATTGATAAAAGATGCCATTTCGTCGTACCCCCAATGATTTGAGAAAAAGTTTATCAATTCTTCCTTGAAGTTTATGTTTCTCATTTCCCTGGTGAACTCCAAAGGACGTACTTGGTCTGGACCACGTATTTTGAATTGTTGCCCTCTGCTTGTTCCTCGACATTGGTGCGCTGAATCCTTGATGGACGGACTTGGATAGGAGTCAAATAGGACTATGATAGTCGACGCAGTATTGGAAGTAACCATCTGCAGGAACTTCTTCGAGACATTTCCAAAGGTACGTGGCACATCTTTCATAGCATTTAACAAAAAAAAGCCATCAAATATCATGACGTCACAATATGGTGGAGAATCACTTTGTATTTGTTTTTCTAATTCTTTCAGAAGGGTCGACTTGTCTGTTTTGCATAATGTACCGTCCACGTGGGAGAAACATAATGACATAGGTGTTAGCGGATGCGATAAAATTTTGTCAATATCCAGTTTCTTCTCAAGAGATATTCGCAGTAACTGCCCAAATAAGTCCCTCTCCATTCGTACTTCCACTAATTTGCCGGATATAGAACATTTTTTCTTCGGCACCACAGAACTGAAGTTAAGTATTTTGTTTTGTTTTATGGGCCGTTCAAATCTTGTCCTGTCTTCTGAGCATTCCTGTATAAACCTTTCTCGCTGCTCACTTCCAAGCTTTTCGACGTTGATTAGAAATTTGGCAACATCATTTTCAACTGCTCTACCCGTTGAAATATTATATAATAAGTCCTTATTTAAGTCGGTTGCGAAGGGGTTAACATTGTCTTTGATATTTTCAATTATTTCGTACAATGATTTCAAATTTTTCCTCATCAAACTTGCTCGCAAATCTTCAGTTATATCTTGATTTTTTTTCAAACCTGTTCGTTCATATGTGTAGGTGTTAACTGTACTATTTATAGTATGGCACAAGGCCCAACGTTGACGGGCTGAATATGAATTTGTTATATATGAGACTCCTGTCAATTTATTTCCTGCATCAGCATTAGACGTCTGCTCCATGGTGAGATCAGGTGGGATCCTTGAAAAAGATTTATTTGTTCTTCTAACACCAATTGACCCCTCCTCAAAGCTGGTTAGTAAACCCGGATGTGACTCCTCCACTTTCATTAATTTCTCATGATAATAGACCAGATAACGTGAATAATTCTGCTGGTTAAATGTGAAGAACATATTTGTAATACGTGGTAGTACCCACTTAAATGTACAGAAATCAGCCGTCCGTACACTCTGATCCAGAATCAAGTAATAATTTGCTAGTTTAACGTATAGCATGTAATACTGAGGGGTGAGTCCATATCGGCCTTCTAGTGTTTCTTCTGAGTACTTATCATATTTGGAAAATAGACTTATCAACTTTTCTTCCGTAATAGTTGGCCTGCTAGAAACTGTTGATCTAAAATTTAATAAAGCGTTCTTCTCTTCATCCGAAATTTCTATGTTTTGATCTTCTAGAAATCTTTCCATGTGCAATATTTGTATTGCGAGGGCCAAACGAGGATGCAGTCTTCTACATCTATTGTAATTTTTTGATGTCAAAAAACTACTGACGGATCCGCTTGCGATTGCATTTGAATTGACAAGAATGTTCGTCACTCCGCAGTCGTCGATAAACTTTCCCACCGCTTTCAGGTATGCCAGGTAAACATGAAATGTTCCTAGGTGGATGAATATTTTGTCAAATCTCGGTCTTTCAACATACTGAAGCTGGAAAGCGATTTTGGCAATAGCCAAATCGTAGGTGACTTCCATGTACTGTTGATTGCATTCAATGCGGGTTTGTTCACTTATATCAAGAGTTTTTAAAACGACAACAGGTTTTGTTGGAGACTCGTTAATTGTGGTTGTGTATGAAACCTTCTGCTGACTGCTTTTGTCATCGTACAACATACTGTAATATCCAATCCACATTGGCGTTTTGGGCAATTTCAGAAGATGAGACAGAATCCAGGTAAAACTAATATGTTTGAATGGTGTTAAGTCATGTTCATCATTGCTTATACGCAATGTACTGGCAACAGGCTCTAGTGATACTTCTAGCCGAGGCTTCTTTGCATACGATTCCAATTCAAAAGTTATCATATCAAAAGTGCGACGTCTCCTTTTCCTGTCGCCGTCATTTGTAAGTTGTTGATTTTCTTCCGCAGTAGCTGTAGTAACAATATTGGCACTTGAAGGAATATCTTGATATATGATTCCCACAGTATCATGAAGAGTGTCCTTACCGGTCAGCGTTTGAACAAACCGATCGAAGTTGTCGAATGCTAAACATGTACGTAAAGCAGGATTTCTCAAGATTCCTTCCGGACAAATTGTGCTTTTCTTAACGGCACAGTAAGTCGCTTCTGTGATTATTCCTGCTAACACATTGTCGCTGACGCAATGACCGTATCTGTTCACGATGTTCACAGCTTTCTGACTATTCGTAATACTCTTCAACGTTTGGGCCAACGTGATATGTTTAGAAGGTTTAATTCTTCCGTTAGAAGCGGCAAAAATAACGTCTTGTGCTAATGATTCACTGACTCGCCTTTTAGAAGCTATTTTTCGCCGAGTATTCATTGGCTCGAAAATTTTATCGAAAAAATCAATTAACCTTTCAGGTGTCTCACATTCACCAGCGATTATGTCTTCGGGACGGATGTCTGCAGGAAGCTTGTGCACTTTAACCGTACGTAAGATTGACTTGATTACTAGAGCCGCTTCATTTAAAATGTTGTCTTCTTGTAGTCTGTCAAAATCACTGTTCAAAAGGATTGATCCCAAAGGTTGAACCACTTCTTTTTCGTTGAAAACTTCAATCTCAATTTCATGACGAAATATTTCCAATAGCTTTGTCTTTAGGCGCCACGACTTTATCCTGATGGGAATTTCTTGATTATTTGCTTTTACATTTTCTTCATATAATATAACTAGGTATGAAAGTAAACAGCATTCCTTTTTGCAAACTATATGGTCCTTTACGTACTCCTGTACAGTCTTGAATGCTAACTTGTGCAGATCTCTGTTGTGATGCCATTCAGTTTTATTCTGCGTAGATCTTCTAGCAGAATCCGACTTCGTGCGGTATGCTAAATGACAGGCATTGTGGTATAAAAAATACCCTTCCGAAGCCGTAACTTTCTGAAGCCTATCAATTGTTAAAATGTCATTTTGTTCTCTTGCAATATCTAGAAGTTCATCAATAGTTTTCTTTGAGGTTCGCGTATGAAGAGATTGTTCATTGCCTCTATATTTTTTTCTTTTTTGGTTGCAAAAGAAGCAGGCACCGGAAGCAATTGATTCGTCTCTTTCTGGCTCGGCGATTACTCCCATAACTCCCTGATCGCTTAAACTGCAATAGTAATGGAAATTAGGTACAATAAAAATTTGAAAATAAACTCTAATTTTTTCTTACCATGATGATTCATCCAGCTCTACTTTTGAAGGTGACTGCTGCGTAGCTGCAGAATCCCCTAAATCTTCTTGTAATTCTAATAACCTGAAACATGTAAGTACGCTTAATTAAAAAAACAACAAAATATGTTACTTACCCTGATGAATCTTCAGCTTCTATATTTGAAGTAGAAGGAACTTCATAAACACTGAAATATTAAGAATTGGTTAAAATAATATAACTAAATAATTATTCAATGTAAATATGCGATGGTAGGTGCGGCGCGGCGTATACTTACATTGGTGAATCCTCTTCTTCAAGATTTGAACTAAACTGCGGACCTGCATCAACACTGAAATATCAAGATTTTGTTAAAATATACATACAATGATGAAATAATATCTACTACTCTACTTATAATTCATTTCACTTACTTGGCGTTTTTATCCAGCCCCTTTCTATATTTTGGAGGTAGAGCAGAAAAAACAGAGTAACAATGAGAATGATACCGTTGAAAGTCAACCACTTCCTTCGGTAAATTAACATCGTTCCATTTCAAAATATGCATTTGCCGAACGATCAAAATTTCCTGACATTTTTTCAATGATGTTTCCGTGAAGGATTTTAATTTATCCTTTTTCTTTAAACAAAATACACAAAACTTTTCGATTTCAGACATATCTAACCGGTAAATAATTCTGACGAGCCCGAAAACGTAAAAAAACCGTCTTTTTATTCGGAAGATGCCCGCAATCACTGACGGCGACGTGACGTCTGAGTTATTATTATTGGCAACGCCACCTGTAATAATAAATAAACATCAGATATGTTTCTTCAGATATTACGTAATGTCAAAAATGTATGAAATATTTTTGGAGATTTACTTGTGCAGGATTAATAAAATGATTAAATTTTATTATTTTTATTAATTTAACCATTTTTATTATTTTATTAATTTAACCATTAAAATGGTTAAATTCTAGTTTTTTAGGACTAGAGATTCGTGGGGATACAGTTTTGATTCTTCTTCTTTACAAAGGGAAATAGGAATAATTTTATTATATTTTTATTTATAGTTTTTATAAATGGATTAAATTAATTTCATCTGAATCACTCCAATCACTTAAATAAATATATACGATGCTACATAGTTACCCAATAATATAATATTTTACAGTTATTAAAATTTTAGTCGACTGATTCAATTATGATTCAACCTCTCGTGTTTTCCATGTATGTTTTTTGTGAATAGATTGTCGAGAATCATTTCCTTAAGTTTGAAATTTTGATGAAAGGTAATATTTTTATTGAGATTTACGAAAACAATCATCCGCTGCCTGTATGTCGGTGGAAATATCGTCCGCTTGTGCATCATAACGCGTTTATGTTCGGTACCCTTTATCTTCCTTTACCCCACCAGCGGACGACTTTTCCACCCACATACAGGCAGCGGACGATTATTTTCGCAAATGTCAATAAAAATGTAAGCTTCCATCAAAATTTCAAGCTTAAGGAAATGGTTTTCAAATTTACGTTTTTTAGCCTCTTTGGATCCATCAGCGGACGTGGATTCCACCACCGCCCAGCCAGCGGACCATATCTAGGATACTTTATGGAACATAATGTTCTTCTCGTGAGAGTTTCGTGCTTAAGGAAATCGTTCCGGATTTCTATTTTTTTACGGACTTTGGAACCTCCTGGGAACCCTCTCCACCGCTACCTAGCCAGCGGACGCCCCTTGGGCAACTCAACTTCGTTGATACAATCGGTTATTAATGAATCGGAGCTTAAGGAAATCGTATCCCATTTTGTACGCGGGAGGCAGGGGTAAAAGGACAGTCCTTGTTTGGAATAACTTGCCTTTTGACTTAAAAATTCATTTTTTACGTATTTTCTCTGAGAAAATTACCTACAGCAAACAGAAATATTCTTTTCGTGCAAATTTAATTAGAGATGTTATAAAACTTATAAATAATTTTTTCTTGTTTAGAATAGGCAACATTATTTAGAACTTCCCCTTTAATCTCAAATGATAGTTTAGGTTTTAGTTTTACCTTTTGATCTTAAAAAGAACTTTTTCAAAATTAGTAATTAGTAACTATTTAGTTAGTTCGCAATCGATAGCTAACCCCCCCCCACTCATCCTGTTGTTTCATAGTACAATGTCCTTTTTCTACTTTGCACAACGGTGGCTACTTTACAAATACCCTCTCTTAAAGCCCTCCCAAAATTCTAAATTCAAATAATTTTTAAAACTGTTTACTGTAAACTACATAAAATTAAACAATTACTTCCTGTGAAGTACTGTGTAATAGTTGTTTAATCTTATATTTTTTATAATAACTTCCTATACCTAAAATCAATATTTAATGAGAAAATTGTGTTTTTTTTGAAAATATAAGACAAGATTTGACTTTCGTCCGCGACGGACCGTCCGTCGTGTTTTTTCAAGATAGCCGCCGGACGAACTCCGTCGGACGGAGCATACGCGCCCATGTGAAATTGTTCATATAAACTCATGGTACTTGCTCGAAGTTGCGGCCGCTCCGCTCCATCTGAAAGCTCTGTAATCTGTAAAGCAATAAAATGTAAAAAAGGTCGGGTAAAATAAAATATAAAAAAGTATTTTAAGAAAAAAAATGTCACTTTCTGGCTTATAATAAAGTTTCAAATGCAACGTTTATATTCAAATTTGTTATGATCTACAACAGTTAGTAATTGAGACGAATTATAATTCAACTACCGGCTACTACGTTTCTGTTTTAATAGATCAAAATTCAACAAATATACCTAATTAGAAATTATTGTGAGAGGCTCCCTTGTGGGAGGCCTATGTACAATTACGGCGGAAAAAACAATACCTACCTGTGAAAAGACAAATTCGGGTTATTTGAGCATATTTTTCCACACACTTGACACTGTCGTACCATAATGAAAATTCGCAGATTCAAAAGTACGTTAAACAAAAATAAAAATAACTGAAAAACACTGAAAAGTTCACTTCGGACTTGATTCCGACTTCAAACACATCGTAAGCTAAACGTAGTACGCTATAACGGACCCACGGCCGTCGCGAGGGGTGGTGGGACGGACGGCTCATTTTATTCTGGAAGACTAGCAGCGACGTTGCCAATAGTTCTAGACGTTTCAGCACATTAATAAACTGTCCTTTAATTCGCATATAAAATATCCTCTGGTTAATAACATATTATTACGCATGCTTCTTTAAAAATAAAATATTAATTTAATTAAGAAATTAAGATTTATTGATATCCGGTGAAGGTTTTAAAGTCACCTTTTCTGCAAATCAAACTAAGTAGATAGGCGCAAATTTGATATGTGGCAATGTCGCCTTCTCTATCTCAATTGGTTTTTACAGTACGTCGTCAACCTCCGATTGTTTGATCGGGTTAAAATGCAAAATGTTATATCTGTTCTTACTAAATCTATGATCTCTCTACATATATTTAATATTTTACTTTATTTTTATTAATTATATTTTTGTGGAAGTGCAATATTTGGGCAGCATTCTTTAATTACTCAAGGGATCAATTACTATTTTACTTCATATCATGTAGCGATATTTTGTAATATAGAGTGTAATAGACACTATCCTTTTTTATATATAATAAGCGTGTACAGGGTGTTTGTTTTCTCGAAAAACATTTGGCAACACGACCAAAGCACTGTGTGTTAAAAATTATACCGTTGGGTTATTTGAACTACTGAGTCAAAATCTGCCTTCCATTTCGTGTGTACTATACTATCGGAAAGAAAACGGCGTCAGAGTTGGCTTGGAAATGACCATCGCTGTCATTTTGTATGTAAAATCACTCCGTTTTTTTTTCGATTATAAGGTATATGATTCTAGCTGATCTCAATTTAGTCGCTTATGAAGTCGCTATTATTTATGTATGAATGGAGCATAAATAATGATCTGACTGAATTTAGATCAGATAAACATTATTTTTCAATGGAAGGCAATTGGAAGTTGTATATACAGGGTGATAAAGTTTTTTGAATCAGGGTTTTAAGGTAGAAACAAAATTTAACAGTCATGTTAAATGTTTTGCTATAAAAAAACTGACAACATTGTGTATATACAACACTCAACACCTGTGATTGTGTTAAGTGTTATAGAGGGCTAAATTTACGTAGTGTAATATTGACTTTGATCTAAGGAAATGTGTGTCAGAATATTAGATTTAAATAAAAAAGAAGTTTCTAATGTAAAAATAAAGAATGGTTACACAAACGTGTTAAAATGAGTTGTAAGATAACGTATTAAATAATGCCAGAGAGTTTTATTTATTGGTATGTGATGTTTAACTTTTAGAGGTATAAGTTTTAGTTAGTAATTTATATTTTTCCTAGCACAGGTTATTATATATGTAACTATATATAAAGAAATATGGAATTTAGCTACTAAAGGTATTTTTGAGGTAATATTTATTTGATAGTGTACGAATAATACAAACTTTTATACTTATGGAGTTTTTAAAGAGGTAAAATATACCAATAATATCGGTGAATATTATAACAGGCTTCAAGTCAAAAAGCATTATTTTATTGTTATAAAGTTTTTTTCTACAGGGTTTGACAAAAAGTTGGAAACAAATTAGAAAACTTTTATTGATTTTTTCCTTTGAATAAGAAGACTAAGGAAGGAGCATAATGCTATCCATGTATTCATGCATGGTGGGCGGAAAAGCCACCATAAAAGCTCTCTAGGGTGGTGATCCTTGACAGTTCTGTTTGACGATTCATTTGACACATTTGAATTTGATTTGAAATTTTGTGGATTTGTCAGTCTTTACGGAGCTTATTTTATGTTATTTATTATTTATTCTACTACTGACAGTTGTTTAAAGGTAGTAAATCTAGATGAAAATTGTGGCAGAACTTAAATTAACAGTGACACTATCGCGATTTATCGAAAAAGACTCTAAAATAGTTGGTTGTGTAGCGTGCGGTAGATCTCGGCAAAAATTGAATGAAATAATGGAACAACTTTTCGTAGCGTATCGGATGTTTGTGTTAATAAATACTTATTATAACTTATCTATTTTTATTAGAATTATATATTTTTATAACAATTTTAATAACTACCAACATTTATTCACAACGTAAAATAAAACAACAAATTATTGAGTCTACCCCACGTCTACCCTACATCATAGTTTTACATTTTTTAAATAAAATTAGAACGACACTGATAAACCGGAATTTAAGTCGGCCATATTTGAGGCCCATCGCGGTGTACCTAAGATTTTTGATATGCTCCTTCCTTAGTCTTCTTATTCAAAGATTTTTTCTGAAAATAAATTTATACCGGGTGCGTCTCGAAAGTGGCTCACCCCTATAACTTTTATATTTTTTCAGATAAAAAACGAAATTTGGTATGTTAGTATACGACATAAATTAGGATTGATTGACGTATTCAATTGTTTTCGGTCACTTCCTGTTTCACCGGAAATTATAACTTTTGATTTATAAATTGCACCCTCGGTATTTTTTACTTTATTCGATAGAAAATGACACTCTGAATAGAATGGCATATCATATGTCAACTTTTGACATTTTCGCTTAAAAACAAATCGAAGAGAGAACTTCAATCTAGAGTGCCATGGCTGTGTTAAAAACACTAATTTTTAATCAAGGAACTTTGGAAAAATAGATTTGATTGTCTAATATTTTTCGTGTCTTGTTCTGGCCTTTTAAAACATGCCCACATCGTATTTTTCATCATATCTCAATTTTTTCAAAGGGAACGAGGATGGCTCATTAGGATATTTGGAAAAAGGATTTTTTTACGAATAATTTGGTATCACACATTGGTATTTCGAGTCAAATTGTCGTTATGAACCGCATTTTAAAATTTCATATAAGCCATATGCGAAAATGCCAAAAGTTGACATATGAAATGTCATTATATTCAGAGTGTCATTTTCTATCGAATAAAGTAGAAATATACCGAGGGTGTTATTTGAACATCGAAAGTTGTAGTCATTTCCGGTGAAACAGGAAGTGATCAAAAACAATTGAATACGTCAACAATCCTATTATATGTTATATACTAACATACCAAATCTCATTTTTCTTTCTGAGAAAATAAAAATTTTTTTCGGGTGAGCCACGTTTTGAGTGGATATTCAAGGATTTGAGAGTATATTCAACAACAAAAATAAAGTCATTTTGACATATTATGTCATACTGATTCTTTTTTGTAAATGGGAATTCTGAATAAATTCCGCATCATTTTTTTTTCAATAATTCGATAATAAAAAATACGATTTTGTTGAGAAATTTTTGGCACACGCTGTAGATGTAATGAAATGATTGGGACAAAGTATATTTATAACTTATCAATATAATTTTTTTTAAGAAAACGTACTTTATTTTATACTGGCCATTTTAGGAATACGAGTTATACTTATTGTTGGAATTTTTTTCTAAGTAAAAAAATATAATCTATTTCATTAGGGTGGGAATTTAAGTGACATTTTTATTTATACACCCTGTAGAAGGCGGGTTGAAACAGAAAATTTAAATGAAATTAACATAAAATTTGTATTATTTATTTTTAATTAGAGTTCTAATAAGTATGATTATATCATGATTTTATCATATTTATTAGAACTAGAATAGAAGAATAATTATTTTTTATGTTTATAATATTTACTTTTTACAGGGTGTTTCAAAAACATGTGCTATCTCTCGTGGAGAGATTCCTTTCGTAAAAGTAAGACTTATTTTTCATATTAATACACATAGCTCCGATTCTGCTTTGCTTCATAGCTACAGGCTACAGGGTGTTCAAGTCTTCATCTTTTTTCGATTTATTATTATTTTCTTCCAAGTGCTTTTCGCGATTCGAATGAAATTTTGAGGGTAAAAGTTACTATAAGTGCGACATATTTTAATGCTATAAAAAGTGTCGTCATATTCACCAGGGACGAACCATTGGTTATCACTGGAATATTTTGCTAAAAAAGTATGTGCGCCACTGACTTTTCTTTCTTTTGTTAGCAAAATTGTGTAGACCGTTAAATGCTGATCAAAACTTATGTCTTGATATTTTGTCGATTTCGCTCTCCTTTATGAGATAAACGCAATTTAATTAATTTGCCTTAATCCAATTTTAGGAAAGCAATCTTTCAAAATTTTAATGCCATTAACTTGCCAAAATGTTAAATATTGATTCCTTCATTCATCGATTCCTCATCAAAAAATATAAAAAAAAGTTCCTATAAACATGGGTGCGGAAATGCATAGTTTTAAAATTACAGGATAATAAAACTTTTAAAAAGTAGGCCTTTTGTAATCATCTTAAATACCATTATTTTTGAGAGGAATTTGCTGTAGGCAGCACTGTACATCAGTGTTATAAATTTTAATAAAATTCAGTAATAAATTACAGTAAATAAATAATTTATTAATTTTAATTTAATTATTTGTGATCGATAAAATTGTGTTTATCTCATCAAGGAAATCGAAATGGATATAATATCAAGAGACAACTTTTAATCAGCATTTAACGGTCCACACAATTTTGCTAATAAGAGGAAAAAAGTCAGTGGCGCACGTTTTTTTAGAAAAATATTCCAGTTATAACCCATATGCACGCCCTTTTTTTAGCATTAAAATAGGAGCACTTATAGTAATTTTTACCCTCCAAATTTCATTAGTATCGGCTAAAAGCACTTGGAAGATAATTATAATAAATTGAAAAAAATTAAGACTCGTAATAAAAAATAAATCTTATTTTTACGCGAGGAAATTCCCTACGAGACATAGTACATTTTTATGAAACACCCTGTATACAGTATGTTACTGATTTGTTGATAGATCTGATTACTAGAAAATCATTTAATATAGAAATTACCTTGAATATTATTTTTATTTACATTCTTACTCTATATTTATTTTAGTCTATGTATAATTTATTTCTTCGAGTCTTCATCCTATAGAAACTATAATAATTTTTTTATTATACTTAGTAAAAATAAATTTAATATCCTAGAAAACTAACTAGAAGCCTCGGAATTGTTTTTTTACATAAAAGCGACTTTATTTTATATCCTATTATCGATAGTTTTTATTTACATGTGCCAGTTGTTTAGGAATCTTATGTATAATTAACCTAAATCCTCGGAAGACCAAACTTTTTTTATGTATATATTTTCGAATTGATGATTTTTTTTTATTTTTGGGGGTATATAGCAGAGAAATTATTTTTTTAAAGTTAACGATACTTGTGTTGTTTTTATAGAGTACTTTTAAACGTGTAAATATTTATAAAAGAAAATAAAGAATAGTTTTAGATTGAAATCATGCAGTTGTTTTATTTCAAAGTTTTTAATTTAATTGAAATAGATTTTAAATTTTAGGTATAATCTGTTCAGCGAAAAATATATGGTTTCAACTTCGACTGATGCCATCTACAAAGTGTAAAGAAACAGTATATTTTTTAATATAGTGTTGCGGACCCGTGTGGACTCAGCCTAACCGGACTAATATATAGATAGAGAACGGCGGCTAGATTCAAATAGAAGATCGTGCTGGGACCGTGAGAACCTGCAGCTTTGATGACTTTATGGTCCGGTACAACATCAGTGAGAAGGCTCGCTATGGTGTGACCAAAGAAAAACAACGGGACCTCTTTTCCTTGCCTCCTGATTATTGGCTCGCTCACTGTGGCACGAGATTTGCGAATGTCCAAAGGAATAGCTGCGACGTCCAATCAAAAGTGTGGGCGTGTCGGAGAACTACGCCGACAGGATCCAGAGGTTGGAAGCGTCTTGAGGCTAACCGACAATGCGCATGGTTAAGCAAGACACATCTTCTACCTAGTCACCAAGGAATAGTCACCGAGTAAGCCGACTTATCTCAATCTATGGAAGACCTTGATTGGACTAAGAGAAGCCCTGCTAAACAACATTACACGATTAGCCATTCCGAAGCTGGCGTGTGGACTAGCTGGTTTGAGTTGGCGTACAATCCGGAACATGATTGAAGTCTTGTATAGATTTACGGGAATCGAGATTCTTGTTTGCTGCTACAACCCAAAGCTGAGATCGGGCGAGAAAACTGTAGACTGCTATTTCTACCAGACTTCTCAATGTACCGGGGGTCAGCTTTGCACATACCTTCATTCACCATGTACATCGCGGGACGAGCATGTATCTAAAAAGGGAGCAGTGTTGCGGACCCGTGTGGACTCAACCTAACCGTACTAATATGCCCCGCCCCATTCGAGAACGGCGGCTAGACGCATATAGAAAATAGTAGTAAAATCTAGACTGTTTCTCTAATACATAAACTGACGCCTGGGGCCTGAGGAGGACAGAAACAAATAGACCGGTCGACCCGTACAATTGCCGCGCTAAATTCAAAATAAATTCCTTTTAAATAAATAGTTGTAAATAAGTCATAAATAGTTCTTTAAGTAGTTTTATCGTTATTGTTTTGTTACTTAGTGTAAAATAAATTGTGTTTAAATAAATTAGACTTTCTATCCACACGGAACCGCCGAAAAACGTAACAATAGTTATAGCTCGATCCCTACTTGGTGTTACAAAATTGTCGCCAAAGAAAAGTTAACCGCCCTGTATCTCAAAAGTTAAGATTTTTAGGACATAATGAAGTTTTTTTTCCTAGAATCCAAGAATTTACCCGCTTAAATATCAGCTTGTCATTAAGGAACAACCTGGATAGGTATTTCTAAAAAGTAATTGTTGGTTTCTATCACTATGACATTTTGTAAATATACAATTTCAAAAATGAAAAGAACCGTGAATTTGAGTGAGGTCAATTCGAAAAACGTAGACGATCTCAATATGAGACAGATAGAAGAACTTATCAAGAAATGCTTCACGAAACAGGAATGGTACAACATGACGTACTTTTGTATAATCCATCTTAGAGTAATGTTCGTTGAATATATAAAGTCTGCCGAATATCGTGAGTAAAAGCAAATAATATTTTCCTGTGGTTTTTAGTAGATATTTAGTTGTATTTTTCTTCTCTCTTTTAAATTGAACACCCTGTATTTTGTAACTGTTATTAAAAATTTAACACAAAATTTTAGATTCGAGGTACACTTTAGAGACCTTTCTAAAGGAAAGTATCAGACCAGACCCCCTATTCAGATCCTTGGATGAATTCTGGTTAAACAGTCCGTACGACCTGGACTCATCAGGATCAGAAATTGAACAGGATATCCCAATAAATCCGGACATTCCTCGAAAACCCACTCTGGAAGAAATCTGGGATGAAAGTGATAGGGAAAACGAACCCCCTGGATCTGTCCTGGATAGGGAGAATTCCAGGAACTGTTTTGACGCTTCCAAGAGAGCTGCGTATAGGAAAGAGATGAGGAGAAGATGGAGGAAACCTTTTAATAAACGAAAGAAGTCTAAATCGAAAGAAAATGAGGTGCCTACTAAGGTTCCTGTAGGATTTAAAAGTACGATTTTTTATTATACGGATATTTTTTTAAGGTTCCTATTTTTTATTATATGTGTACAGGGTTGGTCAATTTGGACGCTTTTAAAGGGAAACCCTTTTCTATAGGAGATAAACAAAAACTAATATCGGTGTCTGGAGCTCAATTTTTATCAAAAACATGATTGTGAAAACTGCACATCAATATCTGTTACCGTTTCGGAGTTACGGGGTGTTTCAAAAATGTGCATTTTTAACAAATCGCTGTAACTTTTTTGCTATGGAAAATTTTGTATTTTTATCAAAACATTTCCAAAGCACCTTTTTACGTAGACTTTAATGGTTTAAGTATAAAATGGGGTGCCCCATATAAAAAATCAAATTTTCTGTTGATAATTCTTAAATTATTAATTTAAAAAAAATATTCTTAAATCACTAAATTCTACGTAAAAAGGTGTTTTATTGGGAATGTTGTCATAAACAAAAAAAAATCATAGCAAAAAGTTACAGCCATTTTTTAAAAATGTACATATTTTTTTGATAAAAATTGAGCTCCAGACGCCAATATTAGTTTTCGTCTATCTCATATAGAAACGGATGTTTCCTTTTAAAAGCGTACAATTTGGCCCACCCTGTACATATTTTTTGAAATCTTATTTTATTTTAATTTGTACTCGGATGTTAAATGCTAAAAAAATAAAATACATAAAATTCTCGCAAGGTAGTTTTATATTAATTATAATTAATAGCCACCTTGCGCGATATTTTTTTATTATTAAAAATCCTCTCATAATTGCATTGGTACATAGAAACATATTATCTTCTGCGAATTTTAGAAAAATATCCATATATTAAAATTAAACTGACCTTGAATATTATAACGTTGTAAAACAAATATGTACGTAAGGCTAGCCCATGGTTAATGTCGATGTATATGGACATTAGAACCATTAAGTGAAAAGCTACATTATAACCACATGTACCATTTGTTTGGTCGATGTACTTTTTGAGCATTTATCGCTTAGAGTGACAAAAAAGATGCGCCAAATGAAAGCTTTAATCTGTGCTTTAATTCTTTAGTATGAAACAGACATTATGTAATTGACGCTCTGAGTTCTACAAATGAACACGGCTTTTTAATACTTTCGATTTAATTTTTGTCAAGTCTCAATATTAAAAAGACCTAATATATCGAATATTATTATTATCATCATCATTCCAGCTTATTCAACCATTTCCAATTATGGTGTAGTTTCTTACATATTTATACAGAGTGTCCTAGAAATAAGTGCAAGTATTTTAACAGGTAGTATAGTTCAACCCCAGAAACAGGCCTATCAGTTTTTTTCGCGAAAAAAAATGTTGAAAATTCGAAATGTTTTGAAACATTTTTTGGATTTTTTTTAGTTTTTAGTTAAAAAACATAATTTCTTGATAATATGGCAACATAAGTATTAGATTAAATTTACAAGAAAGAAAATCCAGAAAAGATCCAGTGGTTCTCAAAATTTTAGCAAAAAATAATTTTTTTTGGAAATTTTCAAAGTAAATTAACTCCGTTATTTTGGACTTATTTGGGAAACATTTTTTGGATTTTTTTAGTTTTTAGTTAAAAAACATATTTTCTTGATAATATGGCAACACAAGTATTAGATTAAATTTACAAGAAAGAAAATCCAGAAAAGATCCAGTGGTTCTCAAAATTTTTGCAAAAAAAAATATTTTTTTGGAAATTTTCATAAAGTAAATTAACTCCGTTATTTTGGACTTATTTGGAAAACGATAAAGAGAAAATATGTTTCTTTTATCGAGATCTCTACCACCCCTTGAAATACTTGCACTTATTTCTGGGACACCCTGTATAATATTCCTGTAAATGGTCCCATTGTTGTCTATTGTTGGCTATGCAGGTTAGGGTTGCCAACTTTCAAAATAAAAAATAGAGGACGAGAGAGTGAAAAGAGGCATAGGCGAAACATTTTTTGAAATTTCGCCCAAAAAACTTGTTAAAATGAAACAAACCATTTTCAACAAAACTTTTTTTTCAAAACAAAAGGTAACAGGAAGTAAACATAAAATAGTTAAATATAAACTTCCACAAATATTTCTCGTACATAAATATTTCTTTTATTTTCTTTTCTGTTCAAACGAGTGGGAGTAGCCAAAGATACAGAATAACAATTTTTTAAATTATTGTGGCGATAGAGGAATATTTTTTAGATTTTGAGTTTGGTATGTAAAAAAGAGGACTTTTTCAATACGTGAGAGAAAAGAGGAGATTGAGTTCAAAAAGAGGACTGTTCTGTTATTCCTATCTAGGAAATGCAATCCCGCACCAAAATCTCAATCCCGCAAACCCGCGGGATTAAAGCAATGAATCCCGCGGATCCGCAAAATTGCGGGATTGTAAACAATAAATGCTCTTCTTTTCTCTCTCCGATTTTGGGATGCGGTTTGGACCAGGTTTTAGACGCATCTATTGTTATTA
Organism: Sitophilus oryzae; assembly: GCF_002938485.1. NCBI lineage: Eukaryota > Metazoa > Arthropoda > Insecta > Coleoptera > Curculionidae > Sitophilus > Sitophilus oryzae. Next base: position 338,196 of record NW_022146173.1, on the reverse strand, counting down.
AGATTCTATGTGGTTTTCGAAAATATATTTAGCGAATTCTCGTATACAGGGTGTTTTATAATAGTGTACAAATTTGGCCAAGAACCTTTTTTACGGAAAATTTACAATTTTTGAAAAATCGAAATTTTAACTATGTATGACTAATCTGTATTGAAATTAGAAAAAAACAATTTGGTGTTTTTTTAAATTTTTTGTTTTAAAGAAAATACGATTTTTTTCGAAAAATATGCATTTATAGTCATACATTTGATCCTAAAAGGCATTGTACATTTTGCATAGGCCCACAATATATTAATATAGCGTGTATCTTAAACTATCTGTACAGAAATTTGGACCGATATGTATACAGGGTGTTCAAAAAATATATTTAATATTAAATAAACTTAAATTTTATTATAATTTATCTACTTATTTTATAAATAAAAATATTATTCTGATGTTGAACTTTTTTTTAACTTGTGTTAGTTATCTGCTTTCAGATACACTCTATATCAATAATTTTTTGGCATATGCAGAATGTACAAAGCTTTTTGTACCATTTAGGACCATCGTATAAAAAACGTCGTATTTTCCTTAAAACAAAAAAAAAATAAAAAAACGATCAAATTATTTTTGCTAATTTCAATACAGATTAGTCGTACTTAAAAACATAAAATTTCGATTTTTTAAAAAATGTAAATTTGCGGTAAAAAAGATTTATGACCAAATTTTCACTCTTATAAAACACCCTGTATACGAGAATTCGCTAAATATATTTTCATATTTTCGAAAACCACATAGTCTCTTAATCACAATAGATGCATCTAAAACCTGGTCCAAACCGCATCCCAAAATCTTTTTAGTTCAAGAGATATTCAACTTTAAATTTACTCGAAAATTTTGCTTGTCCCAATAATTATTTCCGGCAGTTTTGGTTGACGTAATTGTCCACAAGTACTAGTTAAACGCTTTTCTTCACTTAGGCACGCCAGAAAGAAATCTAACAATTAACCTGTTTGTTTCAATTATTTTTAATGGCCAAGCCGTAAGGGGAATCCCCTGGTGTCGATCCCGCAGATCCCGCACGGTAAATCCCGCAACTTTGATCCCGCGGAATAACAGAGGGATCCCGCATTTGCGGGATCCAGCATTTGCGGGATTGTATTCCCTATTCCTATCATATTCCCTATTCCGACAGTTTCCTTAGGATGTCGGTTTTAAGTATCAAGGTTTCGCATGCATAGGATATGACTAGTAGTACACATTCATCCATGTGTTCTTCTTTAGATAAAGTGGCATTCTATATTTGAATATGATTGTGTTTCTTCCATATGTACTGCATGCTAACTTAATTCTTAATATACCTTGAAATACACGATAAATTGAAGCTATACCAAACTAAAATAAATCAAATAATATCTAACAAAAAAAAATTGACAATTGCAAAAAGAAAAATCAATGAGACAATTAAAAAAAAAATATTTGTAAAAACATATTATATACAGTTATTGCATTATTCCCTTTGAGTTTATTTTGTTTTTCTATGCTTTTTCTAATAGTTGGTATTATATTTTTAGTGAAGGTCAAACTGCGACCAAAGAAAGCAAAGTCCAAATCTAGTTCTCACAAGCCAGGAAGACAAGTCATCAAGCCAAACAATGGTTGATTTTTTATTTAATATTTATTTACCTAGAATAAATTAAGAAATTGGTCAAAAGCAATAAAATCCTTTAAACACACAGCGATTTTTATTTTGTAAATATTAAACATTTAACAGAATTTTGTGTTTTGACTTATATATCGCATTTGTTTGATGACTCCCTAACTTCATCTATAATATCTCATAAAATTCTGAAAAGCTATACTTTTTCATTTCTTCCATTTGATATAAAATCACCCAGTCACAAATTCACAATTACAAAAAAAAATCGAATGGCTCTAAAGCTGGAGAATCAGATGGACTTTATTAATAAGAGAGTAAGGAAGAAAACAACCAAAATAGGACACTCCTAACAAGGCCTTAGTTTTATTTTGGGTTTTCTTTAAAAATAATTATTTTTATAAAATCACTTACTCTGTTGCACTTACCTTATTTTGCAGAGAAACATGTTTTCAAAGTACTTAACTATGAAGGTTTCTATAACGTTCATAATTTAATAATTTATAATATTTATTGTAATTATATTCTCCGCTGGACGTTTTCAATGAAAGAATACTTGAACTGTGTACAACCAACGATAATTTACATCAATATTAATAACCAAAAAATTGTATATCATTAATAACCTAATGATAGATTATTATAATACAATTACCAGTAACAAAAAAATACATATACTAGTAAATCATACGAGTAAGCTTTTTTTGTGTAATTTTAAAGATGATTTTAGTAGGCATATTAATTAATTTAAAATTATTTTCTAAATTCTTGATAAAGAATATTTGGAAAATAGTATAACTAAAATAATGGAATGATCCCGTCAGTTCCTTAGACGGTGTTCCGTCTTAATTCATTTCAAGTAGTAGTTTTTTCAGTCTACATTCTACACGCAATGTTTTAATTGATAAGTTTTGACTGAACAGGTAAGACTGACTGGTAAAACGATATCTGTAGACGGTATGCTTAAGGAATAAGCACAATTCACATTAAGGATGCATCTAAGCTGGAAGGGAGGACACTTATTACACATATTTAGGAATAATACTGGACTTGAAGCTTTCCTGGAAAAGGAACACTCTATCATATCGTACAAGTGTAGCAAGGAACAACACAGCGTAAGTTGCGCTAGAATAATACCACCTAGATAAGAAACACGATTTTGAAGAAAATATAAGGATTCGCATCCCGACAAGAGAAGAATGGGAAAGTACCTGGTATTGAATACTCAAGAGACAGCAGTCTCTACAGATGCTTTTGTGACTTCAGGAAGCACGCAGGTATAGGCATCATCTCAGAGAAACTAGAGTGGCCAGTTGTATACGGGGGAAAATCGCTGATAGACCAATAGGGGATATTGTGATATACTCTGACAGCTTGACTGCATTTGACAACAATAATGCAAGACCTCAGAGTGAGAGATCAAACATGATCCCAAACCCGAGCAACCTAACCTAACCTAAGGAGGCAGTGTTCTATTGACTGATACAGTGTCGTGTTAACAAAAAGACCCTATCTGACACGTTGAACAAGTTAAGTTCAACGGCAGAACAGTAGTCATACATGCCTCAGACAGGCTTCAGATGTAGATTGTATGAAATAAGGCAAGTTAATCACCGCGACCTTATAGATCTGTTGTGTCCCCCTTTCTTGAATTATAACTTATCACACAGTCTCAGGGCTTTTACAAAAGCCAGTATCTGAGATGGTTTTACAGAGGTTAGTTCTCCATCTCCGATATCAGTCGTACCAAAGTTTATGGCACGATGGTTGTCGTCTCGGAGCACTCAGATAAGGTATTCTGCTGTTTTACCGTTTTCCCCACAGAATCTGCATTTTTCATTGTTTCTTAGCTTCAATCTACTGAGATGTTCGTTAAGGAGATAGTGTCCCGTTAAAAACCCCGTGACAATCCGAAGATTGTCCTTACTAAATCAAGGAAAATCTTTGATTTTTTTCGGTCGTAAGTTCTGAGAAATTTCTTCGAGTGTCTTAGGCCTTTGGAGGATTCCCATTCCAGGTTACGGATGGAGTATTCCAGGTTCTTGAGTTCCGCTTTAAGTTGGTTTCCACATGGAAAGCAGAGCGGTCTAGTCCAGTAAGGGGAGAGTTGGTTCCTTTTTTAGCCAGATCGTTTGCTTTTTCATTACCCTCTATCCCTTGGTGGGCTGGTTACAGCTAGAGTAGGAGGACTTTATTTTCTTTGCTTAATTTGTTGAGCTTCTCTAGGCATTCTTTGACCAACTTACAGTTACTGAGTTGATCGCTTTTAAGGCAGGCTGCCACAGCGAGCGAAACTAAACTAAGCTAAGCGTAGATAAGATTTGTAAAAATCAGCTCATACTTTTAAATGTGTCAGGGGCCACTTGAGCGAAACTAAACGAATATAAAATATATGAACAAATATTCAAATCGTAGTTTAGTTTCGCTCGTTTTAGTTCGTGACAGGTTCCAGCGAATTTTTCGCAGCGATTAGTTCTATGATAGCAGAGATACAATACGAAAACTTAGCTGACTACTGAGCGAAAATCGTCCCCAGTGAAGTTCCCATTTAATTACCGTTTGTTTTCATATTCTTAGCTTAGTTTAGTTACGCTCTCAGTGGCCGCTCGCCTTTATTTTATGAGCCTATAAAGGCGGGCGGCCACTGCGAGCGAAACTAAACTAAGCCAAGCGAAGATAAGATTTGTAAAAATCAGCTCCCATCCTTTTAAATGCGTCAGCGGCCACTTGAGCGAAACTAAACGAAAATATATGAACAAAGATTCAAATAGTAGTTTAGTTTCGCCCGGTTCCAGCGAAATTTTCGCAGCGTAATTCTATGATAGCAGAGACACAATACGAAAACGCAGCTCACTTGGCTGACTACTAAGCAAAAATCGTTCCCAGTGGCCGATGAAACTTATTTTCGATTAGTTACCGTTTCTCTTTATATTCTTATCTTAGTTTAGTTTCGCTCACAGTGGTCGCCTGCCTTTAAATGCTGCTTGATTATCGGATAAGACGGCTGGAGTAACAGTAAACAAACAAACACTTATTTTAAGAGCCTATTAGGCTGTTCTGTTCGGGTCGCTTTCAGGGGTCGGATAAAGCGGGTGTGTGGCCGAAGGAAATATATATTATATTTCAGAAATCTGCCTAATAGCCCGATCCTGTCGTGTTAAGCCACACCCAAAATTCCAAACACACGTGCTTTGATTAAGGCTTGATTAAGGTTTGCAGAGCTTCAGGATTCGGCATAAAATAGCGATCAATTTGTTACAAAACCATATAAATTATATATCACTGTAATCACAAAACTTCAATCTATTTCCGTATTGTAACGGAATTTTAAATTATGTCTCTATTTTCGAGAAAATTTACTCCAAACATAAGAAATATTTTGTTGATGTTTGGCCATTAAAATCTTAAAAATAAAGAAGTTGTCTAAAAATGCGCTACAATGCGGATATAGTATAATCCTTTATCTTTAATTTCCTTCTTGATTTGTGTAAAAATACCTAGCCAGTTTTACATAAAACGTTAAATGCCGAAAGCTTATTTTGCTACTTTTTCGGACTAATGATATGGGCTCTTAAATGTTTCTTATTTAAAAAAAAATTATTGATATAAACTATATTTACATTTTTATAGTTCTGTTTTCAAGCGTTTTTTACTTTATTCATAAACTAAACGGAAATTTTACTTATTAATTTAATTCAATATAGTACCGCAACTTCAAAAACATTTACTTTATGATGCTCATGTTTTCCTAACCAATTAAATCAGTACCGGTTTCTGTACAAAATCTCGAAGGCTAATCGTATATTTTCGCGATATTTATTGTTGATTAGCGTGATGAGCGCGAACACGCTAACCAGCTAAACCGGCTTCTTTATTTTTTCCAATTACAAACAAAATGACAATAAATAATAATTGGTCACGTAGCTAGTTTATTTTTCTATATTTACCAAGAATTATTGCCAGTACACGTTTATTATAAAATAACTATTATTTTTTATTATCATTTCGGACTTTGCGGTTTGTCATGTTAATTTTAAAAGATTTTTTTATAATAATAATGTAGTGGTATAGTTGTAGAAAATAGATGATTAAATTTAAAATGAATAGCACTAACATCATAATTAGAATTATTTTTAACTTACATTCGTTTGTTGATGCTTCTGTAAAGTACAGTGTCCTCGCACTGTACTTTACAATGATAGAGTAAAGTAAAAAATAGGTATATTATGACACATTTAAAAGCTTTTGTAAAATTTGCAATTTTTTTAATTTTAAATAGATAAAATTGAGACATTAATTTTGAACACTCTGTAGCACATGCTTCAAATATCTTTACGTATATCTTTTATTATAAATTTCATCTCTATAAAACTCTCTTACCAAATTTTAGTACTCCAGCTTTAGAAACAATAGCGTAGTAACTGTCAATTTTTTATCGTATTAAAATCTAATATATTTTTAATTTAATTGAAAAATTATAAAAACCACTACTACAGTTTTAGATACATGACATTATACAGGGTGAGTCTTAAATAAATGCCAATATTTTTAAGGGTAGTATATTTCAACCCCCCCAGAAACACATCTATGAGGTTTTTTCCTGATTTTTTTTTGAAAATCTTGAATTTTTGAAGTTTTCTGGAATTTTCGGATTTTTTTTTTGTTAGAGAACATAATATCTTGATAATATGGCAACATAGGTAGTAAATTAAATGTACAAGAAAGAAAACTCAGCAAGATCTAGAGATTCTCAACATTTAAGCAAAAAATCATATTTTTTTTAATTTTCAAAGTAAAATAACAAATAACACGGTAATTTTGGATTTATTTGAAAAACGGTAAAGAGAAAATCTGTTTCTTTTATCGAGATCTATCAGCCTTGAAAATAATTTGCGCGCTTTTAAGACTCACCCTGTATATAAAAAAGAATTAGTATCTTATTACCTATAACCGTTGATTGAAAGAATTGGGAAGATACGCAACCTTATGGGCGAATTCCTTACAAGGCTGTTTTTTTTTTTTTTTTCCCTTACGTCTCAAGTGCTGTACGGTGGTGACACAAATCGTCTTGCGGTCAACGCACAAAACACTTATTTTCTCTAATTCGGCCAGCGAAGACGGTGTGGATTTGAAGGCGACAGTGTTGTCGTATTAAAATGTGTAATATCTGTAATACGTCTGACGAAATTATCTTTGGATGAAAAATCCGTGTTTATATATTGAAAATTTATTCGTGTTAACCACAGATAAACAAAAATAAAAATGCTTTTTTAGGTACTGAATATGTCGTATTAACGAAAAAAGTCGTTTAGGTGGCTTGGAAATGACGATTATGACATTTATCATAATATTTTACATAATATGAAATAACAAGGACCGTCATTTCCAAGCCAACTTTGACGCCGTTCGTTGTTTAATCATATAATATTACATTAAATTGTTTAATGATAGAAAATCCGTATTATCAACGTACTGTACCCAAAATCCGTAAATCTACGGGTTAATCCGTAGTTCTGGCAACACTGTCTCCGGCAACCACTCACTCTGTCGACTGAAAGCAGAACCACGGCATATAAAACAAGAACTACGGTACTGTATTCTTTATATGCTTTGCTGTAAACGACTATCAGCGCGCAGCGGCGCAAAGCTAAACTAAATCTCGAAATTCTCGGACAGGCTGACGGTAACGCCAACTATATCTCGGACATGTTTTGTGCCGCGAAATCCCCCCATAATTTTGTACATCTTCTTATTTCTTCAATCTACGCTATACCTATCTGTCAGTATAGTTATTAAAAAAGAAAAACAATGTTGGTGCTCTCAGTAAACAACTTAATGGTCAACTGCTTATTTTTTGATAGTTATTTACCTCTAGTTATATTTCGCGACTGAATGATAAGATAAGAAAAAGGAATAAAAACTCTCAAGAGATTAATTTATTATTTAATAAGTACAACAGGCTTAAAATATACAATTTTGTTTAAAATTATGGTTAATAGAAATATGTATATATTTATAAAAGAGCGGACGGATAAACAATTCTGCATTTAAAAACATAAATGACTAGAGCAAGTGTTGAATTTTTTGGTAAAACTATCATCTATTATTTCCGCCCAAAATTTGAGATGTTTTTGTAGTCAGAAACATTAAACAGGACATAAGATACGTACGGTATTAATAAGAGTTACAACTAGTTCACTACATTAAACTTAAAGGAATATTTCATATTTACAAATACTTTCTACAACAAAAGAAACGTCACTACCTTATCACAACACAGTCTCTCTCTTTTAAAGTCCATAAAATATCGTTATTGTAGCAACAACACCAAAGATCACACCGCTTGTCGTTCTATCAGCTGAAGAAGCAGTCAGAGGTCTAGTAGAACCATTTTCTGAAACTGTAGTGGAGTGAGCAGTTGACGATGACGCTTCAGAACCTGATGGTTCAGGTGAAGGCTCAGGCTCTGCCGATGGTTCGGGTTCTGGTGAAGGTTCAGAAGAATGTTCCTCTTCAGAATTTGCACTTGGTTCAGGTTCAGGTTGAGGAGATAAGTAAGGGTCTTGATCTAAACCTGTGTTGATAGGTTTCAGTTCTTCAGATTCTGTCGTACTACTCGTGCTGCTTGATTCTGCCTGGTTGTTGTATGAATATGAATCGTCATAGAGGTAGTTCATTCCTCCGACGTTTGATGCAATCAATCTGAAGTTTGGTTCTTTTAAATCAAGTTTATCATAAATGAATCTCTCAAGTCTGTTGACTAGTATAGTAAGGTTTCCTTCTTTATCCAGAGCAAAGGAATTAGGCCATTCCAGGTACCTTTCATCTTTAGCTATAATCTTCTGTCCTGTCTGGAAAGGTGTGTGAATATCCCACCTAGCTATACTATTACTACCTAGTAAACTATAGTACAAAACCCCTTCATTATCCATTACCATACCGACAGTTTGGGATGCTTTCAATCCATGATCTGTTACCTGTCCCTGGTACTCTCCATCGTCCATAGCAAAATGGTCGTTCTTGAGAACACTGGTGTTGATGGAATAAATGTGCAGAGATGAAATGGGAGTGTAGAACACTTCTCGGTCTTCATTGATGACGACTCTGTCTCCGTTTGTGCTTAGTTTGGGGCCCAGGGCTATGCTGGCGAGGTTGAGGGGTGCGTTGATTCCTACGCCGTTGACTTTGAAGAAGACTGCGTTGGGGTCGGCGTGCATGGATTGGGAATGGCGGATCTTCCAGGAGCGGTTCTGCTTGACCGAATAAACGATGATGCCTGGAAAGGAAATAAAAAAATAGATTAGTTAATAGTCAAAAATTTTCATTATTATTGTTTCAGTATTAGGAATAAAAAATACATTATGATTTGAAGATTGTTCTTAATTAAATGAAAGAAAAAAGAACAATCTTGGAATTGTCATATATCAAAGAAATTAGAGTTAATATAAAACCATATACTATTTTAGCTTTATAATTTTATAATGTTTTTTTTTATTTTTATTAAAAAAACGATAATTCTATTACCCGGCCGGACAGGTGTGGCCATTAAACCAATATACTATATACTATAAAAATACTACTAAATCTGTATCTCTGATTATTACTAATAACTAATTAGAATTTAGAGTTAGTAACTCGCATTTTCATTGGAGGACGCTGTCATTTTATTTCAAACCAATAATCAACGAGAATATTCGTATAATTTAATAAAATTACTGTAAATCACTATAAATAATGAATTGTTTGTAATTGAGCTGTAATTTCTGTATTATTAATCCGGTAAATGATGGAGATAAACAATTGTGATTGATTAAAATATTATTTTAAGATGAAACTTTTGTTAACAACATTCTGAGAATTCGAATAATGAAGTGAACAACTATGTCTAAAAAAGACAGCGATTAGAGTGACAATTTGGCCGTGTAAAATTTAGAGTGACAATTTTGATTATGCAAAAAAATACATATTCCTTAGTTTACTGGTTTGTCTAACTATTAACATTAATTTAAAAATAAATCCCCAACATGAATATGAACAAAACATTTAAACAAAAACAGACCACACAAAACAAATTGTTGGAGTAGCAGTTAGTAGTAGCACAGATTAGGTATCCTATAAGTATACAGATAAAAATCTTGTCCCTAATTCGTGGTACGAAAATTGTTTTTTATGACGATGTGCAAACGAGTAAAATTTCCTGTGCGCAAAAATAAACTCGCGTAAAATAACAATAAACAGCGTAATAGAGAGATATCGCTAAACCGAATAGCGTGCATGGACGTTAATAAGGTCAGGTGTTATTTCCTTTACGTGAGGTGGTATTAACTCTCTTCATTTATAGTTATCGGATCGGAAATAATTCTGTTCGCGTCGCGTCCGCTATTTAAACTTAACCTAACTTTGAATTTAAAACTTTGAAATTGTTTTGTTTACTAGGTATTTTAAAACTAAAGGGCTAAAGTGCTTATTTCCAGTGCTTTATTGTTCAATTCTGCCAGTGGGTTTAGGGCAACAAGCAACAAATTCTCTTAGAAGGGCTAAGTCGTCATCTGCTGTAAACCTAAGCCTCTTTATAGGTTCTTTAATATTCGAAGAGTTGGAATCCATATTTTGAGCCATATTTATTTAATTAAAACTAATCCCAGCTACTTAAATATCAAATTACCTAATAAAACTAAAGAAATAATTCAAAACAATTCAAACATAACCTAAAATAAAAGATCTCGTCGGCCGGCCCCGGTTGTCAAATACCTGCACATACCCATTTAAGCAATTTTTAAATGTTATTTAGAAATAGCGCTTGGTGTAATTGATCCGCAAATTACGTCAGGCGGTAACGTTATTAGCGGGTGTTGCGTTAAAAATTGACTCGCGCATATCGTAACCATGATAAGGTACGCGTAAATACTGCATGACGCTATTCGGTTTTCCGATATCTCTCTAATAACTGTGCCGGTCAGGCGCTGTGTGCACAATTTTAGCAGAGAAGAACAAACGTTTGTTCTTCTCTGATTTTAGAGGCCATAAGTGGGCTTGCTATGTGCGCAAACTAGTAATCTAACTAGTGCCCGATTCCGAAAATTGGAACCACGAAAAACAATAAAGAAAAAACAAAGTTTATAATCTGTATAATCTGTGGTAGTAGTCAGAGATATAGATGTAGAGAACTATCGTTTTTAATAAAAAATAAAAAAAAAATATAAAATATATATGTTACGTCAATAGTCGAATTCGGGCAATGCCCGAAAAAAAAAAACGCAAATTTAGTTTTGAGCAAGGAATATTTCCCAAACTCAAAAAACCAACTCATGAATTAACACCCTCCAAATAACCACGCTAACCAATTCGCCACATAACTAAACCAATCCAACCAAAAACAGTGAAACCAATGCAATCGGATCACACTATAAGCAAAAAAAATAATCGAATAAAATTTGTTAGAGGTTTGGGTTGGGGCGAGGTTTGAGAAATATTCCTTGCTCAAAACTAGATTTGCGTATTTTTCTCGGGCATTGCCCGAATTCGACTATTTAGCGTAATATACATGATATATATTCAGGGTGTTTCAAAACAAATGCGAAAAACTTCAGGGGGTGGTTCCTCGCTAAAAATAAAGGGTAGTTTGCTTTATAAACGTTGGGTCAAAAGTCAACCATTAGGGAGATATCGCGGTACAAAGATGGCGGAAAAATAATGTTTTTATTTTTTATCTTGAAAACTAAAAGAGATAGACTAATGACATTTTATGGAAGCATTACTGTTATGAAAACATACATTCCGGTAATTTTTTTCATTTTTTTAAAATGAGTGGAAGGGGTTGAAATAAACTACCCCTATCATTCTTATTAACGAAATTTAAAGAAAAATCTTATCAAACACATGCAAAAAACTAATTTCGATAGTTTAGTTTGTTTAGAAACTTTTTAATCTCTTCTGTTTTTTTGATAAAACTCACCGATTTGAAATTAAAAAATAAAATGTAAAGCATTGCCTGTCAGGACAAAAAAACATTTTCACATAAAGAAAAAAGGCTTCGGAATTGATCGTAAGATAATAACGTAATGCAGTAGAGTAATGTCAGATAAAATAATATTAGAAACATCCTAAAAAGTGACAGCGGCCAACTAGATTTTTTCCTAAAAAAATTACAGCAGCTCACTTGATTCTTTATTTAAAAATGTTTTTTGTCCTGACATGTAATGCTTTACATTTTATTTTTTAATTTCAAATCGGTGAGTTTTATCAAAAAAACACAAGAGATAAAAAAGTTCCTAAATAAACTAAACTATCCAAATTAATTTTGTATGTGTTTGATAAGATTTTTCTTTAAATTTCGTTAACAAGAATTATAGGGGTAGTTTATTTCAACCCTTTCCACTTATTTTAAAAAAGTGAAAAAATTACCAGAAAGTGTGTTTTCATAACAGTAATGCTTCCATAAAATTTCATTAGTCTATCGCTTTTCGTTTTCAAGATAAAAAATAAAAACATTATTTTTCCGCCATCTTTGTATTACAATATCTCCCTAATGGTTGACTTTTGACCCAATGTTTATAAAGCAAACTAGCCTTTATTTTGAACAAGGAATCAACCCCTGAAGTTTTTCGCATTTGTTTTGAAACACCCTGTATATTCTTCAAATCCGTCAATGTAATAGCTGTTAGTAAGAAGTTTCACGATCTTTTTCAAATTTAAACAATCTGAATCCCATTTGCTGCAGACTTTTTTGGCAGATACTGTACAAATTTGCATAGGTCAACGGATCAGCCAGTACTTAACATAAATAACTAGTTCAATTTCACTAATCACGATACTTCATCTAACATTTTTCTTTCCATATTAAACGAAAGCTACTCTTTTTAAATCATTAAATAATCTGGTAAGTATGCATGCTCCAGTTTCCATTTCGTATGCATTTCTAGGTCCTGCAACCGATATATCAGATCGTCAAACGTATCTAAACGAACGGTATACGGTACCGTACCGTCTCACTGTGTGGGTTAAGTGGTTTGAGTGAGTACCACATTTCGTTTGGGCTTAATTGTGTCACGCATGGTACTCGAACGCAGAATTAAGGTTAATACTGCTTGAGAAGAAAGAAAAATCTTCTTCGATTGGATTATCAATATATGAAATTTCTCGTGAATTTATTGCTATAGTAAAAATTATCCTTTTTTATACAACAACGCGTCCTCAAAAGAACAGAACAGATTTCTCCAGAGCTACAGGTTAAAACACTGATTTCCCAGCGAATTTCTTCAACGGAGCTTTAGAAAACCTTCATATTCCTTCAACTTTATAAAAAACTAGCGTGTACCAACGACTTCGTTCGCGTCGAATTAATCATTCGTAATGGTGATGTTAAAGCAAAGCAAGAATTTCCATTAACATACAAACTGGATAACATTTTCTCACATTTATGTCAGCATGAGAAAAAACAATATGGCGATATTATTATATAACTTGGTAAGATTTGAGAGGTAGTTTCTAGTTTCATCTCGTTGGAATTTGATTTTCGAAAAATCCGTTTGCAAAAATTAAGCTTTTTACGTCAAGCAGTTTAAGGAGAATCGTGGTTAAGAAATTACCCAACTATTTGGAACACCCTGTATGATTTTTTTAAAAAATTTCAAAATATGTAAAAAAACCAAATAAATTATGCTTGTCCAAGCGTTTTCCCGAAAGACTAATGGTTTTTTAAATAACAAATATTGTAATATTTGAGGGGCGTTTTCACCCTCTTGGAATTTGAAATTTGAGAAACCCCTCCTTATCGAACCTCTACACCCCACAGTCAATCCGTTTGCCAAAAATCAGTTTAAAACGTCAAGCAGTTTAAGTAGAATCGTGATTACTCAATGGTCATATTTTATGAAACACCTTGTATAAATTTATAAAAAATCTTAAAATATGTAAAACAACAAAATAAAATATACGTGTTTAAGAGTTTTTCCGAAAAACTAAGCGGTTTCTAAATAAAAAATATTTTAACATTTGAGGGATAGTTTCACCCCCTTAGAATTCGAGTTTAGAAAAATCCCTTTTTATTGAACCTCTACACCCTAAAGTCAATCTGTTTTCCAAAAATCAGCTTTTTACCTCAAGCGCTTTAAGCAGGATCGTGATTAATCAATGACCAGATTTTTCGAAACACCCTGTATACATTTTTAAAAATCTTAAAATATGTAAAAAAACAAAATAAAATATACGTTTTTTCGGAAACTTGACCGTTTTTTAAATAAAAAATATTGTAATATTTGAGGGGTGGTTTCACCCTCTTGGAAGTGGAATTTCAAAAATTCCCTTCTTATCGAACCTCTACACCCTAGAATCAACCTGTATGCCAAAATTGAGCTTCTTACGTAGAGCAGTAGCGTGTCGTGGGTAAAAGGGCGGAGGGGGCGAAGACCTTAAGTGGCGCAATGATCAATGAAGGATCAAATAAATTACAAACTTTTTTTAAATAATAAGACTACATGAATTCTTTTATTTTTTTTAATTATAAATTTGTTTATTAAAAAAGTTAGTATACAAAACAGTTATTTCAAAGATGAAAGCGTCTTGTTTTAACCGATTTAAAAGAATCAATTATTTCGTCTATATTTAGATCCTGGGCTGTGTCTGCTTCAATACTGAGAAATGATAAATAATTGGTTCTATCTTGTGTGCTAGTGCACCTCTGGTAATTATTAATTCTTCCTAATCTACTGAAAGGTCGTTCTGCACCAGCACTGTTGGTGGATATAGTGTAAATAATCCTCAGTAATGCACATAAAGATGGATATGAAGACTTGAAGTTCATTGGAAATTAAAAATGATAAATATTCGTCAGTGCAAGTTTGTTATCATCAGCATTAATTTCTTCTAATAAACTGCAAAAAGGTTTATATTCCTCAACTAAAGAAGGTTTAACATCCGCTTGGTACAATATCTGTAGATTCATAAGACATTTTAAATTGTCATCATTGACGTCCATATCCAATAAACAATTAAATTTTTGGCATATATTAAGGAAGTCTTCAAACCGATTCTCTAGAGTACCAGTTAAAATGTCTAAAGTACCATAAAACACTGTTATCTTGAAATTATCTTCAGAATTTTGATGTAGGTAATCATCATGAAATTTTTTTATTCTTCTTTGTCTTTTTGTGGAAAATGATGTTGACGTATTGCATTTATTTGCCAAAATAGTAGCCTGTTCTTTTAAAATTTTCAAAATATTTTTCACTTCTTAATGATTTGAGATCTTTAGTTACCGCAGTAATCATATGAGCAGCTGTACATAAGTTGATATTAACCTTTTGCAAGTGATTGGATAATATATTAATTTTATTCAGCACTTCATTATAATCGATTATATTTCGGTCGGTGATTCCCCGAATTTATTTCCATCGCGACTGCTTCGGCGCCGGCGCAACGCCACTTGTCATTCTATTCAGATCACAATGTGTAGCCGTTGTATTTTTATTTATAGGCAATGGTCTAGCGGTAGCGTAGTTGCAAACTTATATGAAAACTTTCGTACGTATACGCCTACTTCATTAGAGATTTAAATTATTAAATATGAGTAAACATTAAAAAACAAAAATAAAATGTGAGAAATATATACGCCATTTTTTTTTATCTAAGGGCACGGTAGGGCACCGTTTGTTTTTGCGTTAAATTTAGTTTTGTCTATTTTTTTTTCAAAGGGCGCCAGAGGCGCTAAGCGCATAGGGGCGGAGGGGCCTTCGCCCCCCCCCTGGCCCCCTATACGGGTAATTTTAGGACACCGATTTATTTAAATAAACTTTAATTAAAAAAATAACACCACCAAAAATGCTGCGATTAGAGTTTCCGGAACGGGAGCTGTTTTTCGGAACCGGGAATTTCGGTACCGCGCCTCTTAGGAACCGGGATTTCCCGGTTTTTTCGGTACTGACTAATTTTTGTTCAATGGTGGTGCAGTTCATCAATCAGAAAGCAAGGGATGGTTTTTCAAAGTAAAATGGATACAACATTGAGATAAAAAATATTATCAAATTATTAAGTAATCAGTCATGAAAAAATTAACATGAACATAAGTAAAGAAAAAAGCATAGGTAACTTAAATTTCACATCAAACAACATAAACCAACTTAATTGAATTTGAGACAAAAGCCCAAAAATATTGAATTAAAAATGCATAATCTATTAAATATTATAGGAACATCAAAAGAGAAAAGAAGCAAGAACGATAAGAAATAACATCATTACTTATTTAGAAGAGTTTGATTTCGATAATAACAAATTATTAAGTCATGAGAAAGTAAACATGAACACAAATAATGAACACAAGCGAAAAAAAAATAAAACACATAGGTAGCTTCAAAATTACATCAAATAACATCAACAAACCTCGAAACCAACTTAACTAAATTAGAAAAAAAAAATTTATATTTACAATTAAAGATGCAAATGCCTATAAAAACATAACACAAAAAATATAACTAATACCACAGATTATAAACTTTGTTTTTTCTTTATTGTTTTTCGTGGTTCCAATTTTCGGAATCGGGTACTAGTTAGGTTACTAGTTTGCGCACATAGCACGCCCACTTATGGCCTCTAAAATTGTGCACAGCGCCTGACCGGCACAGTTATTAGAGAAATATCGGAAAACCGAATAGCGTCATGCAGTATTTAGGCGTACCTTATCATGGTTACGATATGCGCGAGTCAATTTTTAACGCTAATAACGTTACCGCCTGACATAATTTGCGGATCAATTACACCAAGCGCTATTACTAAATAACGTTTAAAAATTGCTTAAATGGGCATGTGCGGGTATTTGACAAGCGGGACCGGCCGGCGAGATCTTTTATTTTAGGTTATGTTTGAATTGTTTTGAATTATTATTTTAGTTTTATTAGGTAATTTAATATTTAAGTAGCTGGGATTAGTTTTAATTAAATAAATATGGCCCAAAATATGGATTCCACCTCTTCCAATATTAAAGAGCCTATAAAGAGGCTCAGGTTTACAGCAGATGACGACTTAGCCCTTCTAAGAGAATTTGTTGCTTGTTGCCCTAAACCCACTGGCAGACGCTGAACAATAAAGCACTGGAAATAAGCACTTTTAGCCCCTAGTTTTAAAATTCATAGTAAACAAAACAATTTCAAAGTTTTAAATTCAAAGTTAGGTTAAGTTTAAATAAACGCACGTAACCAAAAATATATTTTTAATTATTATTACCGAGTCCCGAAAGTACCGAAAGAACCGGAAATTAATAATTTTGAGACCCGGTTCTTTGATGTCTCAAAAGGACCGGGAATTCCCGGTACTTTCGATACCGGGATTTCCCGGTGCTGAACCCTAGCTGCGATCAATGACCTCTAAATAAAGTATTAAAAAGTAAATAATTTATTTCGATGTCATTGGCTGTGATAGATACTCGACAGCAGTATTATAAGGTATAAAGTGTTTCAAAAAATTCATTGCTTACAATGACTCCTTGAACCGAAAATAAATAACTGTACAAGACGCCATATCAGCTGACTTATTAGATATGTTTTCCGTTTACCTATTTATTTATTTAACATCAAGAACTTTGGTTTAGATATGACATGTGTGTAATAAGACGTGTTGAAAGATAAAAATGTATCTATGAATTTTTTGTTACAGAGATTACAAAGGTGTCAACGTCCTGCCCTTAGTAGTTCTATTGATTTTGTTATATTTGCTTATAAATAGTTTTATAAATCAATTTTACAATTAATATTAATAGTAGAAATCAAAAAATAATTTTAATTTTTTTGTAAAAAATAAATGTTATTGTATAGGGTGGGCCAAATCAACGCTTTTAAAGCCAAACACCCTTTTCTATAGGAGATAGACGAAAAATAATATCAGTGTCTGGGGCTCAACTTTTGTAAAAAAAATATGATGGTGAAAACCGCATATCGACATCTGTTACCGTTTCGGAGTTACGGGGTGTTTTTCAAAAAATGTGCATTTTTAACAAATCGCTGTAACTTTTTTGCTATGGAAAATTTTTTATTTTTATGAAAACATTTCCAAAGCACCGTTTTACGTAGAATTTATTTTTTTATTTATAATTCATTTATTTGGGACACCCTGTATATTTTTAATTTATTGAAAATAATTGAAAATTACCGTTCCAAAAATATAGCAGCGATTCCTCTTCGAGATATAGACTTTATAAAAATTCGCCCACTTTAAATAAGTCGGCTTTGAACGACGCCGGCTGTAATGCAAAAAAATTCTAGCTGTGAGCATCAATTAAAACGAAAATAGTACCGTATGATCGAAAAAAAACGGCGTCTAGTTGGCTGGGAAATGAACATCGATGACATTTCCCATATAAATTTACATATGAAATGACAGCGATCTTCATTCCATAGCAATCGCTGACGCCGTTTTTTCTCGATCATACGGTATTTGCAATAAGAGATGCAGAATTTTATAACAACTTAAACTATATTTAACCAACATCAACACATTTAATCTATATCTAATAACAATATGACAATAAAAATAAATAGCAAACAAAGACATGAGATTTTGCTACAGGTGTTCGACATATCGACCGTCTTCTGTTATGGACAGACGGGGCCGTTTTTGAACATTTCCTGCAGAATTCATTAACACAGTGGGGGTGAAAGATACCCTCTCATAACTGCTAAGTATTTCTAATTCTCGTCTAAATTATACGGGCAATTTAAAAATGAAAACCTTTATTCTTCTGCAAAGATATCCACAGATATCCATAGGATTTTTTAAACCTATAGGCACTAAGTCCGGCGGCCTCGACGGCCAACGGCTGGGATCTTTGTTATCTATTCAATTATTCTTAAAAATTGCTGATAACTTCAGCGTTCTAAGGCGGTGCCTCGTCTTGCTGGAAAAATATGTTTTCGAGTTCCATTAGGGGCATATCATCAATAAGAGGTCCAAAGCCTACTAGTTAAAAGTGGCGAACTTTTAAAAATTCTGTATTTCGAACGGGATTATAACAAAATATCAAGTGTGCTATATTTTTGCAAAGACAATTTTAAGTTCTTTTCAGTTAATTAAAAATATAAAGTGTGTCCCAAATAAAAAAATCAATTTTTCTGTTGATAACTCTTAAATTATTAATTTTACAAAAAAAACTTAAATCATTAAATTTTGCATAAAAAGGTGCTTTGGAAATGTTTTCATAGAAATACAAAATTTTCTATAGCAAAAAAGTTACAGCGATTTGTTAAAAATGCACATTTTTGATAAACACCCCGTAACTCGGAAACGGTAACAGATATAGATGTGCGGTTTTCACCAACATGCTTTGATGAAAATTGAGCTCAAACAGCGATATTAGCTTTTATCTATCTCCTATAGAAAAGGGTGTTTTCCTTTAAAAGCGTCCAATTTGACCCACCCTGTACAGAGTGTACAGGCCTCAGACAAAAAGTAAACAAAGAACGGCTTTTAAATATTGATTTTATTAATACAATCATAACGTTTTTGTTTATTAATGGAACTTTCTTTTATAACATCGCATTAAACAAAACTTTTTTTTGTATTTGAAATTTCTTTTTCGGTAGAGAAATATACAGAATTTTTTTTCAGAGATAAATCTGCCAGACTTTATTTTTGTACTGAACGCGCGTTTTGCTAACTATGTTAGTATCATCAGCAGATGATTAAAACTAGATCAATACTAAGTATGTTACTATCGTCAGCAGATGATTAAAACTAGTTTGAATCATCTGCTGTTGATGCTAACATGTTTAGCAAAACGCGCGTCCAGTTCAAAAATGAAACGTGGTAAATTGCATGGTAAAAGCCAGAAAAAAATAAAAACAATATTTCGGTTTTCTCCGAATATCATCGGAAGTATTCGGAATTTTGTAATTATAAAAACGTCAATTTATTTGACATAAAATTACGAAACTTGGCCTCGAATTTGAGACACCCTATATTGTATATATATTTTGTTTCTAAAGGTGCGTCTACATTGCTCGTGATCCTGCTCGCGCTCTTGCTTCTGATTATGCATGCGTTGCTTGCGCTTCCTGTTTGTCGTGTTCCTCAAGATCTTTCGTCTCGCAAGTAACGGCGTCCACATTGTAATGTAGTGCTTACGTTCGTGCTGTCCGGACATGGATGATGCCGAAGTATTTTTAATAGCGGCTGCTCGTGCGATCATTATTGCAAAACGAAGGAGACAAAGAGAAAAAAAGCGGTGTTGGATGTCTAATAATTTCAAAAGTAGATCCCAGCACAGTGAAAGTAAACATCTACGCGATTTACAAACAGACAGAACGTTTTTAATAATTTTTATTGCATGTTCGCTACTGATTTTGAAAGACTTATTAACTTAGTTGGCCCCTGTATAGAAAGAAAAAATACAACTTTTACTAATGTGTATTCCGGTTAAAGAAAGAGTTAAATAAAGATTGACCATAACATTAAGACTCCTTGCAACTGGAGACTCACATACCAGTTTGGGTTATTTATTCAAAGCTTCCAAGCAAAGCATTTAAAAAAAAAATAACAAGCGTATGCCAAAAATATAAATAAAGGTCTCAAAGATAAGATTAAGATCAGTAGGCAAAATGAATATAGAGCTATATTTTATTAAAGGTATATTTAATATTATTAATTCAAGAACAAAATACAAATATTTGTAATTCTGAACAAAAAAAAAAAGAAAAATCATAGTAGTATCATCATACTGCAGTAAATACCGAATTCTCTAAATGAAACCAAACTAAACAAACAGCAGTCGAAACAGGTATTTTATGTGGTCGTAAGCACGTGGAGTACAGTGAGCGAGGCGAGCGCCGCGAACATCCCGCTTCGACTGTTTGCCATGTTTTTCGTGTTTCACGTGTTCGTTCGGTCTGCTCGCGAGCAATGTGGACGCACCTTAAAAGTTATTCCCGATTGCTACTTTTCATATTATCCACCCTGTATACGCCGACACAAAAACATACATTTTTGACCAGAAAATTAGTTTTGACATAATTCGAAATATTTATGTTAATTTTGACAGCGGAGATAACTTTAAACACAGCCTCCTTGGTTGATAGACACACACAAAAACGGGTTTTTAATAGTACTTACGTAATGTACTGCTTGGTATTCGATGCGATCGTTTTTTCAGTACTTCGCATTGAAATCTAATTATGAAATTGAGAGTGAACCCAAGTGAGAACCACGGACGGACATAAATCATTGGGTGGTACCGCAAGTCGTTCTTGCAGATAAAGCGTAGATCGAGAAGTATTATTGCGCAATGAAAATTATAAGGATATTTAATAAATTAATCGGTACTACATCAAGATCTTTGAAGTTTTTTTTTGTTTAATTGATATTTTGTGTGTTATTTTGTTTTATCTTCTCAAATAGAGTTCATAACAAAATAAAAGGCAATTGCGAATATTCGTTTTTTTAAATTTTCGAAAGTAATCGGAATTTTTAAACTTTTAACATTATGTTCAGTATCAAATTGTCCAACTTTATTTATAACTTTTATTTTTTCTGCTCTGAAAACGTGGAGAACCTGTGCGAACAGATGGGGATACCACTAAACGACTCGATACTTTACACTCTTTGTTTCGCTGATGATCAAATATTACTGGCTCAAGACTACGAGGATCTGGAATATATGACCCGCAAACTAATTGAAGAGTATAACAAGTGGGAACTGGAGGTAAACCTAAAGAAGACGGAATATATGTGTATCGGCGGCGAACAACAGAACTTAATTCTAGAACAGCAACAGCAAGAGATAAAACACTGCGAAAAATATAAATATCTTGGCATGCACATTACCAACGATGGTAGCCTTGATGAAGAAATTAAGTGGCAAAAACAACCAGGGAAGACAAGCAATTAGACAACTCTGTATTTTATGGGATAAGACCGTATCAAAACAAAACAAACACAAAATTTATAACAGCATAGTTAAAAGCATCATTAGTTATGGTAGTGAAGTATGGCCTTTGAAAGAAAGAAACCTTAAGTTGCTCGAAGCTATAGAAATGGACTTTTGGAGGCGCGCGGCCGGGAAATCGAAACTGGATAGAGTAAGAAATGAAAGAATTCATGGGCGTTAAACACAGAATATCAGAAGACATCATAATTAACCAACTCAGGTGGTACGGGCATGTACAAAGGGTGGAAGAGAGCAGAATCAACGAAGAAAATACTCAATCGGACACCACAAGGCAAACGAAAGAGAGGGAGATCTAGACGGAGTTGGAGAGAAGGAATAGACGGGGACATCAGAACAAGAGGAATAGACGAAAACCTCTGGACAAAATCAGAAGGCAGCGAAGAACGTTATAAACTGATTGGTATATAAATTAAAAAAAAATGCATTTTAAATTTCTTTTAGAGTGCTATGGCTGTGATCAAACTATTAATTTTTAATGAAGAAGTTTTGGAAAAATAGATTTGATCGTCTAATGTTTATCTTGTCCTGGCTGGTTAAAAGATGTCCAAATCGTATTTTTAATTTAATTTAATTTTTTTATTATTAATCCAACAAACAATACTGCATACATGAGAATAATAGTATTTCAGACTTTAAGATATTGTGTGGGTTGCATCATAATTTCTACTACTAAGAAATAGTGACCAATACTTTGATTAATGGCACCAAAGGTAGATAACCGGAAGAAGGTATATTTTTGATTCTTGCTCATCAAAAATATCCTATTGCTACTACATATTTGTTGAATAAGCTCTAAAAATATGTTTTGTTGAACCTGATGAGGTTCATATTTAAAAATAAAAATGTTGGTTTGTTAATTAAAAATTCTCGGAAAGAAGTTCTTTTTAGTAATTTCAGTAAAAATGAACTTTTCTACAGTATTCTACTCGTAAGTGGTGAATTGAATCTCACGATTCATTTTTAATACTCAAGTGAACGATTCGTTCAATCTTTGCCCACGACTAATTAAATTAAATTTTTAGATACGTAATCAAGAACGCGATTTTTAATTTCATCGTTGCCAGCCATGGACATATTCGGCGCCGGGCTGACTAACTGGAATTTAAATTTCCCTCTGGGGATTTCGGTGGTAGCTCTGCTGTAAAAAATGTCAAGCTGCCACATTTATTTATTTATTCTCTGACATTGTTATCTGTCATTATTCTTAAAAATGTTTATACTAGCAGACCTTGCAGTCAAACATTGTTTTTTTAGAACCTCTTTTAGTGCGAAGTGCACAAGATAGCTTAATAGCCGTAAAAAAACTCATCGCGACTTTATTAGAATATTTTGAACGGAAAAGCGGTAGTAATGGCCCTTTATGACTCTTAAGGGAGGTGAGTTTTGTTGATGTAAATAATAACTGTTTATATATTTATAATTAATGTATTTTTGTTTCCTAAAATATTTTGAAAGAAAATATGTAAAAGTGTAAAAAATCATCACGTGACTAAAAGTTTATTTGATATGAATTATATAATTGGATCTTTCAAGTTCACATTGAAAAATGTGCGAAAATATGATAAATTATACCATGCCTAAATATATAACTTGTTAATATCATTTGCACTTTGATTTCATGTTTAATATTAATATTGACGGATGATTTTGTTGAAAATATTGGTTTTAAAAATTAGTAGTTGCGAACAACAACCATGACAAACGTTAATGACGCTAAAAACTTGAATTTATCTAGGTTGCTCAATTTTATTACTTCAGAGTAATAAAAAATGTTTTTTTATTTACCTAAATCATCATCTGTCATTTTTGTATTTTTGTTTTAGTGTTATTATTAATATTAATATACTATATTTGTCAATTTATTGAATTTGAAAATATGAATTTTATTGAAAATTATTTTTAAAACTTTGCTACCTATGTCTAATTTTTAAAAACTCGTAATATCGCGTCATGTGTTTGACTATTTTTATTTCTATAAACTATAACTAATCGTTTGTATGTGGTTATGTGCATGCATAACAAAATATATTAATATAAATGGTTGACTGTTTATGTATTTTTTTAATAGTAAAAAAATAATTTATTTTTTTGTTATATTTTGCTTTATTAAAAAAGTAATAAAAGAAAAAAGTGCTTTATGTCAATTTTTTATTTATTTTTGGCGCTTTCTAGTGATACTTGTGGCACAAATGGTTGTCTCGGCACACTCAGTGATGAGGTTTTCTGGTGTATCCTCATTTTCCTCACAAAATCTGCATTCGCCGTTGTTTCTCAGTATCAATCTACTGAGGTGTTAACAACCCCTGTTGGCAATCTGAAGATTATTCTTATTTAATCAAGGAAAATCTTTGATTTTTCTCGGTCGTAAGTTCTGAGAAATATCTTCGAGTGTCTTAAACTGGGGGTTGGAGGATTCCCATTCCAGGTTACGGATGGAGTCTTCCAGATTCTTGAGTTCCGGCTTAAATTGGCTTCCACTTGGGAAGCAGAACGGTTCTGGTCCAGTTAGTGCAGTGTTCGCTCCTTTTCTAGCTCGGACTTCATTACCTTCTATTAGAGCTGGGCAAAGATTGAGTGAGTCGTTCATTTGAACGAGTATTAAAAATGAATCGTGAGATTCGATTCATTGCTTGGAATACGGTTCGTTCAATTGAATCGTGGTCAGCATAGATCCATAACATTTGAACGATGAGCCGTAAAAAAGAGTCGTGAAAATTGAATCGAATCACAATGCGATCGTTGGTTCAAAGAGTCGTGAGAATTGATGCATTGCTTACAATATGGTTCGTTCAATTGAATCGTGGTCAGAATGGATCCATAACATTTGAACGATGAGCCGTAAAAAAGAGTCGTGAAAATTGAATCGCATCACAATGCGATCGTTCGTTCAAAGAGTCGTGAGAATTGATTCATTGCTTACAATATGGTTCGTTCAATTGAATCGTGGTCAGAATGGATCCATAACATTTGAACGATGAGCCGTAAAAAAGAGTCGTGAAAATTGAATCGAATCACAATGCGATCGTTCGTTCAAAGAATCGTGAGATTCGATTCATTGCTTGCAACACGGTTTGTTCAATTGAATCGTGGTCCGCATGGATCCATAGCATTTGAAAGATGAGCCGTAAAAAGAGTCGTGAAAATTGAATCGAATCACAATGCGATCGTTCGTTCAAAGAATCGTGAGATTCGATTCATTGCTTGAAATACGGTTCGTTCACTTGAATCGTGGTCCGCATGGATCCATAACATTTGAACGATGAGCCGTAAAAAAGTGTCGTGAAAATTGAATCGAATCACAATGCGATCGTTCGTTCAAAGAGTTGTGAGATTCGATTCATTGCTTGCAATACGGTTCGTTCAATTGAATCGTGATCAGCATGGATCCATAAGATTTGAACTATGAGCCGTAAAAAAGAATCGTGAGAATTGAATCGGATCACAATGCGATCGTTGGTTCAAAGAGTCGTGAGATTCGATTCATTGCTTGCAATACGGTTCGTTCAATTGAATCGTGATCAGCATGGATCCATAAGATTTGAACTATGAGCCGTAAAAAAGAATCGTGAGAATTGAATCGGATCACAATGCGATCGTTGGTTCAAAGAGTCGTGAGAATTGATTCATTGTTTACAATACGCTTCGTTCAATTGAATATTTGCCAGAACGGATCCTTAAGATTTGAACGATGAGCCGTAAAAAAGAGTCGTGAAAATTGAATCGAATCACAATGCGATCGTTCGTTCAAAGAGTCGTGAGATTCGATTCATTGCTTGCAATACGGTTCGTTCAATTGAATCGTGAGCAGCACGGATCCATAAGATTTGAACTATGAGCCGTAAAAAAGAATCGGGAGAATTGAATCGGATCACAATGCGATCGTTCGTTTCTACGGAGCGGCGCGGCGGTGATATAGGCATAAAATCAGGCACCAATATTTAGACTTGAAGAAAAACCCTAAACAAACATCATAGACATAAAATGCAAACGATAAGAAAGTTATTTACAAGAAAAAAACTTATTTACACTGTGCTGAGTACGGGAGTATCTGTAATATTTTTGTTAAAAAATATTACCGACTATAAACCATTAAATGTCGGACTAAAAGACGAAATCGTATTTCTATGCAATTCCAAATAAATATTGTTGGCCTCTGCTCAATATGATAAAAAAAACGGCGTCAGAGATGGTTATAAAATGAAGATCGCTGTCATTTATATGTAAAATTATATAAGGAATGTCATCGATGTTCATTTCCAAGCTAACTGGATCATGCGTTATTATATACTATTTATTATGATTATTAAATCGGAATTAAAATATGGCTCTAAAAAGATTAAATTGGTATTAAAAAGTCTTTAAAAAATAGTATATTTTAATTGGATTAATAATTTAATATTATTGGTAAAATAATCATTCCAATTACGTTAGTGTCAGGAAGTGTTGAAAAACAAATGAAAGAACTGTATATTTATTTTTCTGGTCCCTTAAGTAATTGTCCGGCCAAATTATCGCCGGTAGTGCCAGTTACGATTCTTGTTTTTATGAAACGTTAATTGGGCATGTGGTTCGTTCAAATGAACGAATCGTAAGAGTCGATTCAATATGAGAAATTGAATCGTGTGATTCGATTCACTAAAAAGAATCGTAATGCCCATCACTACTATAATGGTGAATAAATAATCCTTGCTTAATCTTTTTATTCAAAATTTGACATTCAAAAAAAGTAAAATAATTGTAACTCTTATACTTTTTACTCTGAGCAACAAAACAATTATTTATTTATTTCAAGGGTATCTTCGCGAAAAACACCGTATTCTTGGAAGGTGTACCTCAACCTATGATGCACATAGCCTTATTTTAAAAATAAAATTAACCTCAACGTGGTAATTGGCAAGGAAACAGTCCTATTAAATTCAAATCGTAACTCCATAGAACAATTCCTATTTGTTGCAGAACCATTAACATTCAGTCGATGCGATCATTAAATAAAGTTGTTGTTATAAATCTTCTTTACGTTCTTTGTGCAAATTGAATTAGTATTCTCAAAAAGTGTGGGTTTTAACATCAACTATTATACCGAATTGTTTTTCAATATAATTTTATGGTTAAGATTGTATTTTAATAAACCTCTGTGATATACTGATGGTATACTAAATACTAATAACAGGTATGGGAGGTATGAGATGGTTGGAGGCACATGGAAGGTGTTTTATTTATTATTATCGAAGAAACTAAGCGCTGCCTGTTTTGCGCTAAGATCAGTTTCTAAGGAACTTAAACCTCTAGAATAGTCTATTATATTATGCCCTTTTTGAGTCGCATCTTCGTTATGCTCTTCCATTCTGGGGTACTTGTTGCGCGACAAAATTTGATCGTATTTTCACACTTCAAAAGAGAGCAGTCGATATTTATTGGGACTGAACAGTAGAACTCACCGCAAGAATTTCTTTAAAAATTTCAAAATACTGACTCTTCTTCTTTATTCATTTTTGAATTCGTTTACTTAATCCGCAAACACATAGTATCTGCTATTCCCGAAAGACCACCTCACAACTATCCACTTAGGAATGCGGATCACGATCTTTATCTGCCAACCCCGAGCTCAGAACTAGTTAAAGGCTCAATACTGTACATTTTTTTGCAAAATGCGGGAAAGCATGATCTTTCCCGCATTTCGCAAAGCTCTGAAATCATACTTACTGGAGAGAGCCCTATATGCGGTAAACGACTTTTTTTGTTGATGTTTAATCTTGCATAATTGGTTTGGTTGATTGGTAATTTATGGAGAGATTGGAAAGTACGCACGAAGAACGGCATTGGTTTCCAATGAAAGAAATGAAAATCGTGAAGTAAGTCATAGATATGTGCTAGATTTGGTGGCAAAGTTGTGGTGGAATGTTCAATTTTTCTAAATGGAAATGTTAACAAACAAAATTTTCGATATTGGAGTGACGAAAACCCGCATATTTTTCGAGAAGGACATACACAATATCCCCAAAAAGTTAATGTTTGAGTTAGTATTCTTGGAAATGTCATTATTGGTTCTTTATTTATTGAAGGAAAGTTGACAGGTGATCTGTATGTTCATATGCTTCAAGAGACTATTGATCCTCTTATCACCTATGAGCTAGAAACTCAAATTGATGCAGAGGTAATCCAGTTTTACAGGAGAAATATCTTCGAGTGCCTTAGACCGTTGGAGCATTCCAGGTTACAAATGGAGTCTTCCGCTTTAAGTTGGTTCGCATTTGGAAAAGCAGAACAATTATTCTGGGTCAGTTAGTGGAGTGTTCGCTCCTTTGCTAGCTAGATTGTTTGCTTTTTCATTGTCTTCTATTCCTTGGTGGGGACCTACCTAAAGTAGGAGGACTTTATTTTCTTTGCCTAATTTGTTCAGCTTCTCTAGGCATTCTTTGACCAACTTCAAATGGATGGTTACTGAGTTTATCGCTCTTAATGTTGCTTGACTATCAGAAAAGGTGCCTATTTATTGTTTCTGATAGTTCCTATCTAAGATAAGTTGTGCCCCCCTAGCGACACTGGGAACATTACAAATGAAAGTTTCAAGGGACCAAATCCAAAGGAAACTACAGGAGGGGCGGCTGACACTTGCTTGCGATCATCCTCCACAAGTGGCACACAAGCTACCACCTTCTCCAGCAAGGGTCGGGAGCCTACCTCTAGACCCAATAAGCGACATAAGCTACCGTTTCGTCTACCCGGCCTGGGTCAACCAGGCGGGCTAGACGATCCTCTGAGGTCTTAGCGGAGCAGAAGCACGGAGATACCTCCCACTGCTCCACGAAGGTCAGAACTTCAATGTAAGGACATCGAGTTGGCGAGTCATCAACTCGAGGGAGGAGGGTCATGGTCAGGTCCTCACAATAGGAAATGACCTCAAGTCCAAGGAGGCAATAGAGAAAGAGGGACATATCCTCTATTATAGATACGGGACAACACCGGTATCAGGTCTAAGGAGAGACCAAGTTAAAGAGGTGGAGAAAATGGAGACAGATTCTCCAGCCTCCACCTCACGGGTTCCTCAGCCGGAGGCAAGCTCCTCGACTGTGAAGAGGAGGAGGATGCGAAATACCCTGTCCCCTTTACAACAGGGGTATGATGGGTTATAGATTGTGTGATGACTCAAGGAAGGGGGGCACAATAGATCTTTAAGGTCGCAGTGATTATTCATTCTATATTCTATAAGATAAGTTGTACGCAGCTTTCGATAGCGTAGATGTCTGCCTGAAAGATGCTGGGGTAGGTGCCCATTGGTTGGGAGTATTTAATTTCGGCCTAATACTCGTATCCCTATTCAAAGCAATCACTTTCAGATTTTTTTCGTCTACAGGACTTTACACCCTGTATATCGATGATCTTTGTACAGGGTGTCCCATTTTGGTTGAAATCATACGGTATCTCCGTTATTAGTGAAGATAGAAGGGTGCGGTTTGCACAAACCTGTCTCACTTTTTTGTCAAACGGAAGATGCCGTAAACAAAATTTTCATAGCCCTCTTCGTTTCCGAGCTACAGGGTCTTTTTGAAAAATTTGCAATTTGGGACACCTCCTGTATCTCCGTTATTGTTAAAGCTATCGAGAAGGTGAAAACTGTTTATTGTAGAACTTTTTACGTAGAATACAGTGCCTTAGTCTGTTTTTCTACCAAAAAAATATTTTTGAAAATATGAACTAAAGTTATGTTTTTTTAAATGGAACACCCTGTATATTTATAAATCATATGATCTGTCTTGCCATAAGCTTCTCAAAAATATAAATCACTCTATATTTATTTTCACTATTTACTGCAATATTTAAAAGTTTTTATTAAAAGATCATATTTATTAGTAGGCCATGATTGATAATAAAAGAAACTAAAGAATTATTAAAAGTATACTGCTATCTATCTCTTGTTTTATTTTGGGAGCCGCTAATAAATTCTTTATATATTAGGGAAACTTAATCTCTACCGCTATTTGTAAATCTTGGAATACGTGTATACGTAAGAATAATCTATCGTATCGGAAATTTTAGATATTCCTTTAGCTAATTTACGTGAAATATACTTTCAGCAAGATGGGGAACATTCCCCCTCATAACTATGGAAATATTAGAATACTGTTAAATTATTATTTTTCAAATCAATGAATTGGAACCAATGAACGCATATTGATAGCCTCCTCGATTCCCGGATTTCGCCGTTCTCGATTTCTGATTTTGGGGATTTTTGAAATACGAAATATATCGTGGGCACTACAACAATGTCGAACACCTGAAAAATGCTTTAATAATTCAAGATTTAGATATTTGCAAACCCATCCCGTTATAAAAAAAAGAAAAATATATTCACAGTTTCAGTGGTAACAGTTATTTCAAAAGTAAAATATATCAATCCCAAATAAATTTTAATATGTGTATGACTATTTTAGTAATACCATTTTGATTTTTGTTATTTATCACGGCCTACTAATAAGAAAATGATATATTTTAAATATTGCAGTAAATAGTGAAAATAAATATAGAGTGATATATATTTTTGAGAAGCTCGTAGCAAGACAGATCATATGATTTATAAATATACAGGGTGTTCCATTTGAAAAAACATAACTTTAGTTCATATTTTCAAAAATATTTTTTTTGTAGAAAAACAGACTACGCCACTGTATTCTACGTAAAAAGTTCTACAATAAGCAGTTTTCGCCTTCTCGATACCTTTAACAATAACAGAGATACAGGGGGTGTCCCAAATTGCAAAATTTTCGAAAAGACCCTGTAGCTCAGAAATGAAGAGGGCTATGAAAATTTTGTTTGTAGCATCTTCCGTTTGACGAAAAAGTGGGACAGGTTTGTTCAAACCGCACCCTTCTATCTTAACTAATAACGGAGATACCCTACGATTTCAACCAAAATGGGACACACTGTACTGTATAAAGTTATGTAACAGCAACAATAAATATTCCTCCAACTCTTGTTCATCTCGTACGTCAAAAACCATGTCTCTAAACCAAACAATCCGATGTTCAAACACATTAACAGTCAATCTCGTCATCGTATTCATTGTCGCCCGAGATGGAAATAATAAAAATTCTCCAAACGTTCATGCAAATCAGCCATTTTCTATTATATTTAAATTGTCCTCGAGGAAAATATAAATAAATGAAACCGCTCGTCGCTCTTCAAGGTCTAAAAAACTGGTAATTTTCGCAAGATCGTGCTTAAGTGTCATTAAAATTACCTACCGCTTTTAATTCGATGAAGTAATTTCACGAAAGGAAAAAATAAAAAACAGTTATTTCTAACTACTCAGTGATATTAATTAGCAGATCATATTATACCTAGTAATTAGTCATATTTTTTAATTATAAGTGGCGAGTCAGGAATGTTAAAAAGTTAAATTTTCCAGAGATATACATAAACTTAGGGTTTTTAGAAGTTCCGGGCAAATAAGCTCTGAAATCCGGACCTTGCCGAAAAATATTTTTTTTTTTTTTAGTTTGTTTATGTACAGGGTGGGTCAAATTCGACGCTTTTAAAGGAAAACACCCTTTTCTATAGGAGATAGACGAAAAATAATATTGGCGTTTGGAGCTCAATTTTTATCAAGAGCATGATGGTGAAAACCGCACATCGATATATTTGTTAGGTACCGTTTATGAGTTACGGGGCATTTTTCAAAAATGTGCATTTTTAACAAATCGCTGTAACTTTTTTGCTATGAAAAATTTTGTATATGTGTGAAAACATTTCCAAAGCACCTTTTTACGTAGATTTTAATGGTTTAAGTATAATTTTTTTAAAATTAATAATTAAACAGTTATCAATAGAAAAATTGATGTTTTTTTTATTTAGGACACCCTGTATATTTTTAATTAAATAAAAAGAACTTAAAATTGTCTTTCTAAAAATATAGCACACTTGATATTTTGTTATAGTCCCCTTCAAAATACAAATTTTTTATAAGTTCGCCACTTTTAACTAGTAGGCTTTGGACCCTATTGATGATCTGCTAATGGAACTCGAAAACATATTTTTCCAGCAAGACAAGGCACCGCCCCAGAACGCTGAAGTTATCCACAAATTTTTGCTGCCAATGTCGAGAATAATAATTGAATAGCTAACCAAGATCGCAGCCGTTGGCTGTCCAGGCTGCTGGACTTAGTGTCTGTTATCCTTAGTGGATTTTTATCTTTGCGGAAGAATAAAGGTTCTTATTTTAAAATTGCCCGTATAATCTAAACAAGAATTATAAGTATTTAGCGGTTATGTCAGGGTATCTTTCACCCCAACTGAATTAATGAATTCCGAAATGTTCAAAAACGGTCCCGTCTGTTCATAACAGAGCAAACACCTGTAGCAAAATCTCACGTCTTGGTTTGCTATTAATTTTTATTGCTATCAGATATAGTTTAAATCTGTTGATGTTAAATATAGTTTAAATTATTATAAAATTCTGCATATCTCATTGCAAATATTATTTTTGTTTTGCAGCTAGAATTTTTTTGCATTGCGGCTCCGTTCAAAGCCTACTTATTCAAAGTGGGCGAATTTTTAAAAACTCTATATCTTGAAGAAGAATCGAGCAAAATATCAAGTATGCTATATTTTTGGAAAAATAATTTTAAATTCTTTTCAATGAATTAAAAATATACAGGGTGTTCCATATAAAAAAAATCAGATTTTCTGTTGATGATTCTTAAATTATTAATTAAAAAAATATATACTTAAACCATTAAATTCTGCGTACAAAGGTACTTTGGAAATGTTTTCACAAAAATATAAAGTTTTCCGTAGCAAAAAAGTTACAACGATTTGTTAAAAATACTCATTTTTGAAACCATCATGTTTCACCATTATGTTTTTGATAAAAATGGAGCTCCACACACCGATAGTAGTTAAACTAATACGGGACTGCGACAGTCGGATGGCCAAGAAGGTTACCAAAGATTTTCACCTGGTTCTTGTAAATTTACTAGAGGCTGTTGAAGAGGGCCTTAATTGGTGTGGTTTAGGTAGGTAGCAGGCAAATGCAAATTGTGTGACGTCAGAGCTTGTGTGAAGTTTGAGGCTTTTTCGTTTTACCTCATTATCGACTTTTCAAGTGGAGAAAGATACGTCTAAATATTTTTCAATACCGTTTGATAGAGAGTTATCCTGTGGTCTAAAGGGAATTTTTAAGAATGTGTATAAACTTGTGTATAGTGCTAATAATAAATTACAACAATTATTAGGTAATCCAAAGGATAAAACACCTCCACTGGAAAGGTCGGGTATTTATGAAATTTCTTGTAAAGATTGTAATCAGAAATATGTTGGGCAAACTAGAAGATCAATATTAACTAGATTTAAAGAACATTTAGCTCAGATAAGATTTGGTAGACCGGATAAATCTTGGGTTGCCGAACATATTGTTGATAAAGAACATTGTATAGATCTTAATAATTTAAAATTAATTAAACAAGTCTCAAATATACAGGCAATTAGATGCATATGAAAGCATCAGAATTAATAAATGTAAAGATAGTATGAACAGAGACAACGGTCCAATTCCTTCAAGTTCTTTGTTCCTAGTACTCTAGTGGCGGAAATCTAACTGTTACGCTCTGACTCGGTTGGCTAGATTTTGCCACGCCCACTCGGTGCCCACTGAGTGAGTATATAAACGCTCAACTTGTAGATTGTACTTTAGTTTATAATCATCTGCTGATGATGCTAACATGGTTAGCGAAACGCGCGTCCAGTGTAAAAGTAAAAGTGTTTTGGTGTATTGTTGTGATTTAGTGTTTTATTTTGCTTTGCCTCATTAAATAATAATTGTTATCGGACAGTAATTGTTAATTTTGAAGTTTAACTTGATAATATAATGTCATTTTAACAGAACGTCAACGGTTTTTATTTTTTATAGACGTATCTGTTGAAAAAAAAACGATTTCTTGAATAGTAAAATAGTATTAAGTTATTTTAAATAGTTTTTTTCTTCGTTCTATGTGTTTTTTGCTTCCGACGACGGGAAGAGATATAAGTACTTCCCGAAACGTTAAGCATTTTCGTATCCGTTACAGCGCTTTCACATGCGACGGATCGTCCGCAACTTCGAGCAAGTACCATGAGTTTATATGAACAATTTCACATGGGCGCGTATGCTCCGTCCGATGGAGTTCGTTCGACGCTATCTTGAAAAAACACGACGGACGGTCCGTCGCATGTGAAAACGCTGTTAACAGCGCTTTCAGATGGAGCGGACCGTACGCGCGGATGTTTTTTCAATATAGCTCATCCGGACGGAGCATACGCGACCCATGTGAAATGGTTCATATGAACTCATGGTACTTGCTCGAAGTCGCGGACGGTCCGCTCCATCTGAAAGCGCTGTAACAGTATCTGCCATGGGTTTATATGAACAATTTCACATGGTCGCGTATGCTCCGTCCGACGGCTATCTTGAAAAAACACGACGGACGGTCCGTCGCGGACGCTCCGCTCAGGAAAGGCAAATTTGTTTATTAGTAAATCACTGCTGACAAATTGGTCTCCGTTGGATTAACGCAGCAGTGTTTACAAAAAATAGCTATTTTTACTAATACCCATTGGAATTTTTTTGAAAAGATGAATCCGCCACAGAGATATAGACATTTTCTATTAAGATTTGTACTGCATTCATTACAAATGCAATCAGAATGTGATTATACTGTTTTGTTAGCGGAGAAAACTTTGTAAATTGCATTAGTTACTACATACTTTCGTTTTGGCATTATTAAATGGTCAATTTTATAGGTACCATTAAACGTTTAATAATGCCAAATAATAATGTTATACACCGGTATCTCCAAGTCAATTTAATTTACCCTTTGCATATATAAGCACGAGCTAAAATGTCTGTCCAACGATAGCTGCTTTTCGAGGTGGAACTCCACATATGCCTTATAAAATGAAAAGATCCTTTTGAAAAGACATCATTTTATGCAGTTAACAGGAAAGGAAATATTTTCAGCATTTTATTTCATCTAGTTAATTTTTGTCACATAATTATAGGTTTATATTTAGTTTTAATTCTGTAATAATTAAAATATGTTTTAAACATGTATCTTTATATTACCGTTGAGTATTTTACTCTACAATTTTTAATTTTTGTTAAATTAACAAAAGGTATATCACACCGTCACCCTAGATTTTTTCAAATAATAAAGATAATAAAGATCTACTGACGCAAAATCATAAAAATTAAAATATGTAGGAAAATCTTTGTCTGAGAGTTAGGCAACCTTAATAATATTTTGAAGATATATAAATTCTCCATTGACCACCGGAATAATATACTGGGTGTTATATTTAAAATAAAGGAGTAACTTGAGTTTAAAAGTCACTAATGTTCCATATTAATTTTGTCTCACCCTTTATAACTTTTCTGGTCAAATTTCAATTTGGATTAACATACAGTGGTTACTGTAATTAAATATCAGGCTATACAAGATCAACTAAAATTTAGGTAGTTATTTTCGAAATTTAAAATTTACTCTTCATTTTCACAAAATGTGAAATATGTTAAAATCCTTAGATTTCAGGTATATGCTTCTTTAATAAAACTCACCCCTATTTTTTTCCTAGAATTCGAAAATCAATTGATATATAGGGTGTTCCATTAGAAAAAACACAACTTTGATGTGTAACTTTTTTTGGGGACACCCTGTATAATTCTATATATTTTTATAAAATGCTTTCAGTTAACCTACGTATGCTGCCAAAATTTCATTTCGATATAAATTATCGTTCTCCTTGGAGCTTCCGCGTATGAGAGGCGCCGCGCCACCCTGTATATTGGTGAGCTGCGCTTTTGTATAGAACAAGACGCTCTAAGAAGATAGAACGATTAAGAGATGGTTACAAATTATTTAAATAATTAGTAAGATGAATATTAATAATTTTTTCCATTCATTGGCATGCAGCAAACGTCTCTTATACAATAAGAAGTTCAATATACGACGGAGTATTTAAAATATTCTGTTCAAAGCGGCTACATCCTGACACATAGCTACCATCTACATCACGGATGCAAAAAGGTATTAATTAAAAAACGGACTAAAGTATTTAATGTGTGTCATAAATAACGGGTTACAATAAACGGTGTACGCAACGTTTTAATTTGTCAGAACAAAAAGCTACCAAAATGGGTTTGCTACCGTTATTTTTGTGTTTATTGTACAAATACGAACGCAGGCCGTTGGCAACTTCATACTTCATATGCATACATGCAAATTTAAATCTCCACTTAATGTTCTAACTTTTAACATTTCATCCTCCGAGGAGTGGACATCCACCTCCTAGGAGGGTTTACACTTTACACCCTTATACTGTAGGGGTGTCCTTCACAGTCGAGGAGCTTGTCTCTGGCTTGAGGTACTCTGGAGGCTGGAGGATCTGTCTAGGAACGTACAGAGATAAAAATGGAGAATTATTAACTGACAAATCGACAGTTCTGGAGTGCCGGCAAACTGTATGTGAATGGACACCTGTAGACCTTTTTTTTAGTGTAGTCAGGCGCTAGGGGGAATCCCTAGCGCCTGACTACTTGATTTTTTTACTCATTTTCAACGAGTTCTAACTTATTTTAGTTCTAACTAAAAAAAATGGACCAATTTTGTTGTTTTTTTAGCATATTAAACATCGTTTTTCGTAGATTGATCTGATTTTTCTAAATTTTGTATGAGATTTAGTTTTCTATGATATACAGGGCGTGAAAAAAAGAAATGTAATTTTTGTAATTTTTGTGTTGCTGCTATTTTGCTAAAAAACAAAATTTAACTAGAATCATAAGTTCTGGGTATAGCTAAGACTAATATCTCGGGACGTATTTGGAATTTTTACGATAACTCATCTGGAATAAAAGATAATCAATTTTTACTCTAACTTGTATTTTTTCTACCTTTCTTAAGAGATACGCTAACAAAACTGAAATTAACTTTAAAATTGTAGGATATTCGTTTACTTTTTACATGTGAAATTTAAAAAATGATTTAACTAACGCAGTTTAATACAGGATCTCTTAAAAATACGACCAGCGAAAAAGTAAAATTATTTTTTTTAATATCCTGAACTTAACAGATCATAAGGTTAATATAAAAGCTCGACACGTATTTGATATTTTTGTAAAAACTCTTTTGTGTCTAAAATCTGTGAGTTTAGCTGCAACTTAGTAGTTTTTTTAATTTCACATTGTAAAAGTAACGAATATCCTACAATTTTAAAGTTAATTTCAGTTTTGTTATCGCTATCTCTTTAAGAAAGGTAGAGAAAAATACAAGTTAGAGTAAAAATTGATTATCTTTTATTCCAGATGAGTTATCGTAAAAATTCCAAATACGTCCCGAGATATTAGTCTTAGCTATACCCAGAACTTATAATTCTAGTTAAATTTTGTTTTTTGCCAAAATAGCAGCAACACAATGTATATCATAGAAAACTAAATCTCATACAAAATTTAGAAAAATCAGATCAATTTACGAAAACCGATCTTTAATATGCTAAAAAAATAAACAAAATTGGTCCATTTTTTCAAAGTTACAACTTGTTGAAAATGAGTAAAAAATCGCTGTGTTATTTAATTTGACTGGTAGTTTATATTATATTAATTATGGTTTATATTTAGTGTCTGTAAATATCAAGCCAGTCTTTTAGAAAACACAATCTCAATCTCCATTTATCATAATTATTTGCATTTTAATTTTAGCGATTTTTTTATTCAAACATAATTGTTCCATGATCTCTCTATATCAACATAACATATGTCTAAGTATTATTTATTCTTACAGTTTGTGTTTCGGAGGACAGATTTAATAGAAGACCTGAGTAGAGGATTCTATACATCCATAGTCTCTAAGTTGGTAAGTTGACTGCCTGGATTAGATACCTTTCTCTTGCATGTTTTTTTTTATTTTGTATCTAATGGCAATTTTGTTCCTATTTTGGTTAGGCGCAGATTCTTCTAGACAAGAAGAGATGGCATTGAGTATCTTACATACATAAGTTATGTTTTGTGACTTTTTATTAACCTTTTTAATAAATATTATAAGTATAAACACGTGTTTTATTAAATTTATTAATATTAACTAACGCTTTGTTAACACAAACAACAATTGTACATTGTTGTTAACAAACGTAATTGTAAATTCACTATAATAAAATGTTTGTTGTTATTCGACAGTAATATTAAAAGAAGTTGGCGATTTTAAAAGATAAATTTACAATAAAGTAAATTTACTATGAAAAAAACAATTTTTAAAGAACGGATGGTAAATTTACTACAATAATCTGTGGCAAGAAATAACCCTCAATATTGTTATTAAATTCACAAATTATTTTTTTCAGTGTAGGAGCTTCCCCACCAACGACCAACCACCTAGATCTCGCATCTCCTAGGGGAAGATTCAATTGCTAAAAATACTATTTATTTAAAGATTTCTTATGTAGAAAGTGCATCTGGTAAAATCTATTAAAAAATGCATGATTTTCAAGACCAAGGAAGTCTTGGTCTTGGTCTCTCATTTGCTCGTTACTATTTCGAAGCATTTCTAGAGAGCCTTTTAAAATACATACAGCTTTAAAACATTTAAAATCGTCTGCATTGTTGTAAGTTGTAAGATTTCTTTTTATGAAAATTTCACTTCG
The DNA here is from genome assembly GCF_002938485.1 of Sitophilus oryzae. Classification (NCBI taxonomy): domain Eukaryota; kingdom Metazoa; phylum Arthropoda; class Insecta; order Coleoptera; family Curculionidae; genus Sitophilus; species Sitophilus oryzae. Next base: position 299,968 of record NW_022146173.1, on the reverse strand, counting down.
CAATTACGGGCCCATTTAATTGTCTATCTTGAGTTAACGGTTCTGAATAAATATTATGTCCTACTGCATTGTATTATTCGGCAAAACAATGAGCTTCTAAAATGGCCGCGCGACCGTTATTTTCTGTGCTGGTAAAACTGGGGAATAGGAACGAATATTACTGTAGATTCCGTGCCTGTGCCGACTAAAAAACCGGAACTTCTGATTGTTCTCGAACGTAATATTGTTATGCTTAGATTCCATTAAAACGCAATAACAATAAATAATAATAATAACAGTAACGTGACATAAAAGTAATACGCCATTTTTTCCATTTAATTCTGATTGATGCTCATAGAAATAAGTATACTTGGAGAAATTCTAACTAAACTAAAGAAATTAGGCAAAGAAAATAAGTCCTCCTACTACTTGATGTCGGCCCACCAATAGTCCAGGAGGCAGTGAAATTTTTTTGTACTTATAGTTATTTGACTGAAATAATAAATTTGTGAACTTTTTATTTACTTTATTTTTTTTTATTTACAATCTACAGTAAGATTAGCCACGAAACATGGCTAAAATACGACTACCCGTATTTTAGCCATGTTTCGTGGCTAATCTTACAGTAGGTTGCCCAATATTTTAATTCTTCTTTTTTATTATAGTTCCCACGATAACATCTTTTGTTTAAATAGTTATAAATAGTTTGTATATAGTTCTTTAAGTCTTTTAATCGTTATTGTTTGTTACTTAGTGTAAATGAATTGTGTTTAAATAAATTGTGACTTTCTATCCACACGGAACCGACGAAAAACGTTACATATATTCTCTGTTGTTATATGCAAGTATACACAATACAAAGATCTTGTAAATCAGAAAAGAAACAAAGATAACTAAAAGGGAGAAATGCAGTGCCATCTGAACCATACAATGCCTTGTTCCGATATTTAATAAATCACATTACTTCTGAAAATATATTTGGGAAAACCCAAATTTTCACTTTCTCAATGCTACTTTTCCTGCACCAAAGACTGGTGTTATTAGATTTTCAATCTGACGTTTCGCTTCTTGGCAACCATCATCAACTAGTTTTTTTCTAAATGCGGCCCGAGATTTCTTGTTTCATTTTTTAAAAGCTCGGTAAGGATATCGAGTTGGCGAATCGTCAATTTGAGGGAGGAGGGCCATGGTCAGGTCCTCAAAATAGGAATTGACCTCAAATCCAAGGAGGCAATAGAGAAAGAGGGATATATCCTCTATTATAGATTTGGGACAACATAAAATGATAGTTACAAAAAAAAGCATATACTGTGTTTCTTCTTGGTACAGTCGAATTGTGTCCAATGAACTTATTTTTATTCCAAAAATACGCAGTAATTCTATGTTCACGGAATATTGGGACATCCTGTATATTATATTAATGGCTTATTACATTAGTTAATAAGCTTTATTAAAGATATTATATACTAAGTACTATATAATATCTACTTAGTTCAACTTAGTTGTCTTTCAAGACTGGGCATTGAACCTTTAGAAATATTTGTTTAATGTTATTTATTTTAAATTATACTATTAATAATAAATTAATAATCTGGAATTGTTTTCGGGTAGTATTTAACACTTTATTTTTAGAATCTTTTTTCCTTCTTCCGTATTGGTGTTTCGTTGAAATTCAAGTTCAATAATAAATAAATTAAATCTCTTCAAGGTGCTGTTTTTTTCTATATTCTTTATGCTTGACTTGCCAAGTTTTACGAAAAAATATAACGTAGTAATTAAGTAGTTGTTAATTTAAAATAATAAATATAAAAGTAAAATTTGTTTTAAGTATTATTTTTATTACATTGACAATATTATTTCGTGATATTTTAATGCAATTACTTATTTAAAAATATATAAATTAAACAAGTGCTTTATTTAGGTGTTAAGAATAAATTAAATTAGTATAATAGACCAAAACTGCAGTTAGTTACTGAGTTACAAAATTAATAAACTTGTTTTACCAACTCGGTATTTGTGTAATACTACACCACAACAATATTTGCTTAAACCTACTGAAATAATTAAATAATTAGATTAAATTCAATTAACCGTATTTCAAAATACAATAAAGTATTTAGAGTAAATTACAGAGAAATTTTGCTATTTTTGTGTGACAATTGTGTGCTTGAACTAGAAAATGGTTCAACCGTGTTAAATGTAAATTTTACCAGGAGATTCTGTAAATTTTTATCTTTATCCTGTCAAACATTAAATTATATGCCATTTACTTTTGTGGGAATATCGCATAGGCGGCTCGTCAATGAGAGCCTTGCTGGTGAAAAAATAAAAATAAAAATGATTAATTTGGTATTAAAAAGTAGTCTGGTATAAAAGTAGTAGTATTAAAAAAGACTAAGGAGGTAGTCTAATATTATTTATATTATCATGTATTTTTAAAAAACTCTAAAATAGTTAGTTGTACAGGGTGGGTCAAATTGGAAGTTTTTAAAGGAAAACACCCTTTTCTATAAGAGATAGACGAAAACTAATATCGGTTTCTGGAGCTCAATTTTTATCAAAAACATGATGGTGAAAACCCCACATCGATATCTGTTACCGTTTCGGATGTATGGGGTGTTTTTCAAAAATAAGCATTTCTAACAAATTGCTGCAACTTTTTTGGTATAGAAAATTTTGTATTTTTATGAAAACATATTTCGAGCATCTTTTTACGTAGAATTTAATGGTTTGGTAAGTATAATTTTTTTTAAAATTAATAATTTAAGAGTTATCAACAGAAAAATTGATTTTTTATTTGAAACACTCTGTATATTTTTAATTAACTTGATATTTTGTTACAGTCCCCTTCGAAATACAGAATCCCTTATTGATGATCTGCCTCTAATGGAACTCAAAAAAAACATATTTTTCCAGCAAGGCACCACCTCAGAACGCTGATGTTAGGAAATTTTTGCAGCGAATTTCGAGAATAATTGAATAGCTAACCAAGATCCCAGCCGTTGACCGTCGAGGCCGCCGGACTTAGTGTCTATGGATTCTTAACTTTGCGGAAGAATAAAGGTTCTTATTTTTAAATTGGCCGTATAATCTAGACAAGAATTAGAAGTACTTAGAAGTCTGTCCATAACAGAAGACGGTTGAACACCTGTAGCAAAATCTCATGTCTTGGTTTGCTATTAATTTTTATTGTTATTAGATATATTTAAATGTGTTGATGTTATTAAATATAGTTTAAATTGTTACAAAATTCTGTATCTCTCATTGCAAACATTATTTTCGTTTCAGACACTGGCTTTTGTCAAAGCTCTGAGATTGTGTGATGAGTTATAACTCAAGAACGGGAGACACGATAGATCTACTAAGGGCTGGCAAAGGTTAGTTTTGGGTCCAGATTTCCGGTGCAAGAAGAATACAATACGTTTATAATGTATTGAACAAAGAAAGAACAGTAAATACGTTGCCAAACGAATGAAATAAACCGAGAAACTGTGTACAATGTTAAGAGACGTCGAAGGGAATATAGCAGACCGGTCGATCCAATCAGTACCTCTGTCGGTACTTAAAATTCTAGGGAGAAATGTACATCATGTGTTCAGCTTCACGATTTCATTACGTCTCGTGATATTTTATTTGTTTATTTATTAACGAGTCGTTGTAATTTTTCCTAAACTTAAAAATGTTTAAGTGCAAGTTAGAAACACTGGCATTTTTGATAAAAATAAGTGGAATTTAGTTGGTGTTCGACAGTGGTCGCGCTATTAGAACTCTGAATTCAAAAATCGATATCTCGAAATCTATTAGAAATAATTGATTGTAGTTTTTTCAAAAACTTTCTTAATATTTCTGCTATATTTTCTTCGCAGAGTGTATGTGAAAGTCTTTATAAATAAAAAAGCTACACGATTGCTGAAAATTGCACTAAAAGTAAATGGATGGGTTGTTTAAAATTTTTGAATGGAAAAAAACAACCTTATCGAATTTTTCTTATTTAAACATATTGTAAAAGATCCGATCAAAATAAAAAAAGTTACAGTTCTTAAGTTCTTAGGTTATGGCGTGTTATGTGTTAAAAAGTTGAGTTTTTATCGCGATTACTGATGTTTTCCCCTTAAATAATAAATATAACTCCATAAAAAATGGACACCCTAACGATATCCTTATAATTCCATTTCAGATGCTCAGAAACATATCTAATAATTTTATCTAGTTATCTTTTCGAAAAAAAAAAACTTTTAAAAATAGGCGGTTTGCGATCGTGATTTTACTTTACTTGATAGGGAAAGGCACCGGCAACGCCGCAACAGCACACCGTCGCATTTCTCTCACTCCGACTTAATAAGATCCCTATGTGATTTACTTCCACACGTGTAAATACCGTCCCAACAGTAAAGCTGGATTTATAAACTCGGAAGTTGGCGTTCAGTTGAGGTTCAGTTGCAGTTGGATGTTCGCGGCAGTTGAGGTTCAATATTTTTGCATTTATAAACTGTCAGTTTCGGTTGAAGGTTAGGTTTGGATTTGTGAAAATTTTGAACGTTTTTCTATCGATTTAAAAATACTTTTGGTATTTGTCAAAGTTCAAACACAGTAATACACGATTACGCAAAATATAAACATTACATTAACAGAAATAATGAAACAACAATAAGGGTCATTTTCCAATGCATTGGCGTACTGTGCTTCACGTGATCGACAGGCGCTTATTCATTGGCTGTCGCCGAACGTCGCCAGCGGTCGCCAACTGCCCGCAACTGCCGACATAAACATTGACCATCTTTGAACTCCGCTGAAAGTAAAACGAACTGCCAACTTCTCGACCAACTGACTTTATAAATGCGCGCGTTCATTTCATAGTGTTGAACATTTTGAACGGCAACTGAACCTCAACTGAACCTCAACTTCCGAGTTTATAAATCCAGCTAACAGATAAGGTTGCGGTGATTAACTTCCCCCTCCTTATTATTACGAGTTACGGTTTACGAGATACATCCCATCATAGTGTGCATTCTTATTATAGATAATTAAAAAAAATATTAATAAATCTATTGAGGATTCAATTATCTTATAATATATAATATTCTTTAAACCTTAACTCTAATCTCGTTGGTAATAACAAGGTGTCGTGGGTTACTGGAGCCGGCAGCCTTGTATTGTATTATTTGCGATCGAACACGCAGATGAATCATATTCTTTGTTACTTTTTAGTCCTTATATTCTTCTCAGTGCACACCTACAACTCGGACATTACATAACAGTAAATTGCATAAACCTTAACAGGATTTTCTTCCCACAATTTATAGAAACAAACAATGTAGTTTGATAAGGCAGCGGCAACTTTGCATTTCAATTTGATATATTGTTTCGTGAATTTTTAATTTGGTTTGATGCACGCCACTGATAAAAGGATAATTCCCTTTTTGCTAATTAATCTATACTAATATATAAAATCCCATACTGATTAATCACGATCCTGCTCAAACCACTCAACGTAAGAAGCTCAATTTTGGCATACAGGTTGATTCTAGGGTGTGGAGGTTCGATAAGAAGGGATTTTTCGAAATTCCAGTTCCAAGAGGGTGAAACCACCCTTCAAATATTACAATATTTTTTATTTATAAAAAACGGTCAAGTTTCCGAAAAAACGCTTAAACACGTATATTTTATTTTGTTTTTTTATATATTTTAAGATTTTTTAAAAATGTATACAGGGTATTTCGAAAAATCTGGTCATTGATTAACACGATTCTGCTTAAAGCGCTTGACGTAAAAAGCTGATTTTGGAAAACAGATTGACTTTAGGGTGTAGAGGTTCGATAAGAAGGGATTTTTCGAAACTCGAATTTTAAGGGGGTGAAACTATCCCTCAAATATTAAAATATTTTTTATTTAAAAACCGGTGAGTTTTTCGGAAAAACTCTTAAACAAGTATATTTTATTTTGTTGTTTTACATATTTTAAGATTTTTTATAAATTTATACAGGGTATTTCATAAAATATGACCATTGAGTAATCACGATTCTGCTTAAACTGCTTGACGTTTAAAGCTGATTTTTGGCAAACGGATTGACTGTGGGGTGTAGAGGTTCGATAAGGAGGGGTTTCTCGAATCTCAAATTCCAAGAGGGTGAAAACGTCCCTCAAATATTACAATATTTGTTATTTAAAAAACTGTCAGTCTTTCGGGAAAACGCTTGGACAAGCATAATTTATTTGTTTTTTTTACATATTTTGAAATTTTTTAAAACATCATACAGGGTGTTCCAAAAAGTTGGGTAATTTCTTAACCACTATTCTGCTTAAACTGCTTGACGTAAAAAGCTTATTTTCGGCAAACGGATTTTTCGAGTCAAATTCCAACGAGATGAAACTTCCCCTCGAATATTACCAAGTTATATAATAATATCGCCATATTGTTTTTTTTCATGCTGACATAAATGTGAGAAAATTTTATCCAGTTTGTATGTTAATGGAATTCTTGCTTTGCTTTATCATCACCATTACAAATGATTGATTCGACGCGAACGAAGTCGCTGGTACACGCTAGTAATCTAACAGTTTTAGTTACCATACTCCTCCAAAACGGCTTAACCGATTTTGATGAAATTTTATATGTATGTTAAGTAGATCTGAGAATAGGTTGTTATCTATTTTACCCCCCCAAGTGATAAGGGTAGCGCCCCCTATTTTTTTTCAAAAATTTTCAAAATAAATTTTCTAAAAATCCAAATTTTTCAAATGTTTTTTTCATAAAAAAATATTAAAAAACATGCTTCTGAGGTTGAAATATACGACCCCTAAAATATTTAAGCTTATTTAAGACTCACCCTGTATAAGTTATGTAATAAAAAGTTTGTTTCAATATACACGGTGTTTTCAAGGAACGTAACACCGTGTAAAACAAAGGACCCTTTTAACTATAAAGGGTGAGCCTTAAAAAACTGCAAATGAGTTTAGGAGTGATATACAGGGTGGCCCATTAGTGCGAGGAAGTCGAATATCGGTTGTTGTCGCAGATATGAAAAAAAGTTTTATTCAGATGTTGCATGGTTTATAAAGGGGCATATCCTAAAAATATTTTGTTGTATACAGGGTGTCACATAAAAAAGTTATGATAAAGTTTTAAGTTTTTTTTAAATTGCACCGCCCCACAGTGGGGTATTTGACACAGATAGTTGATCGAAATTTTTTTATGTAGACCTTATATAAATTATTGCTATTTTCAATTAAAGAGGAAATAATATGAACAAAATAAAGGATAATTCTTCGATTCTAATAAAAGAAAGAAAAATCACTGTTCTAGTGTTTCCATGGTCAATGCCACTAATGCCAGTAGTAATATCGCAACTAATACTACTAATGCTACGACTGATCCGCGAGCAATGCCGATACCACTAAAGTCGCTACTAATGCCAAATTGTGCTATACTGCTAATGGCACTAATGCGATCGCTTTGTACACAACAATGCCATCGCGATTTACACCTCGCATTAGTATATCACTGATTGGCAAATTAGAGGAAACCAATAATGTTTTTCTCATTTTATCAGCAAAGTCGCAAAAAGTCGCAAAACGTCGCAGTATTTTATTTTACTGTATGAAAGCCCAATGTTTACTAAGTAAAACGTATATAGACAATATGCTGAATTCTTCGAAATGCGCAACTAAATCTCTAAGTATAATAAAAATGTGACAAATTTAATCAAATTTTCTGAACGCCTAACTTTTAGTTGCAAAAAAAATCGTTAGTATAGAGAATATCAAAATAAATAATACGTTTTTGTAGAATACACACCTGCAGCTTGCTGAGCTATCAAAACAATATAAACGTAAAAAGGGCACAAGAACAACAACAATTTATAATTTTAAACATAAAATTTAGCCATTTACCTCTTATCTGTGAGAAGTAACAACTTTGACGTTTCGTTGAAACGAATGAATGCAACTAAACACACCCATAGCAACGCCATTCATGGCAGACATGATTTAACTTATCATTTATCTTTTTTTGGGAAATCTTAAACACATTTGCTTTTACGAATTTCGATCACTTTTTTCATGCTAATACCCCACCGTGCGCCCATGTAATATAATACCTCGAATATCTGCAAAACCGTTAAAAATTTAGAAACTCTTTAAATACAAAAAATGTTCATTTTTCAATTCTGCATCGGAAAGAAAAATAATATGGTGTTGCTTTTAAAAAAAAATCGAGATATAGCATTTTAAATATTAATTTACACCCAGTATAGTAATTATTAATTATTTTAAACCAATAATTGTCGTATAGATGAGTGATATCTTGTATATCAAAAATATCATATTTGCTCAAAAGTAGGTAAATTATTATAATTGGTGAGGCCATAAAAAATACGACTTAGAGGATAATGCAAATTTTTCTACGCGGATTTATTCCGTCATCCTTGTTGTTTAGGAAAATATAGCCAAGTATTAATAAAGATACATATTATATTCACTCCAGATTTTTACCACTTTTCGGATATAATGTTTTTAACTAGTTTTAGTAAATAAGTAATAGAATGGCAACACCGAGTGCTTCAAGTAAAAATAGTGTACTAGATGCAGAATTTTATGCTGAATCCAGTTATCTACAAAAAAATGGGGGGGGGCAATTTAAAAAAAAACTTAAAACTTTATCATAACTTTTTTATGTCACACTCTGTAAACAACAAAATATTTTTAGGATATGCTCCTTTATATGCAACGTCTGTACAAACCTTTTTTCGTATCTTCGGCAACGACGACGATATTGGACTTCCTCGCACTAATGGGCCACCCTGTTTTTGCACCCCAGAAACACGTCTATAAGTTTTTTTTTTCGAAAAAAAACTAGATATTTTTTTAAATTTTTAGTTAAAAAACGTAATATCTTGATTACACAGGGTGTCCCAGAAATAAGTGCAAGTATTTTAACGGGTGGTAGATCTCGATAAACGAAACATATTTTATCTATATCGTTTTTCAAATAAGTCCAAAATAACGGAGTTATTTTACTTTTGAAAGTTTCCAAAAAAAAAATATTTTTTGCTAAAAATTTTGTAATTTTAATATAATTATTAATAATACTATGTTGCCATATTATCAAGAAATTATGTTTTTTAACTAAAAACTAAATAAATTTCCAAAAAAAATTTCAAAAAATTTCGAATTTTCAAAAAAACATTTTCGCGAAAAAACCCTCATAGGCGTGTTTCTGGGGTTAAACTATACTACCAGTTAAAATACTTGCACTTATTTCTGGGACACCCTGTATAGCAACATAGGTAGTAGATTAATTTGACAAGAAAGAAAACTCACGAAAAATCCAGTTTTTCTTTAAATTTAAGCAAAAAATATTTTTTTTTTAAATTTTCAAAGTAAAATAACTTGGTTATTTTGGACTTAATTGAAAAACGGTAAAGATCAAATATGTCTCTTTTATCGAGACCTACCAGCCCTGTGTGGAAATATTTGCACTTATTTAAGACTCACCCTGTATAGTGACTTAAAAAAAATCTAAATTAATTTATTTAACTCACCTGGATCTCTGCCTCCATTATCAGTGATATACGCAAACCCACCATCCGTATCATCCACCACAATGTCATACAAGAAACTACCATTAAAACTGGCTACATTTTCCGGAAAAGTATAAGTGAAAACAGTCTTCATCTCCTTAATATCGTACACAACCAATTTTGGTTTACATTTAACCACCGGACTCCTTCCTAGGGTCTCTGTCCTACCCCCATCTATAATCCAAATTTGACCCTTTGGATCAATCTCGATATTCTGGACATTTTGCAATGAATCACAGTCATGCAAGTTGTTCATCTCCCAGGAAGGGTAGGGGGTGAATAAGGGTGAAGTATCGTTAGTGTTCCCTGCAGGAATACGTGACAAAGTTGCAGGAACCCCGTTCCTCATTCTAGGATGAGTTACATAGTAAAATCCTTCAAAGTACTTGATTCCAGCCAAAATATTATTCTCCGGAATATATCCTTGTTGCAAGAAGGCGTTTTGGTAGGTTTCCGAGTCAGGCCATGTGAAATTAACGTAGTTCCATTCGCGTACGACCCGAAATTTGGCTAGGGTACCGCTGAGGACGGCTAGAAACAGTACCAGCGAGAATGATCGTACCGCGATCATGGTAGAAAAGTACTTTATCGACGTGAACCGCTTGATTCAGGTGTGCGGACTGAGGAAGATTTTGTTGTTGTGGTTGTTTTATACGGAGGTAGGTAGTGGAATTATATATATATTACTAAATAAATGTTAATCGGGAGTGTGGACTGGACTGGTTCTCTCTGTGTATGTGTTGTAGTGTGTAAACAACAGGCGGGTTTTTTCACCTCGAAATAATGGATGATGTTAATTTAAACAATGTTTTGGGTAACTTCGTAAAGTCTATTCAGTTTCTGTAAAATATGAGTGTGAGGCGCTAAAAAGGCTGGTAATATATATATATATATATATATATATATATATATATATATATATATATATATATATATATATATATATATATATATATATATATATATATTTTTTTTTTTTTTTTTTGGAAAATTCAACTAGTTTTTTTAAATATATACAGGATGTTTCAAAACAAATGTTAATAATTATCGTTAAATAATGCTAAATCACTAGATCCCCGCAATGGGAAAATCACAAGAACCCCGCAGTAGGAACATCACTAGGTTCCCGCAGTGGTAAAATCACTAGGTCTTCGCAGTGGGAAAATCACTAGGTCCCTGCAGTTAGCTAGCGATTTAAGTATAATGATTTTTAAGTAATGTTGTTTTTCCCACTGCGACGGCCTAATGATTTTCCCTCCGCAGGGACCTAGTGATTTTCCCACTAGGGGGTTTCCCGCAGTGGGAAAATCACTAGGGCCCCGCAGTAGGAAAATAATTAGGTCCCTGCAGTAGGAAAATAACTGGGTCCCCGTAGTGGAAAAATCAGTAGGTCCCTGCAGAGTGGGAAAATCGCTAGATCCGTGCTGCGGAAAATCACTAGGTCTTAGGATATACAAGGTGTCCCAGAAATAAGTGCAAGTATTTTAACTAGTAGTATAGTTCAACCCCAGAAACACGCCTGAGGTTTTTTTCGCAAAAAAAAAAAATTGAGAATTCGGAATTTTTGAAAAAATTTTTGTATTTTTTTTTAGTTTTTAGTTAAAAACACATAATTTCATGATAATATGGCAACATAGGTAGTAGATTAAATTTACAAGAAAGAAAATCCAGAAAAGATCCAGTGGTTCTCAAATTTTGAGCAAAAAATCATTTTTTTTAAATTTTCAAAGTAAAATAACTCCGTTATTTTGGACATTTGAAAAACTAAAAAGAAAAAATATGTTTCTTTTATCGAGATCTACCAGCCCTAAAATTATTTGCACTTATTTAATACTCACCCTGTATAACTGGGTTTGAAAGCAGCTAAATAACTGAACTTCTTTTCGGCAATAAAATCAATTTCTTTGTAATGATTTACATTTCAATTTTGAATTTCAATCACACAAGTTTTATGAAAAAAGCTAAAAAATACTTTTAATTTTTCTACGTTTTTTTTTAATTTTTCTCCGTTATTTATTGCAAAATAAAAGAAAAATAATTTAACAAAAAAAAAGTAAACTAAAACGAGAACACTAAGATAAAACAATGTAAATATATCTATCAATTACAGTATTCTTATTTCAGAGAAAAGCTATTAATAAACAATATTATTAAGTTTATAATAAACCGACATCTGTAATTGAAACAAGCCAGAACCTATGTATATAATAAATTTAAAAAAAAAGTTTTTCCCCGAATGTTTTGGTATATTATTTTCTAATAAATTTTTGATTACCTATAAAGAATTATGTCTCTGATTTGAAATTTCAAATAATGTATCGGGATTGTCCATTGACTTAATACATTTTAATTGATTATATTTTATTAGTTTTTGAAATAGAATTGACGTGGTGTAGTAAATAAAATACAAAATTACACTTACATCTACCTAAGCCTTCTTAGAAAATTCTTAATTTATTGTCTTCTAAATCTATATAATAAATCACTCATTTCTCATATAAAATGGTCTTTTTTGCAGAAGCGACCGTATAGCGAGTGAGAGTATTTTACGATTTTCAAATTATCTGATAATTTGTGAGATACAGAGACCAACTTAATTTTTTTAAATACGGACCTGCATTTTTTATTTCAGGTTTTGAAAGAACTCGGTCGCCTAAGTACAATGATATGCCATACTTTATACTTTTTTTTGTTTTGGGTACCTTAACAACAACTATTTAATTATTATTTAAAATTATTTCAACTCCGATTAAATTGTGTTCAAATGTCCGAAAGAAAAAAGATATTAAATTTGGCATATCATTGTACTTAGGAGACCGAGTTCTTTCAAAACTTGAAATAAAAAATGCAGGTCCGTATTTAAAATAATTAAGTTGACCTCTGTACCTCACAAATTATCAGCTAATTTGAAAATCTAAAAATACTATCAGATAGCCCTAATAAAGTGGTTATGCCAATGTGCAATTAGTTTTTCGATTTTCGAACGACAGGAAAGAATAAAATTGATTTTCCGAAAAACTCAGCAATCCTTGAAAAAACTTTTTTGATGACATCTTGGTGAACATCCCAACGCGCAACTTTGTCCCAATTTAACCATGTTCGTATCTATTATGGTTACCGAGATACCAAAGCTCGTACCCCAAATTTGTATCATCCTGTATACAGGGTTGTTCACCACATACGACACGGAGTATTGTAGCTAAACGATTAAATTTTTACAAATTGTAAGTTTTGGGTTCGTTGAAGGACTACTAGAGCTTAAATTTAAAAATATATTTACAAGATACAGAGTGTCCCAAATAAGTAAAAAATATTATAGTTGTATTTTTTTAAATGGTAAACACCCTGTATATTATTCTATTTTAGATTCTACGATTAAAATAAAGGTAAATTTGATTAAGGTTTACCACACTTAAATTTTACCCTTTTTGAAATATTTTCAATTTTATGAAATTGCAGTAAAAATTTTAAGGCTTCATTTCTCCAAGGATATCAAAGTTTTTAATACTAAATATTTACTGAAGATTATTTATTGATCGGATATTGCATTGCAATAATAAAAATTTTACTAGCCCATACAGAGTGTCCAAAAATTTATATTAAATAATTAATAGGTTTAAACGGCAATAACTTGTTTAATTTAAATGGAACACCCTGTATATTTTACGTGAGTCAGATGCAAAATTTAATTGTCTATCAAATTGTATTATACCATTTTTTACCCTTCTCTTCAAGTTTTCGTAGAAAAGGCATTTTCTTATAATTTAGACCTCATTTATCACTATACCCATGGAATATTGACATTTTAGATTATTTTTAAAAATGTAACAAATTTTCAAAGAGATTACAGTACAGATTACAGTTGAGGGTTGGAACCTTTGGTGTTACACAGCAAAATAAAAACACTAATTCACCACAATACACCAAAACACTTTTACTTTTACACTGGACGCGCGTTTCGCTAACCATGTTAGCATCATCAGCAGATGATTATAAACTGTTATAATTTAACTGTAGTTTATAATCATCTGCTGATGATGCTAACATGGTTAGCGAAACGCGCGTCCAGTGTAAAAGTAAAAGTGTTTTGGTGTATTGTGGTGATTTAGTGTTTTTATTTTGCAGTACAGATACTAATATTGTCGATTTAGTTCGCTTATTTCATTAAAAAATAAAAAAAAACTGTTTAAATATTTTTTGTTACAGAGGACCAATTAATATGATCCCAGTATTCAAACTACATTAATTGACTGTTTAAGTTGATTAATAATAATTGTTCGAAATACTAAATAACTGAATTTTGTGGGTGTATTAAACAGTGTGATAAAAAGTAACACCTTCTAAATTTTATTTCATTTTTTGACGAATGCTTCCTTAAAACAATAGAGACGTTCATTATCATAACTTATTATTATATTGATTTCTGAGCTAAATCCACATTTATTTAGAATAATTTATTAATTAAAACAATTAAGTATGTATAATTAACTTTTAATTTTTAACTTTATGTAATTAACTAATTTTTGGTCGGAAATAATATTGGTATATTTAATTGGTATGCTAGTATACTTTTTTACAAAGATTTAAATAGCTTTTTTTGTATACAAACGGGCTTGCAATATTATTAATTTACCACCTGTAGGTACATTTTTACATATATTATGTTGCTTTAAAAAAATCTGAAATGTCAATATTCCATGGGTATAGATAGTGACAAATGAGGTCTAAATTAAAAAACGCATTTTCTACGAAAACTTGAAGAGATAGGTAAAAATGGTATAAAACAATTTGATGGACAGTTAAATTGTGCATCTGATTCACGTAAAATATACAGAGTGTTCCATTTAAATTAAACAAGTTATTGCCGTTTAAAGCTAGTAATTATTTAATATACATTTTTGGACACTCTCTATAAGGTAGTATTTTTTTATTATTGCAACACAATATCAATAAATAATCTTCAGTAAATATTTAGTATTAAAACCTTTGATACCCATGGAGAAATGAAGCCTTAAAATTTTTACTGCAATTCAATAAAATTGAAAATATTTCAAAAACGGTAAGGTTTAAGTGTGATAAACTTCAATCAAATTTACCTTTATTTCAATCGTAGAATCTGAAAATAGAATAATATACCGTTTAATATATAATGTTTTTTACTTATTTGGGACACTCTGTATCTTGTAAAAATATTTTTAAATTGTAGGTCTAACAATTTGTAAAAATCTAATCGTTTAGCTACAGTACTCCGTGTCGTATGTGGTGAACAACCCTGTATATGATGGGAGCAGTTAGAATGATATTGCAAGTAAATATTTTTTTCCTTGTAACTATATTCATTATATAGAAAATTATAGTTTTTTACTATAGTGCTTTGTTACTATACTAGTTAAAAATAAAAACTCATAGAAATGGTACATGTAATTGGATTACCAGCGAACAGCACGTTTATATTTTTTATTTATTTACTACTAAGTATTTAAATATTTAATTTCAATTATTTTTTAAAACACTATTCGATATTCAATGACACCGAGATGCTTATGTCGCGCTGAATGACCAAAATCATTAAATTGTCACCGTACACATACGATTTTACATCTCATCAACAAAACATATAGAATATTAATAGGCAAACGTGGAAAAATACACTCGTCCCACAATAATAAACCTTGAAAAGCACAATAGTCGAAACGTTTAACGATGAGGAAATTCTTTTTGAATAATTAGTTTTATACAAATAAAAAATATATTGACAATTTAACTTAGAATATTGTAGGAAACAAAGATCCATTAAGTTTGTGGTTGGCACAGATCGAAACTAACGGTAGAGTTTTTCAATGATTTTCGTTTAATTATAAATTAACTTAGCAAATATATTTGAATATTATTTTCACCAATAACTCATAACAAGAGTTATTACTTTAATAATATGACAAGACCATAAAGTAAAATATGATATACAGGATGGTCCGAATTGTATTCGGGAAACTTCGGCAATAATACTATACAACATTCTGAACTCTTATTTCAATACGAGGGTAGTCTTTTATACAGGGTTGTTCACCATATACGACACGGAGTATTGTATCTAAACAATTAGAGGTTTACAAATTGTAAGTTTTGGGTTCGTTGAAGGACTATTAGAGCTACAATTGAAAAATATTTTTACAAGACACAGTGTCCCAAATAAATAAAAAATATCAAAGTTGTATTTTTTAAATATGCATATTATTACATTTTTAGTTTCTATGATCAAAATAAAGGCAATTTTGATTAAGGTTTATTACACTTAAACCTTACCGTTTTTGAAACATTTTCAATTTTATGAAACTGCAGTAACACTTTTTCCAAGGGTATCAAAGTTTTTAATAATAAATATTTACTGAAGTTTATTTATTGATCAGTTATTGTGCTGCAATAATAATAATACTAAATAATACTACCTCATACAGAGTGCCTAAACATTTATTTTAAATAATTTCTAGCTTTAAACGGCAATAACTTGTTTAATTTAAATGGAACGCCAGGTATATTTTAGGAGAATCAAATGCACAATTTAATTGTCTATCAAATTGTATTATACTCTTTTTACCTATCCCTTCAAGTTTCCGTAGAAAATGCATTTTTTTATAATTTAGACCTCATTTATCAATATATCCAGCCCATTACTAGCCCATTTGTATGTAAAAATAAAACTATTTAAATCTTTATAAACGAGTATACCTTTAATTAACTATACCACCCTTTATTTCCGCCAGAGTACTAATTAATTACATACTTAATTGTGTTCGTTAATAAATTATTCTAAATAAATGTGGATTTGAATCAGAAATCAATATAATAAGTTATGAAAATGAACGTTTCTGTTATAAATAAGCATTTGTCAAAAAATGAAATACCTATCATTTTTAAGGTTTTACTTTTTACCACACTGTCTAATACACATACAAAATTCAGTTTTTTAGTATTTGGAACAATTATTATTAATCAACGCAAACAGTCAATTAATGTAGTTTGAATACTGGAATCATATTAATTGGTCCTTATTAACAAATATTTAATTTTTTTAATGAAATAAACGAACTATATCGACAATATTAGTATCTGTACTCTTTAAAAATTTGGTACATCTTTAAAAATAATCTAAAATGTCAGTAGTCCATGGGTATATTAATAAATGAGTTCTAAATTACAAGAAAATGCATTTTCTATGGAAACTTGAAGAGATAGGTAAAAAATGGTATAATACAATTTGATAGACAATTATTAAATTGTGCATCTGATTCTCGTAAAATATACAGGGTGTTCCATTTAAATTAAACAAGTTATTGCCCTTTAAAGCTAGTAATTATTTAAAATAATTTTTTAGACACTCTGTATAAGGTAGTATAATTTTTATTATAGCAACACAAAATTCAGTAAATAGAAATACTTCAGTACAATATTTGGTTTTAAAAACTTAAAAACGCTTAGAGAAATGAAGCATTAAGATTATTACTGTATTTTCACAAAAACCTAAATATTTCAAAAACTGTAAGGTTTAAGTGTGATAAACCTTAATCAAATTCGCCTTTATTTTAATCGTAGAAACCAAAAATGTATAATATACAGGGTGTTCCATTTAAAAAAATACAACTTTGATATTTTTTATTTATTTGGGACACTCTGTATTTTGTAAAAATATTTTTAAATTGTAGCTCTAATAGTACTTC
Organism: Sitophilus oryzae; assembly: GCF_002938485.1. NCBI lineage: Eukaryota > Metazoa > Arthropoda > Insecta > Coleoptera > Curculionidae > Sitophilus > Sitophilus oryzae. Next base: position 282,696 of record NW_022146173.1, on the reverse strand, counting down.
AACGAACCCAAAACTTACAATTTGTAAAAATCTGATCGTTTAGCTACAGTACTCCGTGTCGTATGTGGTGAGCAATCCTGTATAAGTAGTTTTATACAGGTACGGACAAAAAGTTATTACTTATCAAAACAGTTAAAAAATATGTAGGTGGTAACATAAGGATAGTTCGATTCCTATCTTCCTGCACTGTCAGTTTTTTTACGTCATCTACTGACCGAGTTGAAGTTGGCGCCAAAGATTTTAGACAGTGACAGTTATTTTTGCATTTGACGGACGAGCGCACAGTGCGTTGGAAGATAAATTTAGCGGGACAAAAGCGTTTGGTTAGAAATAAGCCAAAAAATGTGTACTGATAAGAATAAATACTAGACATTCCAATTGATACAAAAATGCATGAATATTCTTTGTATTTCGATACATTTTTATCAACCAAATTTGGTCGTTTTCTGCTCAGCAAGGCAGAGATCATACGAAAACAAAATATTTACAAGTGCCTATACATTTTATTAGAAAGACAAATTATGTTGAAGATTGCCAAAGGTACGTACTTTTCTACTGGACGTATATTATTTGTTAAAATCCTTCGTGCCTTTGTTCTGCGGATATCAAACTTGCACTTTTTTTTCAAATATCGATATTTTGAATGATGTAGATCTTTTGAGTTACCAATAGTTACCAACACAGGTAGTCACAGTCAGAGGGAGTTTAAGCTTAACAGGTGAATGCCCAAAAAGATTAATTTCAATCGGATAGTATAAAAACAAAACAACTCCATCAAAAGGCACTGAGTTTAAAAAATTGTCTTAGATACTTACTATATATGAATTTACAATTACCGAGTGTTAAAATTAAAATTAAAATATCTATCTTATTTATTATTTTCAAAATAAAATATATTTTTTTAAAATAAATTATAGAGGGTGTCACAAGATTACAAATTAATTAAAAAAAAAAACTGCTAAAGAGTTTTTTGATATCATAATTTTATGTATTTGGCAACAGTTTACAATACGGTTTTTGTGTGTCATGTACGAATAATATCATAGTTTTATTATCTTGTATTTATTTATTAATAAATTAAGTTGTTAATAAATAAATAAATTTAACCATATAGTTGCTGTATATTAAACCATTTGCTACGTTCTTAGATTTTAAGTCCCAAACATTGCTCTTGAGATTTTGTCCCGCTAGAATAATCATCCGCCGCACTGTGGAGCGCTGGTCAGCGCGTGACGTAGCATTCCACGGCGACTACGACAGCGGCGATTTGACGCGATCGAACAGTCCTTTAGAATATATAAAGTCCTTGGGTGGTAACATCAAAATCAAATTTCTCATGTCAAAAAACTACCAGATAGCAATTTTCATCCAAATATCGATAGATATCCATTAACGGCTGATGTAGGGGGGACAGGGTATTTCCCATCCTCCTCTGACAAGTGTCCATCCTCCAAGGAGTGGACGTCTACTTTTTACGAGGGTATACACCTTCCAACGGTTGGGGTTTAGCCCACCGTGCCCTTCACAGTCGAGGAGCTTGTCTCCGGCAGAGGTACTCTTGAAGTGGAAGCTGAAGAATCCATCTCCATTTTCTCCTCCTCTTTAACTTGGTCTCTTCTTTAAGTATATTTATGTTAGACCTAAAATAGCCGAATAGAAGAAAACATTTATAAAGTTTTGATGTGTCACGAAAAGGAGACTTTTCAAAATCAAAAGAGTTCTTAACTCTTAAGTGTGAGCTTCACCCCAAAAAACCACCCCCAATACGCCCTTCGATGGTTTTTCGCTTTTTTCTCAGAACCTGTTGGTGCCACAAAAAAAATTATACTTACCAAAAATATTCCTTATAAAATTTGCTACAAAAAATGTTCTATTCATTATTTATATTTATCCAATGTATTTCGAGCAATAACCGTTTGAAAATGGAGTACAAAAAAAATACAGGTGGCCTTTCAAATTATAGTCTCCCAAGGTATTTTAACGTGCTAAATATACACGCAAGAGATATAATACTGTATAATATAAACAAAAACATTGCCTATTCCACTAAACTAACATTCATACTTTCATCTACATATTGTCATCGTCAATAGTTTCTAGAATGTGCTCAGTATTCGAACAACTTTGCTCACGACAGGTTCCGCACATAGTTGTGCATTTCATGCTGGCTTTAATGCAACTGCATCTTTTTACACAATCTTGTTTGCAGTTGCACGTTATTAATGACATAATTGAAGCAGGGGCGGGCGATTCTGTTGTATATAAAGGTGACAGGGTGTTGTTGACTTTCTTCCAGCCCCACTGGTCGGGTTTTATAGGTTGTATTTGTACTTGAATATAATGTTGTCCGGGAATGTTGCCTAGCTGCAGTAGATGTGGGAGGCAATTTTGATAAAAAGTACCGTGCTGTTTGCTTGACCAACTAACTTTCAATACTTTACTTTTTCGTATCCGGATTATATTATAGTTTATTAACCCAGTAATGGGCTATGTCAATGCTTCCCGTTTATCCAGTCATAGGTCATCGAGGGTACATCTGTGGGGGCACGCAGGACATTGAAGAAGATGTTCCATGTCCTGAAAGGCGCCGCAGTCGCATTTGTCGTCATTTCTGTCCAGCAAACCCCATTTGATCAAATTGGATTTTACTGGGGCCACCCCAGTTCTGATTCGGTTGAGCATTCTCCAGGTTTTCCAGTCGCTAGAAACACCATTTGGTGGGTCCTCTCTAAGGGGTAGAGGGAGGGAGGTTCATCCAGGGGGTGGCTTAGGAAACGGCGTCTGGATTTAAGTCTACCTGTGCCGCACTCTTGGCCAAAAATTGAGTGACGAGCATCAAAGGTTTGTTTTAACTTCTCAGTATGTTCATGAGCTTTTCTGCGTAAATCGGGGCTTGTAAAACCTGCGGCCTTGTAAAGGTTTTCTAAGGGGGTAGGTTTCATACAACCTGTCACTATTCTGCATGTTTCATACAGACTGATGTTCAACTTTTTTGCATGGACAGATCTACACCACACTGGGCAGGCATATTCTGCAGTTGAAAAACACAGAGCTTGAGCAGAAGTTCTGACCACAGTAGGTTTGGCTCCCCATTTACTATTGGTCAGCTTCCTTATAAGGGAATTTCGTGCTTCTACTTTTTTACGTGTTTTTTCGCAGTGATATTTGTAAGTCAATGTTCTGTCCAGCACGACGCCAAGATAGGTAGGTTTATCTGTGTGTTCTAGTTGTGTACCGTCCCATGTAACATTAAGTCTGCGGGTCGCCTGTCTCGAATTAAGGCGGAATGCACTCACTTTAGTTTTGGTGGGGTTGGGTTTTAAAGAATTCTTTTTGTAATAGGTTGACATTGTTTTTAGGGCGCTTTCTAGTTTCTCCTCGATATCTTCGAACCCTTTGCCTTCAACTGTTATTGCTAGGTCATCTGCATATGCAAAGGTTATAGTGTTATCTGGAATAGGTTGGTCATTTGTATATATGTTGAAAAGAATTGGTGCCAGCACGCTCCCTTGTGCCAACCCATTATTCTGGTTTCGCCATCGACTCTTTTTGCCCTTGAGCGTCACGAAAAACTGCCTGTTTTGGAGCAAGGATTCGAGTATCTTGACTAGGTGGTACTCTTTCAAAGTCTCATTGGCTTTATGCAGTAATATCTTGTGGTTTACCGTGTCATAGGCGGAACTTAGGTCGACTAGGGCCAGCCCTGTGATGTGTTTATTCTCAAAACCCTCCTCGATATGTTCTGTCAATGCGAGGATTTGACTGGTGCAGGACTTTCCAGGTCTGAATCCTGCCTGTTGTGGAATCAGCTTTGAATCGACGGTCTTCTCTATTCTGTAGAGGATTAGTCTTTCGTAGAGCTTAAACAGATGGCAAAGGAGGGATATGGGTCTGTAGCTTTTCGGAGACTCTGGATCTTTTCCGGGTTTAAGGAGAACTACTACTTTTGACTTCCGCCACAGTTTTGGAATTTAAAAGGTTTCGCGACATACGTTGAAAAGTTTAAGTATCCATTTTTTGGTTCCAGGACCGAAATTTTTGATCTGTTCCACGCATACATCGTCAATCACAGCGGCTTTTCCATTCTTCATGGTATTTATACCATTGTTCAACTTTTTCATGGTAAATGATTTCTGAAAGTTGGTGTTTTCAGTTGGTATTAGGCGTTTGATTTTGGTTTTCTGGCGTTTCGAGTTGAATTTGCCATTTAGAAGGAGTTGGTTGGCCACTTGATTGGGTGTTACATTGGAAGGGGCCTTGCTTAGTTTTGGGTCACCATCCAGTTTCTTGATTAGATTCCAAGCTATTTTACTACTATGAGACATGCCCATTCTATCCAGGGTTTCTATCCATTTCTTCTCACGTGCCTCGCTGAGAGCTGTCATTAAAGCTGTTTCGCAGGTGATGGTTTGATCGCTGAATGGATCTTTCGCAAACAATTGTTCGTACTGCTCCAGGGTGTCCCTTGAGGCATTCGAGAGCCCTGGAATGTAATGTTGTCTGCAGCCCCTAGGAATATATCGTCTGGATATCTTTCGCAGGGACTCAACAAAGATGTGGTAGTTGCTTGGTGTTGGGGCCAAATTGGTTATTTCCTCATCCAGCACTTGGGAGTATTCTGGCCACCTGGCTTTCATAAAGTTGAATCTCCTACGGAAAGATATTTTGGTTGTTTTGATTGTAGAGTAGACTTGGATTCCGATAGGTCGGTGTTGTGTCTTTGGAATTGCATTATATACATTTTTGCAGCAGGTGTCATGGATGTTCCTACTGACAAAGCAATTATCGGGGTTATAACCTCGCTTCCAAATTTTGCTGTTGAAAGAGCAAGGGAGCTTGGGATCGTGGAGAAGTGAGGGGCTGGTAGCCTCAGCCCATTGCTCCAGCAATTGACCATTGGAGTCTGTTTCGCCATATCCCCAGGTGGTGCTGTGACAGTTAAAATCGCCCACAACAAATTGAGTCTTCTGGTTGTTAAAGTTTCCTGGCATTGAAAGGTCTAGCTTTTGGCCAGGGGGTTTATATACGGAGCTTATCGTGAATGATCCGCTCTCGATAGTTAACACTTCAATGTCGTGGTAATAAGTAAAGTAAGTAAGTAAAGTAAGCACACTAAGGCTCCCTTCAGATGATTGAAGATTGTATAGTTTCAGTATAAACGTCTCTCCAGCTTTTTTAATTTCTTCAGGTGTTGACTTTGCGTTGTTAAAAAATCGACGATACTATCAAGGTCTTTTTCTTTATTAAATATTTGTACGTGTTATTGTTTCCCTTTTCCAAAAAATCCTGATGTTGTGTCACGCCCGCTAATAGCGTGAATGAATAAAATTGATTCTTTTAAATTACGTATAATACTTGATGATTGCAAGTCTCTCGAACTATACATTCGATGTTTCACATTACCTATGGCTTCTTTCAGAAAAAGAATGTATTTTTCATCGGGGGAAAGTGCTGCTAATAAAACAAGATCGACATCTTGTCCAAGGACTAGAACTTGTTCATTTTTCTCAGATATTTGGATGGCAGTACGAATAATTTGAACATCAGGAAACAGGATTGTGTAAGAAGATGCAGTTGCATTAAACCCGGCATGAAATGTACAACTATGTGCGGAACCTGTCGTGGGCAAAGTTGTTCGAATACTGAGTACATTCTAGAAACTATAGACGATGACAATATGTAGATGAAAGTATGAATGTTAGTTTAGTGGAAGTAGTTTTAGAATAAAATAAGTTACAAAATGGCCGACTGGTGTTAATGTCCAGCAGTGAGACAAAATATATTTCCCAACAGTGAGACAGTGTCCGATAGACAGTGCACCCGTTAAGACTGGGACATAGGTACCTTTTGGGCACTCGTTGGCATTGTTGAACATGTCTATCATGTTATTGATTGTTATATAACAGAGTTTTTCTTTATTTTAAGTCGAAGTTACATTAACAACAAAAATCTATGAAACTCTTTTTTTTATTTCGTTAGATGATTAAGTTAATTATATTTTTAGCACTTGTGTTTATATTTTAAGTTCTTTGTTTAAGACAGCTCTACCTTTGTTTAATGCCAAACGCAAATAAATACTCATAACTATTTTTAAGTAATTAATAAATAGTTATTTGTTTAAAATTTCCTTTGTCTTACTGTTAGACCTTAGGGCCCAACAATGAGACAAATGCAATAATAACAATATTGTTAATTTTAAGACATGTTTTTGTCTCAATGAGAGTAGTTAATTAAAGGTGCTTAGGAGAGAGTGGTTGCCTTTAAAGTATACTAAAATAGTTTATTTTGATGAAAAAATAAAATATCTTTTACGGTCTAAAAAAATGTGTCTCGCTGTTGGGCATTCTCCCCTACCCGTTGCGTTCACTACACCGCATCGGAAGAAGATCCTATATTTTTCTTTAATTTAATCCTATAAATTCTAGTATTGAATATAAGTCAGGGCAAAGACTTTTTTATTTTATTTTCGTTTATATTCTGATAGTAAAGTATTAAATAATTCTGGTGATTCAAAAAAAAAACAAATATTTAATACTTTATATCAGAATATAAACGAAAAATAAATAAAAGTCTTTGCCCTGACCCGGATCTGAACTCTGAATCTTCGGTTCGTGGCTGGAAACCTACGCACTGCGCTATGGAGACATGTTTGATTTATATTCAATACTAGAATTTATAGGACTAACAAAAACTATAGGTTCTTTCTTTCAATGCGCAGTAGGGGAACGCAACGACCACCCGCAGCCAGACGGAAGCGGCATGCTGTTCTAGAGAGTAAATATATATCAAAGAGCCAGACGTCTTAAAATACTGTAACGTTTTTAGTTCGTTACATGTATTTTTTTTATATATGATTTATATGATGTCTGGCGTATCGTCACCTCGATTCCGTATCGTTAGCGATATATTTACTGGTTTTATATTTACTTTACTATCAGAATATAAACGAAAATAAAATAGGTGCCTCTTTGCCCTGACTCCGGATCTCGAACTCGATGAATCTCAAGGTAATTCGTGGTTCGAAACTCACCCGGCACTGCGCTAAGGGAGACTATGTTTGATTTATATAAAAATAGTTAGAATTTATAGGTCGACTCAACAAAAAATATAGGATCTTGGGATTCACGCAGTAGGAACGTGCACGTTTACCCGCAGCCAGACGGGCCGCTAGCCTAACCTAACCATCCCAGCTATTAGAAATGGTGATTATTTAAATCTTGCTGTATAATCTGAATCAGCTGCTATTTCAAAGCAACAGGTAAAGATGAGATATTATCCTTTTAGATTCGATATTATTACTGCATATTTTTAGGGTAGAGTTTTGGATGTCCCAACTTAACCTGTATTTGTATTTTGCTGGCACGTTGGCCTCCTGTTTCTTTTGTCCTCCAGAATGTTACATGGAAGAAAGGACAGTTTCTTTGTTTATTATTGAGCCCTCGGAAGTAATTCGAGGTAGGTTTATTTTGCTTAGTAGACCCTGTTTGGTTTTAAACAAGAGCTTCATATTTTAGGGTCCAAGGTACGGACTATTTCCAAGGTTATAGTCCTAAGTTATGGTCCAAGGTACGGACTATTTACAAGGTACGGGCATTATCCAAAGTCCTAGTAGTATCCAAGGTACGGGTAGTGTTCCCCTGTACCGTTATCTTATGGACGGACTGTGTCCAAGATTATGGTCCAAGTTACGGACATTATCCAAGGTCCTAGTAGTGTTCCAAGGTACGGGTAGTATCCCCATATTGCTACAGTATGGATACAGCGTAAGCCCCATGCTGCTTCGTTCCCACTTCTCAGTCTAGTCAGTAGTTACGGCTGTATCAATTCATGGTGTCCTCACTCTGGCCCCCTTTTGTTGTATTAGATGGCCGAGTACAGAGATGCAAGCCCACCTCACGCTGTTACTGTTTGAAGCAAGATTACATAAAGAACAGCTAAGTTTAGATTTAAGATTTAGCTTACATTTAACATTTAACACATTTTCAGTCGATTTTCAGTCTTAACTTAACGTACATTTTAAACGATATCGTACAGACTATATTCAGTGGTTAGATTATTTTAGGGCAAGAACATGGGCAATTGCAGCTAATGAGAAGACTTGATTGAAGATATAAATAAGGCCACAGAAAGGTACAAGCTGCGTTCTGTTCATTTTGAATTTAAAATATTTACCAATTCACTTTGTAACCGTATAAAATACAATGCAGTACTACTTTGTTTCCTACCAGCAAAAATAGAAGTTTCTAAGAACATTTATGTCGATTTAGTAGTTACAATATGATTTAGATTTTAGGTTTCATTACGTACGCCTTGTAATAGTATTACTTTTTATAGATATTATTATTGCACTAACATCATATAAAATATATCAAATTAATTAAAGTAATGCTACATTTCATATATTCTCTTAAACGTTACATGTCTTGTATTTTATCATAGTTGTTTTCATAGATATTTAGTACAATTCTTAACACCACTTTCGTTGACATATAACCACTATAATAATTATTAAAATTGTACAATGCTATTTACCATCACAGTCCATCATGAATAAATATAGTCATTAGTTTTAAGTAATATACAAATGTGTTTTCTTTCTCTGTACATGCCTGGCGCCCAATATCTATATTTTTTTGTTTATTGTTATTGATTAGTTTTCTCTCTAGTGAAATACCTAACCCACGACTGCTCTCCGATGAAAAGCTGCCGTTCGCAGTGGTAATGTTTATAAAAAAACGTTACAATACTTGTTTTTCCGACGTTGCTAGCTCTCGTACTATAAGGACATTTTGACAGGAGACAAAGGCGGAAGAAATAATATACCTGTTTCGTTTTCACTAGACATTTATCAAAAAAAAAGAGAGACTTGTGCCTTTTAAGTAACAAAAATAATTTATTAATGATTTCTCGAATATAACCTAACAGATACACTTAAAAAAACAGTCCAGTACTTCATCATCATCAGGAAAAAAATTGATCTTATCAAAAAATCAGACTAGAAAAGAGTTTCAGTACACGAATTTTCGAGGAACAGCGCAAACGGCAGATTAGCTAGCGTCAGTTATTCGAGCAGATTCGATAGTTGATAAAATCTTATAAAAAATATAGTGATTTGATATTACAGTAGACATATTATAAAAAAGGCCAGGAGGGCATTAAAAGGTAGAAGAAAGCTGCAAATTTTAATATTTTTTAATATAGCTATCATCTCTCTGAGTTCTACATGAATTATAGTATAATATGCTCAGGTATGTCAGACCTTTATAAAAGGTTTGAAGGGTTGGTACATGTGGATAATGTGCCATAATTAGTGTAGAACCAAGAAAGAGACAGATATCTTTCATGCACTTTAATACCGTACGTACGGCGTTCAGTTGGCTTGGAAATGAACATCGACGACATTCACAGCGATCTTCATTTCATAGCCATCGCTGACGCCGTTTTTTTTTCGATCATATTGTATATACACAACAAGAAAGATATTGAAATTTGAATCTTAGTTGAATTGTTTAATGCTCTTCTGGTATTTTTAGAACATCTTAACGGATGAAAATATACAAAAAAATATAAGTCTACTTAAAGCTAAACAATTGAACGAAACAACCGATGCACGTCATAGTCTTTTGCTGCTGTTAATTGTAGACAATGTTCCAGATTATACCTAAAATTTGAGTTAATTTATCTTATAAAAATTATACAGGGTGGCGCACCTCATTCGCCTCTGTCGATTATACGAAAACGGAAAGATGTAGAAACAAAATATTTTATGGATATATGTAGAGAGGCAATGTGCACGGTTTAAAATTATTCCTAAATATACAGGGTGTTTCAGAACTAAGATCCATACCAAAGTTATATTTTTTCTTGTTTTTATTTCATTTTTGGATTCTTGAGTCCATAAAAAGGAATATATTATAATGGTTAAATATGTTTAAAATCTTTGGTTTTTGAGATATTTAAAGATATTTAAATATGCATGCTACAATAGAATAGATTATTAAGACCCTGTACATTACTTTTCAGAATTAATTATTGTGCTGAGTTTAAAGGTAGGGAAATAAACTTTACTGAAAAATGTTATTGCTTCCTTAAATTTATACAGGAGCACAAAAATTGCTGATCCATTTTAAGGATTTTTTTATATAAAAACTTGGTTATTTCAAATGCAACACCCCGTATTTTTTAAAATAAATAGTAGCAGATTTAAATGCTCTTTCAAACTATATTAGGGTTTCCTATACCTATCTAGTTCAGATTTTGAATAAAAAGCGATTTTTCAATAAAATCGTAATCAAGATGGCTGGTGTCGCCATGGAAATGTTCTAGTGACATTTAGTAACTATTTTCAAAATCGACATTAGTTTATGGACATTATTATTTAGATTTATAACAGTTTACTTAAATTTACCTATAGCAGTATAATAAGTAAGTATTCATTATTTGATCAAGAAAAATAAAGCAGTATCTGCTAGCGGAACGAATGGATATGTTACTAGTGATTTTATTTTATGAGAAAATTACTTCCTGGCCTCAAGGGCTTATGCTCAAAGATATCCAAATAGGAATCTTCCTGATAACTGTTCCTTTGAAAAACTACTTGTCCTATTTCGCGGAGTTGGTAGTGTGGTTTATACAAAATCTATTAGGCAGAAACCTGTCGTTGGAAGTGAAGAAAATGAATTGCCGTAATTGGCTTTTTTTATAGAAAATCCATATATCTCCAAGTCATTGTAAAATAAATCACAGAACTACTTCTTCATTTTCCTTGATAGAATAATAAATACATATTTAATAAATTTTATTTATTAAACTATTATATGTAAATTAAATAAAAGTAAACTGGTATAAATATAAATAAAGTCCATAAACTAATTTAGATTTTGAAAATAGCTATAACTGTCACTAGGACGGTTTTGGTTGCCATTTTATTGAAAAATTGCTATTTATTCAAAATCTGAGCTAGATAGGTATAGGAAACCCTAATATAGTTTGAAAGAGCATTTGAATCTGCTTCGATCTATTTTAAAAATTACACACAGGGTGTTCTATTTGAAATAACGAAGTTTTTTTGTAAAATAAATATTTAAAATAGACCAGCAATTTTTGATACCCCTGTATTGCTTCGTTTAATAAGCAATCAAATTTTTCAGTAAAGTTTATTTCTTTGGCTTAAAGGTTAGCACAATAATTAATTCTGAAAAGCAATGTACAGGGAGTTGACAATATTAAGTATAAATATTAAATATTTTTTATTATAACATGCATATTTAAATATCTTTAAATATCTCAAAAACTAAAGCTTGTAAACATATTTGACCCTTACAATAAATGCCTTATTTTGTATAGACGGATCCAAATATGAAATAAAATACCGGGTGTGTGTGTGTTCCCTAAGAAAAAATATAACTTTGGTGCGGACCTTAGTTCTGATATACCCTGTACATTTCAAAAAAATTTTAAATTGTGCACATTGCCTCCCCACATATACCCATAAAATATTTTGTTTCTACATCTTTCCATTTTCGTATAATCAACCGAGGCGAATGAGGTGCGCCACCCTGTATTCTATCGTCTAAATCTACTTCAACATTGAACAATGAGGAAGATGCATATATTTTATTTTTCGCCAGAAACTGTTCAATTTATTAGAATAAATATGTGTAAATGCACAAGGGCAGCCCAGTAGGCGAGCGAGACAGCGACGCGCCGATTTAACAAAATAAATAATTTTAAACCTGCCGTCATTTCGTTAATAATTATCGTATCGTGTTGATTTTTGCGTAGAAATACTCATGAGTCTTTAGCGCTTCCGACAAGCCTAAATAACTGGATTATTTTTTATATTTTCGATTTGTTTACATTGCCCGAGCATATTATAACTTTGAGATAAAAATCTCTGTTATAAATTTTAAAACTGACAGATATGAATACTATAATTTAATTAGTTCTACATTTAGTTACAACATATTCAAAATTTAGGTCTATCGGTTTATGCTAGCAGTAATAACGAGTATAAATAAAAAAATGGTCAGTACAAAGCTCGCCGTTTTTAGCGCACGTTCAGCTTTGGTTTTAGTTTTAGCACTATTTTTACAGAAAATAAATTCTGAACTTTGATCAAATGACAAGAACATTATCATTGCCGATATCTCCTGGTTATAATGTAGTTCTTTTTTCAAAATATTGCATTGTTTTAGCTTAAAAAAACTTAATTATGCGGCTTTTTTGCCGAGAGCTACCGCAGTTGCGTTAATAAAGAGATGGCTATGTACGTCAATCATAGCCACAATAGACTGTAATTTTACCTCGTCACGAGATTTTTTGGAAATATTGCACTTCCATTTATGCGGATTTCTACTAACTTTTGATCTTTCTTTTCGGTCGCATTTCCTTCTATTTAATAATAATTTTAAAAAAACGCACAAATACTACTGGTAGTAAACAAGCTGTAGCAAAAATTTTCTATACTCCGTGTAAACAAAAGACTATCGCAAATACTGTCTTTCGATTGACGTACATAGCCATCTCTTTATTAACGCAGCGCCGGTAGCTCTCGCAAAAAAGCCGCATAATTCAAGTTTTTTAAGCTAAAACAATGCAATATTTTGAAAAAAGAACTAGGTATATTATAACCCAAGAACGGTAAACTAATAGGATTGCTCATCCTCATAAGACGTACGTTCGCCTCTTCCCGCGCTTCAGCTGACAGTTGTGACGTCATTGTAGCTCTTGTCAAAGCCTTCGTGACCTTGTCATGATAGTGTGTATTATTAGTTGCCTATGGTAAACTTATTAAAATAACAGCTGAGAAATTTTGAGTTAATTATTTTGTCAATTTTAAATGTGAAAAAGGTGTCTTTAAAGTTTTTAGAGCTACAGAGTGTATAAATACCTTCATTTTGTGTTGTGGATTATGACAAAGTGCCCACGATTTTGTTTATTAATTATTTTAAAGCAAAATATGGAAGTACTCTAAAAAGAATGCTTGCAAAAGGTGATGCTGGGGACTGCTGTTCTTAAAGATGCATTATCCGAGTATTTAATACGATTTATACAGTTAATTTTCTATACTGCATACATATAAGGTGTTTAAATAAATAAATTAGATAATGAACGTTTTGCATTCGGTAACCAATAATGCACGTGTGTGTATTATTGGTTGCCGGATAAGGACTAATAACCATGACAAGGGCTACAATGCCGTCACAAAGCGAGTAGTTTTCGCATGCACCTGGCGGACACTTTTGGCTGAATGAGCAGTCCTATTAGGTTAACTGTTCTTGATTATAACCAGGAGATATCGGCAATGATAATGCTCTTGCCATTTGATCAAAGTTCAGAATTTATTTTCTGTAAAAATAGCGCTAAAACTAAAACCAAAGCTGAACGTGCGCTAAAAAGGGCGAGCGTTGTACTGACCATTTTTTTATTTATACTCGTTATTACTGCTAGCATAAACCGATAGACCTAAATTTTGAATAAGTTGTAATTAAATGTACAACTAATTAAATGATAGTATTCATATCTGTCAGTTTTAAAATTTATAACGAAATGACGGCAGGTTTAAAATTATTTATTTTATTAAATCGGCGCGTCGCTGTCTCGCTTGCCTACTGGGCTGCCCGCGGCCACGCGGTAAGGTCGTTGTGCAATCCGGACGCTCAATTGTACATTATACTTTGTCTAATGACATGCATCTGAAATTGTTTTGCGCTAAGTTTATTGAATATATACAGGGTCATTCATAAAGTCTACACCAAATGAGAGTATTTTCTAATTCATTTTATTGAATTTTTCCATTTTGGAACAAAGTTTTGTTTAGAAATTCATGATATTAATGTAATTATTTCATGACATTTTTTTGTTATTATTTATTCAATTAATATTATGCAATAAAATAATATAAAATGTATAACTTGCGGAAAATTTAAGAACATTTATTGCAAGTTAGAGAATCACACCATGTGTTTAAATTTTCTGTTTTGAGACACTTACTTGTTAAAAAGTAAGAAAGTTTTTCATATAAAATATTTTCATGTGACAAGGTTATTTGGATATAGGTATAAGGTGGCCCAAAATCACAATATTATCGACATATTTAGTTACACCTGCTAGTTAAATACATAATAAACATCTTTTGCGCACAGAGTTACAGCGATTTATTAGGCGAACTGGTGTAATAAGTCCAAAAGCTTGCCTAGTAGCCTTCTGCAATTTACTAAATTAATTTCCCCCATAAAAAAGTCGAAAGACGTTAAATCACAGGACCTAGCAGGCCAAGATATCGGGCCCCTTGTTCCAATCCGATTCTCTCTAATATCTCCATTTAATGGCGTTTTAATTGTAATTGGCAAAACTAATATAGAACGTTTATTTTTCTTTTCAAAACTCTTTAATTTTGCAGATAAATAATAATATAGAATATTAAACTGCGATAAAAAATAATTAGGCAACTAGGTCAACATAAAATCAATGCCCACTTCGATACAAAGATAAAAAACCCTAATATTTCTCTTATTCTTAGAAATAAATACCCATAACTTTACATCGTTGGAAAAGGTTAAACATGAGCATTTTTTTAAGTTCATAGCCAACTATGATTTCCATTTAAATAACTATATTTTTTATTTCTGACCAAAAGAGCAAGTATAGAAAAAAACTGATTACGCCACTGGATTGTGCTTAAAAAAGTGCCTTAAGAACGTCTTTACTGAATTTTATTATTCCGCGAAATTAAAAAATTATAGGCAATTTTCAACATGGTAAAAAATTCAAAAAGACCCAGTATCTCAGTTGGCAGTGAAAATATCAACAGGCGGTTTATGACATTAAACGTATCTCAGAAATCGAACCCATGATATCTACGTCGGTTTTGCACTATCTAGTCAGGAAATAGGTTTTCTCTGTTAAAACAGACCAATTTCGACCACCCTGTACCGGGTGGCCAAATAAGAATGGACGCCGGCTGTATCTCAGAAACTACTTATCGTATAACTTTGACAAAAAAATTCTAATAAGAAAATCGACCAAGAGAAATCGCTGGAAATTATTTTCAAGTTCGAAAAACGTCCGCTAGGTGGCGTTTCGCTGATAGCTAATCAGAAATCAGAGTTTTTCACTAAAATATGCACGTGAACGGGTATTTTAAATATTACTGTTGTAATCGTAGAGAAATTTGTAATTTTTTTGATATAGAGTATTTTGCTCTATCTCATAAAATAAAGTGGTGGGGGAAGGTTAAACTTGATTTTATTAAAATAGGGATAACTCTGGTTTAGGTTAGCCGATTTAAACAAACTAGGGCTCGTTTAAAAGAGCTTTTCTTCCTTAATGATCTCCAATATAAATTTAGAGGGCGCTGTATGACACCATAACAGATATTGCGCTTTTGTAGAAAAAAAATAAATAGGAGGCTATATTTCTCTTTGCATAGTTAAATAGAGCACAAAATTTGCAAAAAATCAGCTTAAACCGCAACTTTCTCTCTTCTCTCTAACGGGAGATATTAAGAAAATAAATCATGTTAGGCTGCCGTTTAGGATTATATGGTCTAAAAATTATAGTAGTAGGCTAGGAAACAAAAACAGGTAAATTGGTTACGTCAAAATATCAAAACGATTAAATTCAGTTTTCATGCATCCGAATTTCGGGCGTTTTCTTAAAAAAATGACGTCATAAGTTTTTAAACGTGTTTATGTAACATTATCGTCCATCCATATAATTTTTACGAATTTCTTGGTTAATTATATATATGTAGGTAGTTCTAAGATTAAAATGTCCAAAAGTCGGACAATCAATAATTTTATTAAAAGATCTAGGAATGTTGTGCCGCCATATTGCTTTTAACAGAAAACGGCCGAATTTCTTATGGCCGAAAACTAGGGATTGGTTTCATGTAGTCATTTAGTTATTAATCCAAGTTCGTCCTTGATTTCACTTGTTTTCGTGTTTTACTTGTTGTTTGTGTTATATATTATTATATTAAAGTTTATGTTGTTTGGGTCACTTTTCAATATGAACTACTGGTCCAAATCTACCCTTGATGCAAGTAGTTCAGCACCAAGACCGTTGGCCAGTAAACGTTTAGGCAGGAATTCTAGGATGGCGAATGATTGGACTTTTTTAATTATCTGAATGAAATAATAAACCATCCATAATTTCTAAGAGATGAATTGTCAATTTTGTGAGAGAATCCATCATGATCAAATTGCATTTGTTGCAATTTCATCAGCACGAGTGCAGTTGATGTAGTTGATGCAATTGGTGCAGTTGTGCCGCTTATTTTTTATGAATGTGTGGGGCTTCTTAGATACCACTTACTTTAGTAGATAGAGACGCTAGAGCGGCATATTTTCCATGGCCAGCTAGGTCATCGGATTCAATATGCCTGGGTTTTAATTTATGGTGTCGAATCAAGAACGAACACGGATAAATAACAATTAAATGAACGAAAATAATGTTAACGACCAACAGGATTTCTAAACACATTTTTTATTACCCCTATTGTAAACTCTCTGAACCCACCCCCATAGCAAATATATATATATATATATATATATAGTTACAGTGTAGTTAGACGATTAGTTCTTAAAAAACTCTTGAAAAAGGCCTAATAAGCCGAAACATATATGTAGAGTTAAAGTTACTCTTATTAAAAGTTTTTTGATACATCTAAAAGCGTGTTTTATTAAAATACTAATATTTCAACGATGTTTCACAAGGAACCAACCACAACTTCAGTACTATGTATTAAAATGAAATTAAAATGTATGTTTTGATATTTTGACGTAACCAATTTACCTCTTTTTGTTTCCTAGCCTACTACTATAATTTTTATACCGTATAATCCTAGGCGATAGCCTAATATGATTTATTTTTTTAATATCCCCCGTTAGAGAGAAGATAGAAAGTTGCGGTTTGCGCTGATTTTTTGGAAATTTTGTGCTCTATTTAACTGTGTAAAGAGAAATATAGCCTCTTATTTCATTTTTTTATGCAAAAGCGCAATATCTGTTATGATGTCAAACAGCGTCCTCTAACTACCACGAAAAAAATGATGGAAACAAAATTTACACTGGAGATCGTTAAGAAAGAAAAGCTCTTTTAAACGAGCCCTAGTTTGTTTAAATCGGTTAACCCAAACCAGAGTTATCCTTATTTTAATAACAGCAAGTTTAACCTTCCCCCACCACTTTATTTTATGAGATAGAGCAAAACACTCTATATCAAAAAAATTACAAATTTCTCGATGATTACAATAGTAATATTTAAAATACCTGTTCACCTGCATATTTTTGAGAAATACCCTGTTTTCTAATTGGCTATCAGCGAAACGCCCCCTAGCGGACATTTTTCGAACTTGAAAATAATTTCCAGCGATTTCTCTTGGTCGATTTACTTATTAGATTTTTTCCCCAAAGTTATATATACGATAAGTAGTTTCTGAGATACAGCCGGCGTCCATTCTTAGTTGGCCACCCGGTACGTGCAATATTATTCTGTATTTTTGTTATCCGTCTACAGCAAATAACATGAAATTTTAACAAAAACCTTTTTAATTGTTATATAAAAAACATCCCTTATTTTTTAAGAAGCAACCATCTGTGTGAACGTTATTCCACTCATTCATTTAACTCTGCTAAAAAACATTATAATTATTTTCTGTTACATTTTTAAAATTTCATGAGGCAATGGCAAATTCCTTTTTTTTAAAACTTGTGTGCTCTGTCAAATCTGACAGTTTAACAGAGCATGTCACAACAATTAACGTTATTTAGTATGACTTTTTAAATTACACACTTTCAGTAAAATTACTAACAAAATCAATTAAAAACACTCACACATGGTGAATATTAGCGATTTTTTTGTTTAGAGCAAATAAAAACTTTTTGGTGTGATATAGTGGAAGTATTTGATTCTTTGCTGTGGCATCAAAGGTTACATAACCTAAAAGTATATTTTTTTGAAAAAAAAAAATCAATCAATAAAAAATGTTCCATTTGATGAAGATTTTACAAATGACACTGTATGTTTCTTGAAAATAGTCGGATTTTTATGTAGTTAATAAATAAAACCAAAATATATAAATAATTACACCGCTGTAAATGTACAGCAATCAGTTAATTTTGCCATCTGCAATAATAGTAATAATAAATAAATAGGATAACAACTGCACACTAATCTGCGAGATCGCCCAAAAACAAAGGCCAATAGAATATTTGAAAAATACATCTCTTCTCATGATTCAGATTGCAAAGTCCGAAAAATTGATCAATTAGAACTCAAAACAATAAATTTCTTCCCTTAACAATTATATACAAAAAAATTGGTTGAATAATAAATAACAAGCTCTGTTAATAAACCCTTAAAACAAAAGAGAGCATTTCTAATACTGGAGTTACAAATATTTACTCGATTTTATACAGGACGTTGCTCACCTCATTCGCCTCGATTGATTATACGAAAACGAAAAAATGCAGAAACAAAATATTTTATGGATATATGTAGAGAGGCAATGTGCATAATTTAAAATTATTTTCAAATGTACAGGGTGTGTATGAACTAAGATCCATACCAAAGTTATATTTTTTCTAACAGAACACCCGGTATTTTATTTCATTTTTGGATTCTTAGACATAAAGTAAGGCATTTATTATAAGGGTTTAATATGTTTAAATGCTTTGGTTTTTGAATAGATAGATAGAATAGATTATTAACACCCTGTACATTACTTTTCAGAATTAATTCTTATGCTGAGTTTAAAGGTAGAGAAATAAACTTTACTGAAAAATGTTATTGCTTCCTTAAATTTATACAGGGGAACCAAAAATTGCTGATCTATTTTAAGGATTTATTTTAATATATACTAACTATAATAATCTTAGTTCTGGCACACCCTGTACATTTCAAAATAATTTTAAATTATGCACATTGCCTTCCCACATATATCCATAAAATATTTTGTTTCCACATCTTTTCGTTTTCGTATAATCAACCGAGGCGAATGAGGTGCGCCACCCTGTATATTCAACCTTATTTTTAAATTGAATGATGTTGGTCATACATATTATATCACACAATATACATAATATAAAATAAAAGCACTATTTCCTTGGGTAAAAAACAATAAAAATATAAAGATATACCTATATAAAAAAAAGTCGTATAAAGGGACCAAATATCTAATATACATAACAAGGATCAGTTGATTAAGTACTGTGACCATCGGAGTTCTAATTGATTGATAATAGAAAAAAATGTACCGGCTTGAGAGATATTTTTTTCAAATATTTTAAAGCCTTCTCATTGGTCCAGCCGTGTCGAGCTGATGTAAGTGTTGAAAACAGGAGACAGTAGATTGCAACAGGAGTGAGTAGCTTATATATAACATTTATTTAAACATAATACAAGTTTTTCTTTTTCTTATACATAACAGAAAAAGAATGGCAAGACATAATTTTTTGTGCATCATCGTGGACTTGTTGTATTTTAGGGTTAATTTTATTTTACATAAGGCTTGTTCAAACCTGATTATAGCTCTAGTATATTAAGGTTAGATTTACCATAAAGTGTATTATTGATATAGTCTGTGAAACGAATAACTTTGAATTTGACAGTTCCCGCGGGCTTTTCTAGTGTAAATTTTATTAGGTTAGCAACTTGCGGCCATGCTGACGCAATGCCGTCTCTAATAGAACAGCCCCAGAGCGAGATTTACGACGTCACGCTAGTTAGATACTACGGATTAATAAATATGTTGTAGAATACATGGAAAACATAATTGTTCCTCGTATTTTTGGTCTGTATTTTAAAAATGATATAGTTTACATGAAATATTATACATAATATACAGTTAATAAATACAATATAATATACACCTATTTGTTGAAATAAATACTTTGGCAAATAAATTATGAACCATACAAATGCAGCAAATGTTTTACAATATACAAATAATGAACATGTGCATAAGATAATGGGTAAAATGTAAAATATATTTAAAATTTTGGGGTTTGAAAATCGATCTAATTTAACAAAAAAACATTCGATATCTACTAATAGTGATGTATTATTATTTACATTCACAAAATTTATATGTATATTTTGCAGGTATCAATTTTGGAAAGATTATATTTGCAAATAATACAATATCATAGAAAAGCAGGCGTCAGCGTTGGGTATGAACTAAAGATCGCTGTCATTTTATGTGTAAAATTATTCTAAAATTTTTGATTTTCTTGGGATTTAGGTTCGGGAAAAACGCTGATTAAGTTTTCATTTGGTTTTTCATTATTTCTTCATTAGTGTTGTGTCATACAAAAAAAATAGTGTCGAATATAATCCAAAAAATTACATATAAAATATTCACAACCTAACCTAATACCACATAATGTTAATAAACTTGTCAAAAGATGATCACATATTTTTTAAAATTATTATTCTTAACACTAAAACTATCTATGGCTGAAATCGTACATATACATCACTATTAGTAGATATTGAATGTTTTTTTTTGTTAAATTAGATCGATTTTCAAACCCCAAAATTTAAAATATATTTTACATTTTACCCATTATCATATGTACCTATTCATTATTTGTATATTCTAAAACATTTGCTGCATTTGTATGGTTCATAGTTTATTTGCCAAAGTATTTATTACTATAAACAGGTATATATATTGTAATTATTAACTGTATATTATGTATATTTCATGTAAACTACAACATATTTATTAATCCGTAGTATCTAACTAGCGTGACGTCATAAATCTCGCTCCGAGGCTGTTCTATTAGAGACGGCATTGCTCTGATATTTAGAAATGTCAAAAGCTTATGACATTTTACTTTTGACAATTATGACATTTAGTGTTAATTTTTACA
This sequence comes from Sitophilus oryzae, assembly GCF_002938485.1. Taxonomy (NCBI): domain Eukaryota; kingdom Metazoa; phylum Arthropoda; class Insecta; order Coleoptera; family Curculionidae; genus Sitophilus; species Sitophilus oryzae. Next base: position 261,814 of record NW_022146173.1, on the reverse strand, counting down.
AGACGAGGATAACTGTCACTTGTTTTATTATTTTCCTTTTCTATTTCACGAAAGTAAAAAGAGTTACCTATCTGATTCGTTCAGGCACTCAATTTAAAGAATATCAGTAATTTTTTTTGATAGAGGGATTTTATATTTGCCATGTTGGTAAAAAATAACGATCAAAATTCAAAGTTATTCATTTTATAGACTATAACTAGTGTATCGCCAATGTGCATAACCGAATTTTAAGTAATAAAATAAAACCAAGCGGCAACATTGTAAACTTTTCAGTTGCTTTTAGGACAAATGACACTCAATAAATTTGTATTAATCAAACTTAATTTAAACCTTTTTTGGTCCAAAATCTCGAGAAAAAAATTGTCTATTCGAGTGAGGAATCAGATATACAGGGTAATTCACGACCATGAATGAAAATTTGGATTTTTACATAATTAGATTATTTACAACGTTGCAGTGTTGCCGCTTCATATTAAAAGTAGTAGAATCTTTGTTATTTTAAATGGAACATCCGGTATATTATTACATTTTTCGAAAATATTTCTATTAGTCATAATTTTTCTATTGTCCTATCTTATCTTGACAGCTGCGGCCATTATTATATGACATTCGAACCATTTAATTTTTGAAATCGATAGCAACATGTCTTTTCTTTATGCCACAGTGGCTGTAGTAATCACTAAATTTGACGTTTAGGCTATACACGTTTTTTTCGTCCAAAAATTTTAAATATTTTTTTTTCTCAAAAACGGTAGATGTTAGGTATACAGTGTTTAATATCAAAATTCATAAAATTTTACAGAGAATTTAACTATGTAATAAAAAATAGGGGCACCCATTTTAAATAAGAAAGTAGCTGTCAACTTGCAGTATTTCCGGAAGTGCCGCCATATTGAGAATATTTTTAATTGACAGATCTCATTGCGAAACAATGATGTGCAAAAAATCTCCGATCTATATATTGTAGTTCTCTAGAAACTTCTAATGCACGCTCAGCGTCACCCTGTATATCGTCTTTCTTTAACCTATAGCCCAAATTTCAACTTTAAATATGTTCAATTCTTGATTTTGTTATTCAAGATCATTTTCTTGTCAATTTTACACATATTTTATTTTTAATCTCAAAAACTATAAGAGATAGGTATAGGTCAAGAACGGTAAACTAATAGGATTGCTCATCCTCATAAGACGTACGTTCGCCTCTTCCCGCGCTTCAGCTGACAGTTGTGATGTCATTGTGGTCCTTGTCATGATAGTGTGTATTATTAGTTGCCTATGGTAAACTTATAAAAATAACAGCTGAGAAATTTTGAGTTAATTATTTCGTAAATTTTAAATGTAAAAAAAATGTTTTTAAAGTTTTTAGAGCTATAGAGTCTATAAATACGTTCATTTTGTGTTGTGAATTGTGACAAAGCGCTTAATAAGTGTCTAAGATATTGTTTATTAATTATTTTAAAGCAAAATATGGAAGTACTCTAAAAAGAATGCCTGCAAATTGTGATGCTGGGAACTGCTGTTCTTAAAAATGCATTATCGGAGTATTTAATACGATTTATACAGTTAATTTTCTGTACTGCATATATATAAGGTGTTTAAATAAATAAACTAAATAATGAACGTTTTGCATCGGGCAACCAATAATGCACGTGTGTGTATTATTGGTTGCCGGATAAGGACTAATAACCATGACAAGGACTACAATGACCTCACAAAGCGAGGAGTTTTCGCATGCACCTGGCAGACACTTTTGGCTTAATGAGAAGTCCTATTAGGTTAACTATTCTTGGGTATAGGTTAGTATAATAGAAAAATTATGAGATATGAAAGTGGTTTCCAAAAGTGTAATAATATACCGGGTGTTACTGATAAGTGTCTAACTACACTCACATGTTAATTTGAAACAAAAATTCATGAACCAAATGTTAACGTAAATCTGTATATAATATAAATAATATTTTACGATATGTCAGCCTAACCTAGCTTGCACAAGCCAATTTGCGCAAATTAACTGAGAGTCTAAACCCCTCTTTATACAGTAGTAAAAATATAACCGATACCAAATAAACTTTTAGTTACGTCATCGAGGGCGCCATTATTAAATTCATTGTTGCCAACCGTGAACATATTCGACGCCGGGCTGACTAACTGGAATTTAAATTTCCCGCTAGCGATTCAGGTGGTAACTCTGCTGTAAAAAACGTCAAGCTGCCGCATTTATTTATTTATTTCCTGACATTTTGATTCGTTATGACACTTTAATTATGTATGGCAAGTTTTGGGTTTAAGTGAATTGTGATGTGATACTTTAAGCTTAAATATTTTTACTAGCAGACCTTGCAGTCGAAAAATGTTCTTTTTAGAACCTCTTTTAGTGCGAAGTGGTACAAGATGGCTTAATAGCCGTAAAAAACTCATCGCAACTTTATTAGAATATTTTGAAGGAGAAAGCGGTAATAATAGCCTTTAAGTCCTTTAAGTGCTGTTAAGGAGATGAGTTTTGTTGATGTAAATAATAGCTGTTTATATATTTATAAATAATTAATTTTTGTTTGCTAAAATATTTTTATTAAAAGAAAATATCGTCGGTGAAATGTGATAAACTGCATTATTCCTAATTTTAGAGGAGAAAAAGGAAAGGTACTAAAAATATGTACAGGGTGGACCATTTTGGTTGTTTCTATAGGGTATCTAGGAAACCGTGAGAAATATTCAAATTTTGATACTGCCTTCGGGTTCTTTTTTTGAAAAAATTACAATGGCGCAAACGGATTGTAGCTATCTTGATCGGTTTCGAAACTACAGGGGGATTCTCAAATTTTGTACTTTTTGAAGATGTTCGATAGTTTGTTTATTTCAGCAAACCACGGTAAAATGAATTATACATTCTAAAGGCACTTTTCTGTGTAGAATGCAGTGGCGTAGTCAGGCTTTTAAAAAAAAATATATATATTTTTTGAGATATTAACTATACTTATGTTTTTTTTAAAATAGAACCCCCTGTATATTATAAATTTTCTTATTCAGCTTGGCATGGGCTTCTCGAAAATATATAACACTCTATATTTATTTTCACTATTAACCTCAACATTTCAAATTTTTCTTAAAATATCCACTTAGTAGATAGTAGGCCGCGCCGAGTAACAAAGTAAACGGTTGTCATGGTGATTGGGACATACCTTTGATGGATGCGTGACATTTCATTTCAACAGATAGATGTGTGTGTATTTTAAGTAATAAAAAAATGAGTAAATTTCAAAATTTTGAGAAATATAATACGTTAGAATGTTATATTGTGTCTAACAAACATAAGCAAATGACAGCTGATTTATATTTTGAGCGGTATCCAGAGCGCGAGCAACCAAACCCAGCCATTTTAAAAGGTTAGAAGATAGTTTATTCAATTTTGGATCTTTTCAAAAACCGCATCTGAAAAATTATCAGAATGAAGATGAATAAAATCAATATATTAATGTCCTCGGAGCCGGTACCAACTCTGTCTAGATAATAATGGGCAGCAGTCTGAACATTTAATGTAGTCTTTGTGTTTTATTTTTTTTTTATATTAACTGAGAAGATTAAAATATGTTAGTGCCTTTAGAATGTATAATTCATTTTTCCGTGGTTGCTGAAATAAACAAACTATCGAACATCTTCAAAAAGTACAAAATTTGAGAATCCCCCTGTAGCTTCGAAACCGATCAAGATAGCCACGATCCGTTTGCGCTATTGTAATTTTTTCAAAAAAAGAACCCGAGACTGCAGTATCAAAATTTGAAAATTTCTCACGGTTTCCTAGATACTCTATAGAAACAACTAAAATGGTGCACCCTGTACACATGTACCAAGTATATTCACGCGTTAATATGATAAAGAGATAACAATAATATTTGTTGGGGAACGACCAAACTCAACATTTCGTTAAAACTTTTACGTAAAAATGATGTATTAAACGTATTATTTACCTAAAATCAAAAATGGAGTTAGCAGGTTATCACGTTTCACTGACAATATGTAAAAGTGGACAACGCTGTTAATCACGTGACTAAAAGTTTATTTCGTATAATCTTTACGTATCATCTCCGACTTATATCGAAGTAGTCAGCCCCATTTTTACAAGCACCCAAAACATAAAAAATACTCATCCAGTTTTACAAATCTCCAGTCTCCTGATATCCCACACTTTTTCCACCATCCGCACGACCAGAGAAATTAATAATTATATAACAACCGACTCGTTCGTTCAATAATTAATAATCAGTAATAAAAATAAAAAAATCGATAACGCAACGAACGAAGAAGCGAGGGAGGGAGGCGGGGCACCGCCCCGTCGTAACTCCTCCCCCTCCTCAAGCTTCCGTGGAGGTTATGAGCGACGAGTTCTTGGGCGTGTAGGCCGTGGCGTTCGGGTCGAGCTTGGAGAGGCCGGCGGGCGGGCTCTCGGCCAGCCGCACCCTCGACATGGCCACGCCCCCCTGCGCCGAGGAGGCGGGCGTCAAAGGGGCGGAGCCGGGGGGCGCGCCGAACGTGTCGTTGGGCATGACGGCGAGCACTTGGGCGATCTTGCCTTTGAGCTCCTCTATCTCCTTCTCTTGGACTCGGTTGGCGTCTGGAAAAGAGATATTACGTGAAAGTTAGGGTTCAGACCTCTAAGAAAAAAAATTAGGGTTGAGACATCAAAGAACCGGGTGTCAAAATTATTAATTCCCGGTTCTTTCGGTACTTTAGGGACTCGGTAATAATAATTAAAAATATCTTTTTTGTTACGCGCAAAAGACATTTGATACTTTCTAGCGTTCGAAATCAAATTCTTCTAAATAGTAGTGATGTTATCTCTTGCTGTTCTTACTTCTGAAGGTATTTTGAAGTTTCTATAATATTTATTAGCAATTATTGATGTTTAAATATGTTATTTTATTATTTAGTATAATATTTGTGTTATGTTTTTATAGGCATTTGAATCTTTAATTGAAAATGTTAAGTTTTTTTTCAAATTTAGTTAAGTTGGTTGATTTGGTTTAATGTAAAACACATAGGTAGCTTAAAATTAAGCTATCTATGTGTTTTCTGTTGACAGCTCAAAAACTCAATAATTTTGTATTGTCAAAAACCAAGTGTTGTTTGTTATCGCTTTCAAGTAAACCCGTCCTCCATCTCACTAAGTAGCTTTGTTTTAATAAACTCCAAATATTAATCACAATAAACCAAATTTAATATACAAACTACATCCGAGCACAACGCGATATGTCGTATTCTAGCTTGTCCTGTTAGAAATTCACGGAATATATAATTCCCGCACGGAAATACCGATCGAAGCAGTGACGTCAGGCCACGTTTAGCGGATTCAAACAATTACGATAATTTCCCATGGATTTTTGAGGCATAAGCCTTTTACGGAATGTTATGAAACTTTGCATACTGAGTTTTAATGTCATAATGAATGATTTTATGAGAAGTAGGCACGATTAATTTTTTTTGTGAACATTTCTATTGACGAACTCAACAATCATTGAACGAAACTATTTTAGTGCGGTTCTGGAAACTGTAATTAATACTACCAATTAGGGTTCAAATCTTTTTGGCCATCACAGAACCGGGCCTAGGTAACAATAATTAAAAAAAATATTTTTTGTTACGTGAGAAAGTCCTTTGATACTTTCTAGCGGTCGAAATCAAACTCTTCTAAATAAGTAATGATGCTATTTCTTATCGTTCTTGCTTCTTTTCTCTTTTAAAGTTCCTATAATATTTACTATGTTATGTTTTAAAAGATATTTGCATTTTTAATTCAATATTTTAGGGCTTTTGTCTCAAATTCAGCTATATAGTTGTTTGATGTGAAATTTAAGTTACCTATACTTTTTTCTTTACTTGTTTTCATGTTAATTATTTCATGATTGATTACTTAATATGTAATTTGATATGATTTTCATTAAAAATGTCAATTTTTTATCCATTTTACTTTGAAAAACCATTCCTTGCTTTCTGATTCATAAACTGCATCACCACTGAACAAAAATTAGTACCGAAAGTACCGAAAAAACCGGGCAATCCCGGTTCCTAAGAGGCGCGGTACCGAAATTCCCAGTTTAGAATTTTAGAATGAGTGGGAGGGGGGTTAATCACTTCGACCTTACAGATCCATTGTGTCCCCCTTTCTTGAATCATAACTCATCATACAGTCCCAGGGCTTTGACAAAAGCCAGTATCTGGGACGGTTTTATAGAGGGTAGTTCTCCATCTTTTGTGGAAAATCCCATTGTTTCACAATAGAAAAAAAAATGACTCATGTCTATAAGATAATCGTTACAAGTATGATAGTTGCAATATCAATAAAATGCAATAAAAATGCAAATAACACTTACTTTCTCTAATTTCCAACTGCCGTTTCACCTCGCCCAGAGCGCTGAACAAATCTAATTTGATGCGCGTCTCCGCCGAGAGCGACTTCTCCAGGTGGGCGTTCTTGTCCTGCAGCGCCGTCAAAGCGGCTATTAGCATCTCCGTGTCGCGGATCTGCTCTGCCAGACTCTGCTTCTCCAGCTCTAACGTTTTACACCTAAACAGTACAATTACGAAAGCATATTTTAGTAAAAAATTATCAAAATCGGCCATCTAGAACAAAATAGATGAAAATTTGTTGCCCTCGTCGCACAGTGCTTCGTCCCATGGACAAAAATCAAAAAATAAGTTAAAATTTTTACTAATATCTGAATAGATAATTTTATACTCTATAGCAACAAGTTCAAACTTTCATCCTGTATATTATTTTTTCATAAACAGCGTTTTGTTAGCAAATATTTTCACTAAAAATAAATTTTTAAGTGATCATTATCTCATCATGAAAAGAATAACATTCATAGTAGTTCTGTATATTATGGAGTTAAACGGGTACGTACTTAATTGAAAGCCACTATGGATATTGTTAAACAAGGTATGTACTTTAAATTTATTTCTAAACAAGTTCGTGATTGTTTAGTTTTTATTTATTTTTTAAGATGATTCTTAAATGGGTATAAAAATTTTACGTTTTCAAACTTCAAAAAGGCATTTAAAAAAAACATATCAAAACATATCGTATTTATTGAATATTTTGTTGCCATATTCATACACTTTTAATTTTTGTATAGTTCACCTGCGTCTGCTTGCGACGAACTTTATTTTATAATACTTTTCAGATGGAGTAAAATTGATAAGCAATGCCGATTTGGCTAATACTTGGCTTGATCATAAGGACAAGAACTCAAAATTATTAGTATTTCAAAAAATATGTTCTTATTAGATATTGATGAACCTTCCAGTCAAATGAGACACCACTTGTGCCTGAAAAAGTCCACTATGTTGGAGCGAAACGTCGAATAAAAAAAGTGTCCATCTTTCAGTTTATTATAAAATCTCATACCCAAGAAAAGGAAAAAATAATATATGCATATGGTCTATTAAAGAGGTAACTATTAACATCCGAACCCCTCATACCGACAAAATGAACAGTAACAACGCGAAAAAGTAACATATTAGAAAATGATGTACAGAAATATCTTATATGTGAGGATACTTCATCTACCTGTGATTTAGATACTATAAATTTAGAAGATTCTGTCAGCAGTGATTCTCCTGAATCAGAGTAGTTACGATCTATGCATTTTGTTGTCCTAAAGTAAATTTATAGCATCTTAATTTTTTTTTTAATTAAATATAACATTAATGTTTCTTTTTCATTAAAGAAAAACATTTTTATCTTATATTAGGCTTATATTGTAGGAATCATGTTCTAATGTTATTTCAATTCTTTTTTATCACAGGAATTTATTTAATACTTACACCGTTTTCATACTATAACTTATTATTTGCTTAGATGGAACACAGCTCCAACAATTTTATTATTTATAAGCGTCTCCTCGCCGAGAGCGACTTCTCCAGGTGGGCGTTCTTGTCATCATTTAGTACAATGCGGCTGAGTACCGCATCATTTGTGTCAAATAAACCTAGCTCTGAAGACTAAATTGCTTAGCTCTAACGTTTTAGAGAAGTTTTGGATTTGTCCCTTAGTTTGTAATATGTTCTATCACTGTGCCCGTCGTGCCTGTTAGTGTAGATAAGATATCTCATTAGTAAGTTATCTTACCTTTCTTCAGCCCAACGTTGGGCCTGTCGACATTCGGACAATTCGCCTTCTAAGTCGCGTCGCCGCGTTTTACACATGTCTGTGCATTCTGTTCTCGACGACTGTTGTGCTGTTACCTGTAAATACAAAAAAATTATGTAAATAATCTCTATACATTAGTGGTACCACGCAAACTTAGTAGGACAGCTCAATATAAATAATAAAACAAGTATAGAAACAGAATGTGGCTTAACAAGAGAATTCAGTCTTATCTGGTATTCAAATTCAAATTTCTTTATTAGACCCCATTAAGTTCTACAGAATAATATTATTATTAATAAATCTGTGTCTAAAGAGATCGCACCGCGGTTAAAAAAAAACCGATACAAAGACACAAAGTGTCAGAGTGGTGCAACCCCAAAAACAAAATAGAAATAAATTAAATTATAAAAATAAACAGAATTAAAAAAATTAAAATTAGATAAAAAAAGTGAAAATATAATTTTATCAGGGATGAGCGGAGATAAGCAGAGAGGCATAACGAAACAGTGTAAAAACCGGAACAGCAACCAATGACGGGCATATCAGAAGAACAAGAACCTCTTTTAGAATTTAGAATTTAGAATGAGTGGGAGGGGGGTTAATCACTTCGACCTTACAGATCACTAATTTGATTATGTGTTGTGACCATTATATGTTATGACCATTGTGTCCCCCTTTCTTGAATCATAACTCATCATACAGTCCCAGGGCTTTGACAAAAGCCAGTATCTGGGACGGTTTTATAGAGGGTAGTTCTCCATCTCCAATATCAGTCGTACCAAAATTCATGGCACGAATGGTTGTCGTCTCGGCGCACTCAGTGATGAGGTATACTGGTGTTTCACCATCTTCTCCACAGAATCTGCATTCGCCGTTTCTGCTTAGTTTCAATCTACTGAAGTGTTCATTGAGGAGACAGTGTCCCTTAAAAACCCCGTGACATCCGAAGATTGTTCTTACTCAGACCTAGGAAGATCTGTGATTTTTATTGATCATAAGCCCTCAGAAACTTCTTCGAGTGTCCTAGACCATTGCAAGATTTCCATTCCAGGTTGCGGATGGAATCTTCCAAGTTCTTGAGTTCCTCCTTGAGTTGGTTACCACTTGGAAAGCAGAACGGTTCTGGTCCAGTTAGTGGAGTGTTCGCTCCTTTTCTACCTAGATTATTTGCTTTTTCATTGCCTTTTATCCCTTGGTGAGCAGGCACCCAGTGTAGGAGGACTTTGTTTTCTTTGCCTAATTTATTCAGCTTCTCTATGTATTCTTTGACCAATTTCGAATTGATTGAGACTGAGTTGATCGCCTTTAACGCTGCTTGACTATCAGATAAGATGGCTATTTCTTGTTTCCGATAGTTCCTATCTAAGATAAGTTGTACGCATCTCTCGATAGCGTAGATTTCTGCCTGTAGGATACTAGGGTAAGTGCCCATTGGTTCGGAGTAATTAGCTCTCGGCCCAATCACTCCGATCCCTGTTCCCGTATTGGTTTTGGAAGCATCAGTATACCAAGTTATGGTATGATCTTTTAACTGCTGGGCAAGCGTTTCGCTCTTCCAATCCTTCTTATTGCTCAATACTACATTGACATGTTTGTCAAAGTTGTACGTTCTTGGCATATCGTCCACTGGGAGTTGCATGAGTTGTATTTCCTTTTTGAGGGTGTTCCAAGCCCCTGATCTGACAATTCTCCCAGTACTAATTCCGTTAGTGACCATTCTAATCATTGTCGCATTGGCATATCTACCAATGACAATGTGCACCGCGGTTAAAAAACTGATACAAAGACACAAAGTGTCAGAGTGGTGCAACCCCAAAAACAAAATAGAAATAAATTGGACAGGTTCTCATGGCTCCTGTGATGCAAACACATGCTAGTCTCTGGACTTTGCATAGGTTTAACCTTGCCGTCCGTTGCTCTAGTTTTGTGTACCAGGCAACTGCTCCATAAGTAATCATGGGTCTTACTATCATGGTATACATCCAGCGCAAAATGTTAGGGGAGCAGCCCCATCAACAAGAACCTCACAAATTAGTTGAAGAAATGATAATTTTTACGAATTTAATAAACGATTTTTAATTTGTTTTTTATAATCTGTAAAGGATTTAAATTTAAAGTTATTAGAAATAATATTCCACAAATGTGGCGCTATGAAACTGAAATATTTTTGGAAGTTAGCTGTTCGGTGTTGAGGAATTTTAAAATAATGCACTTGCCTAGTCGAGTGATCATGGTCAACGTAGTGAAACAATGAGAACAAATAGGGAGGCTACTCTGTAGTTAAAATTCGATAAATGAATGTCATTAAATGAAACTGTCGTCTGTTAGTCATGGATAAAATAGATAAATTTTTAAGATGTAGCGTTATATGATCTCTAAAAAGAATGTTAAAAGAAAACCGTAGACACAAGTTTTGAAGTATTTGGATTTTTCTAGAGAATCTAGCCCGTTTATGGATGTACCATAAACAACATCGCCGTAATCAAATAAAGATAAAATAAGTGTGTCACATAATTGATACTTAGTCTTTGATGGTATATATTTCTTAAGAGACGAAAAATTCTTCAAACGTATATAAGCAGCCTTTAATTTAGTAGTTATATGTGCCTGAAAAGAAAGCTTCGCATCAAAATAGACTCCAAGATTTTTAGTCTCTGTAACAATGAGTATCGCAACATTATCTATATGGATATATATGTTACCAGCCGTATTTATAATTTTGTTTATATCACTATCAAATACTATAATACAAGATTTACCGGCATTTAATTTCAAATTATGATCCAGAGCATATTTATTAATTTTATTAAGATCGTCGTTAAAATTTAACTGAAATTGTGCCAAATTATTAGTATTTATTTTGCAATAAATTTGAGAATAATCTGCATATTGCTGCAAACTGTAATTCCTTATCCATAAAATCCATCAAAGTCTTTAAATTCAACTAATAAAATTAAAATCGTATCATCGTATCATCGGACAACGGATCCATGAAAATCAAGCTTTACGCTGCTGAAACAAGAGTAGAAACATCAGAAACAAAAAGAAAAATGAGGACAAAGATAAAAATACTACAAACAATAAAAGGGACCACGTTGCACGAGAGAATACGCAACGCATACACACACAAGACGTTATCAGATGGGTAAGAAAAAGGCGCCGCTATTGATTGGTCCAGATCGAATTGCTAAGTGAACCAAAACACAAAAATCAGGTACAAGTCGGTTGGTAGGCCTACAAAACGCTGGTGTGACAGCTGTACATCAACGTCACAAGAAGACAGTTGACTGGACCTCGTCCTATTCCAAGAAGAAGAAGACATTCGTGGCGGGTTCAGTTCTCCGAAAAATTCTAAAAAATAGATAAAACCAAAATTACTTGTGCAAGTCTGGCCTCGTCCTGCTTTCTGTTCTTCCGCTCCTGGTTGAGCTGAGATTCGAGGCTCGACCTGAGCCTCCTCTCCTCCGTGATTCGCCTCTCCAAGTTGCCGATCGACTGTTTGTCGGACTGCTTGGAGGCGGTGGCGTTCTGTAGACGATCCTGCAGATCTTCCACCTGCCGTTGTAGCAGGGACAGCTCGCCTTTTGTGCTTTTCTCACTGGTGGTTAAGGAAGCGACCTGCAAACGATATTATATCTGATACAGTTCAGAAGTAATCAAGCTCAGATAAATAATAGAAACAGAAAAACCTTACTGTACAGGGTGGGTCAAATTGGACGCTTTTAAAGTGAAACACCCTTTTCTATAGGAGATAGACAAAAGATAATGTCGGTGTGTGGAGCGAGTTAAGGGGTGTTTTTCAAAAATGTGCATTTTTAACAAATTGCTTAACTTTTTTGCAGTGGAAAATTTTGTATTTTTATGAAAACATTTCTAAAGCACCTTTTTACGTAGAATTTAATGGTTTAAGTATGATTTTTTTTAAATTAATATTTTAACAATTATCAACAGAAAATTTGATTCATTATATGGGACGCCGTGTATATTTTTAATTCATTGAAAAGAATTTAAAATTACCTTTCCAAAAATATAGCATACTTGATATTTTGCTCTATTCCTCTTCGAGATATAGATTTTTAAAAAATTCGCCTATTTTGAATAAGTAGGTATTGAACGGCGCCGACTGTAACGCAAAAAAATTCTAGCTGTGAGCAGCAATTAAAACGAAAATAATTTTTGCAATGAGAGATCGTAGAATTTTATAACAATTTAAATTATATTTAACAACATCAACACATTTGAACTATATCTAACAATGATAAAAATTAATAGCAAACCAAGACATGAGATTTTGCTACAGGTGTTCGACATGTCGACCGTTTTCTGTTATGGACAGACGGGACCGTTTCTGAACATTTCTCGCGGAATTCATTAACTCAGTAGGGGTGAAAGATACCCACGCATAACCGCTAAGTACTTCTAATTCTTGTCTAGATTATACGGTAAATTTAAAAACAAGAACCTTTATTCTTCCGCCAAGATAGAAATCCATAGGCGCTAAGTCCGGCGGCCTCGGCGGCTAACGCGTTGCAACGGCTGGGAACTTGGTTGGCTATTCAGGTATTTTCAAAATTGACTGCAAAAAGTTGCTGATAACTTCAGCGTTCTGAAGCGGTGCCTCGTCTTGCAGGAAAAATATGTTTTCGAGTTCCATTAGGGGCAGATCATCAAAAAGTGGTCCAAAGCCTACTAGTTAAAAGTGGCAAACTTTTAAAAATGCTGTATTTCGAAGGGGTTAGGTTTTGGAAAAGTAATTTTAAGGTTTTTTCAGTTAATTAAAAATATACAGGGTGTCCCAAATAAAAAAATCTATTATTCTGTTAATAACTCGTATATAAAAAAATTATACTTAAACCAAAAACAATTCTACGTAAAAAGGTGCTTTGGAAATGTTTTCATAAAAATACAAAATTTTTCATAACAAAAAATTATTGCCATTATTAATTTTGCAGTCAACAAAAAAGTTACAGCGATTTATTAAAAATGCACATTTTTGAAAAACACTCCGTAACTCCGAAACGGTAACAGATATCGATGTGTGGTTTTAGTTTTCGTCTCTCTCCTATAGAAAAGGGTGCTACCCTTTAAAAGCGTCCAATTTGGCTCACCCTGTACAGCTTTTTCAGAGATATTTAGTCTGTAGACTTACCTATTGGAACTAACAAACCTTAAATGTAGTCGGAGTTGTAACGGCTCCAGAAAGTTAAGAAACCTTTATAACTTGATTTTATTTTTTTACATTTCTTAATAGTTTCGCTGGTTTTAATCATCTAATAGATATTTCTGCGGTACTAAGGCAGAGCCCGATATGTCAAATAGGAAATAATGGTCCACATATCGGGTTCTGCCTTAGAACAACAGATTTAATAGTAGGTCTATAGACATATCGTTTCTTTCTTAAAAATACACTTACCTGTATTCTTAATTCTTGTTCGCTGGCCCTGCTCTGAACAAGATCGGACCTCAGCCTCCGACTTTCGGTCTCCAGCCTCTGTAAGTACTCCTGAGCCTCTCTCTCTTTGTCCTGTTCTTTTTTCTCTTTTCTCCTCGTCTGTTTCGGTTCCGGTTCCGTCACTTCTTCGTGCAATTCCACCACAGAACCGTTACTGTGTGAATGATTTACCTTTAAAAGAAGTAAAAAAAAAACGTCATCACATAACTTACTCACTTTTTCTGACGATCTGAAGATGATAAAACTAGTAATTTTGTTTGGCAACTAGAAACAACATCAATAATTCTACAGAAAAATACAGGGCGTTTCAAAAAACATGTGCCGTCTCTCGAAAAAATAAGAGTTATTTTTATACAAGCAACATAGGTCCGATTCTGCTTTAACTCATAGCTACAGGGTATTAAAGTCCTAATATTTTTTCGATTTGTTATAATTTTCTTCCAAGTACTTTTAGCGTTTCGAATGAAATTTTGAGGAACAAAGTTACTATAAATGCGACATATTTTAAAGCTAAGAAGTGTTGACATAATCGCTAGGAACGTGCATATGGGTTACCATTGGAATATTTTTCTAAAATCTCATGTACGGCACTGATTTTTTTCTCTTGTTAAGCTTAATCACGTGACTAAAAGTTTATTTGTTATGAACTATATTACCTTATGTTTTTCTATGTGCCTATCAGAATGTTTGTGTTCATGATGATCGGCTGATTCTCGACTTTTTTCAGCTGACAACCTCTTGTGGGACTTCGTCCCATGATTAAGCCCATTCGCTATTGACCCATTCTGTATGTGGCCATTCTTTTCCTAGAAAAAAAAAACATAAAAATAGGCACAAATGCACAAAAAGTGATTTTTACTCCGAATAGAACATGCCATTTTGTTTTCAAACGTCCCAAATAATTTTTTAAACGTTGTAAATAACATAAAAAAGGTTTAACAGTAATACTTTGTAAATAATTATACATACATAATATATCGAGAAACTATGGTCAGAGCTACGGTTACACTCGTTGTATTTGACTCTTTATGGCAGTTTAATAATTCATATATTTTCGTACTTTTGTGCCTAGGCGTAAAAGTGCTTTACTTTTAGGCCTAGGCGTACTAAAACTGCTTTACTTTTATGCCTAGGCGTCAAAAATGACTTTTATTGTCGATCACGTCACAAAAATTAATAGTTTTGTGACGTTTGAAACAAAAATAATATTACAATCAGTAACTAATCTGTCATGTAATCTGTCCAACGAGTCAAGGAAAGAAGATTTCGAGAGACGACATCCAAAAAAGACAAAGAATAATTTTTTCTGAGAATTAAAATGACAGACAACGAATGATTGTCATGTATTCTCTCGTGACGTGATCGACTTTGTATTTGTATATATAGATGAAAGACAAGTATAATCATTACTTTGATGTATAATCATTACTTTGATATCTTTGTAAAGAAACAGAGATACACAGTTGACTTTGATATTTAATAATAACATGAAAAGTGTAAAATGCGTAAAGTGAGAAGTTAATTTTTATTAATTAAAAAGCCTCCTCAGAGGCTGTCAAAAATTGCCGTAGCGCACGGTATTTCACGTGCACGTAGCGGGGTATTGGTTAAAGTTTTCAACTAGCAATAATCGCACCTCGGATTGACCTCATTGGTTACGATAATGCCACTGCGCAAAGCTGACGAGACACAGGCAAAAATTCGTTTATCACTTCGAAACCTAATTTAGCTCAGGTGAGATGTAGCTTGCAGCGCCCTCTGTAGACGAGAAGCCTATTAGCACTTTAGTAATCGATACAAGATTATTGTATTAAGTAAAAGTTAGGTTTCTTTATTGGTTACTACTGATAGCTGAGTAATCTTTCCTTGGTTATTGATTATGCTTACCTTATGACTATGGTTATGTATCTTATTATTATTTTGTACATTTGGTGCTGGAGAGGTCGCAGCAGCCGTTGCCGTGCCGTTGGCGGTCGGCGTCGTTGCCACCTGTTCCGCGGCGTCAGGTGGCGTCTCCACAGGCAGCGCCTGTTGCATCAGTTGCATGTAGAACTGGTTCTCTTTGGCTACCTGCTGTTGCTTACGCTGTCGCATTCTACAACAAAACCATGAAAAACCAATATATTATAATACAAAAACTGTTATAATGCATCAGCACTTTTGTATATAGGGTGATTCATGGCTATGGCACGTTAGACGTTTATGGAGAACCGGTGATAGATTTTTTTTGGAATTATTTTGATTTTTACATAAAGGCACTTGCTCCATCTTTAACATATACAGAGAACTTATATAAAGTTTGAATATTTGTCATGGCAACGATTTTCTTTAACGAAACCATTATAACAGAATTATTATCTTTTAAATGGCTTTACTGGAGAAACCAGAAAGTTTAGGTATAGGAACATGATATATCGTTGAAAAGCAATTTTATTTGGGTTTCGATTTTTTAAATAATATACATAGCTGAGTTGAATTTAAAATAACAAAGATTTGAGTAATTTTAGAGGCCAGTAAGCGAGGGTTTTAGGGTCCGAATTCTGAACACCTGCACCGATTGACGTGAAATTGTAACAGTCAATAGAGATATATGTAAGAAACAAAAGTTACATAGTAGCGATGTGTGCTTTCACCCTGGAGGTGAGTACCACCCCTTCTCGGGGGTGAAAAATAAGTCACCCATTTTAATTACAAAAACCAATAAAGGGATGGATTCTAAGCAAAAAATGTTCTATAACATTTTTTCAGAAAATTAATAATAATGAAAAAAAAAATTTTTTTGTTTTTAAAAAATTTTAATTTTTTTTGACATATATCTCAAAAACTAAGCAAGATACGTAAAAAATGCAACAGAAGAAGGAACAATTGAAGGTCTTTTTTTTGCAATATTTTTGATCCCTTTTAATTTTTCTGTAGATCTCTTTATTTCGTAGATATTACGTTTTTTTAGTTTGACTTGCATGTAAGGACGACATTATTTGAGCCCTTAAAACCCAAAAATGTCGTGAAAATGAAGAGTTCAAGACAGTTCAACTATAGAGGTTAATTTGTAGCTCGTGTAATTTCTTACAAATTGATAGTTTTTATTTTTATGATTTTAGTCATAGATTTTGTTGTTAATTTTTTTCCGAAAAAATGAGGTGACCATTTTATTTTTATCATAACCCCGCGAGTTTTTGAGCTACGAACTTGAAAAGACCTTTAAAAAAAGACATTTAAAAGGTCTTTTCAAGCACTTTAAAAACGGTAATATTCATTTTCTTCGAAAAATGTGTTCTTTCGCCATTATTTTACAGTAAAAGGTTCCAATTTAGTTTTCGAAAAATAAAGAATCAAGTTTACAGAGTGATAACTCGGCTATTACTACACCTATGGTAAACAACAAAAAATGAATCGATTCGTTATTCCAAAAGCTTCATTTTTGGTTTATATATGGTTTTGCGATAAAACGCAAGATTTTCGAGTTATTTATAAAAAATTGCAGAAAAATATGCAGTTTTTAGTTGAAAAAACAAGGTTTTCAATCCT
This sequence comes from Sitophilus oryzae, assembly GCF_002938485.1. Taxonomy (NCBI): domain Eukaryota; kingdom Metazoa; phylum Arthropoda; class Insecta; order Coleoptera; family Curculionidae; genus Sitophilus; species Sitophilus oryzae. Next base: position 244,688 of record NW_022146173.1, on the reverse strand, counting down.
AAATAACTCGGAAAATATCAATTTTCTGAAAAAATGTTATAGAACATTTTTTGCTTAGAATTCATCCCTTTATTGATTTTTGTAACTAAAATAGGTGATCTATTTTTCACCCCCGAGAAGGGGCGGCACTCACCCCCAGGGTGAAAGCACACATCGTTACTATGTAACTTTCGTTTCTTACATATATCTCTATTTACTGTTAAAATTTCATTTTTTGTCAATCGGTGCAGGTGTCAAGAATTCGGAGGTGATACCCTATTTTTATCCTTGCTTAGTAGCCTATTATAACAAACGGAAATAATTATTTTTTCTGACCTCTCTGTTTGGTAGATTGGATATGCCGACTTTCCTTAACCTCTAAACCAAGTTTCCGCTTTCAATATGCCGAATTTATGATTTAACCAATGCTTATTCAAGATCGTGTTTATTTTGTCAATTTTACACACGTTTTTTTATCTCGAAAATTATCAGAAATAGGTATAGATTAATATAATATAAAAATTATGAGATATCAAAGTAGTTTTCAAAAATGTAACAATATATCGGGTGTTCCATTTAAAATAACAAAGATGGTACCACTTTTAGTATGAAGCGGCAACACTGTAATTCTCAAAATTAATTTATTATATCAATACAAGGTTCAAGAACTTGAAATTTCCAAGAAAAATCATATTTTGTATTTATATATTATAATTTTATTATTTCTTCAAAAAAAAAAACAACGTATAGACATTATTTACAATTTTATTGTTATTATTTCTTTAACAAATCTTCTTTTAATTTTGATTCAATTTTTTTTTATTTTTAAATCTTCTTGCAAAATTTGTATTTCCAGAGTTTTTTTCTTTTTTTGCTGCGTGTTGGTGTAGCCTCAGGAACAGACGCGTTTGTTTCAGCTTTGGATGGAGTCGGTTGCAGCTTGGAAGTACCAGGAACGTCAAGATTAATATCATGTGATATATTATCTAAAATATAAATAAATATACAGGGTGCTACAAATTCGAGGAACGAGCATTGGTATCTCGGTAACTGTAATAGATACGAACATGGTTAAATTGGGGCAAAGTTGCGTATTGGGATGTTCACCAAGATGCCATCAAAAAAGTTTTAAAAATTTCAAGGATTGCTGAGTTTTTTTGAAAAAAAAAAGATTTTTTTGAAAATCAAATTTATTTTTTCCTGTCGTTACAGTTTAGAAAATCAAAAAACTAATTGCACATTCTCATAGCCACTTTATTAAGGCTATCTGATAGTATTTTTAGATTTTCAAATTAGCCGATAATTTGTGGGTTACAGAGGCCAACTTAATTTTTTTAAATACGGACCTGCATTTTTTATTTCAGGTTTTCAAAGAACTCGGTCTCCTGAATATAATGATATGCCACATTTTATACTTTTTTTTGTTTTGGGTACCTTAACAGCAACAAAACTGTTTAATTATATTTAAAATAATTTCAAGTCCGATTCTGGTTTCTTAAATTATTTAATCTGATTATATTCATCCCAACAATATTGATCAGCGCTAATTAACATTGAATAAGGAAAATCGAGCCAATTAGAAGATTAAAATAAGTAATATCCAGGTCAGAAATTTAAAGATATTATTTTTAACTTTTTTTGTTGTGAGTTTGAAATCTCAGTGTGCGATCTAATAATATGCATATTATTAATCGTAATTATAAACAAATTAACTTGTGCAAACTAGTTTCTAATGTTCTACATGTTCGAAAGGGTTACCACCCTTCCTATTGCACACATTTATTTTCGTTCAATTTTATTTATAGCTCTTTGAACTTTCTTCTTATACTTCTTAATGCATTTTGTACCTACTCTTTATTGTAAATGTTGAGATGAATTGATTTCACTTTTACAAATGACGTCAAGTAATGTAGCCCCTTGGCGATAGGTCCAGGAACCTCGCTGGACATTATATTGCTCTACCATTTCCGGTCCATCTTTCGGGAAAATTATTTGATTGTTTATATTATATTATATTTATATTAATTATTTTATATTATTTTATTGCATTTGATTTTCCGTATTCAATGTTTTACCCCACGTCATTGTTAATTTTGAATGCTAATCAATATTGTAACGATGAATAGATTAAATATTAAAAAAAAAACAGAGCCGAACTTGAAATTAGTTTAAATAAATTGTGTTCAAATGTCAAAACAAAAAAATATTAAGTGTGGCATATCATTGTACTCAGGAGACCGAGTTCTTTCAAAATCTGAAATAAAAAACGCAGGTCCGTATTTAAAAAAAATAATTTGGCCTCTGTATCTCTCAAATTATCAGCTAATTTGAAAATCTAGAAATACTACCAAATAGCCCTAATAAAGTGGCTATGAGAATGTGCAATTAGTTTTTTGATTTTCTAAGAAGTAACGACAGGAAAAAATAAAATTGATTTTTTAAAAAATCAGTTTTTTCCAAAAAACTCAGCAATCCATGAAATTTTTAAAGCTTTTTTGATGGTATCTTGGTGAACATCCCAATGCGCAACTTTGCCCTAATTTAACCATGTTCGTATCTATTACGGTTACCGAGATACCAATGCTCGTACCTCGAATTTGTAGCACCCTGTATTCTGCTCATTTAGCAACTCCTACTGCTCGGTTGTTTAAAAAAATGCAATTTTATTGAAGTAAAAATACCTGAAATTGTTTATTACCTTTTTCTATATAACTTGTTGATGAATCATGCAACATCTTGAGTGGATTAAATTGATTCTGTAATGTATCCACAATTTTAACATCTAGGGCGTCAGTTTTTGATGTAAATGTCCCTCCACCTGTTTTGTAAATTTCTTTCTAAAATACAGAGTTAAAATTTAGTATACATACAAAAATATAATATGCATAATCAACGGTCTTCAAGTAAAATTATGTGGGAAATGTCATCGATCATCATTTTTAAGCCAACTGGACGATTATTTCAAACATACAAGCTGAGTTCGTTCATAGTGCTCTGAGAAATCTAGATAAACAAAGAATAATAAATTAAAAGTATTCCAGAGGAAAAGAGAGGAAAAACCTGTATTGTCTCTGATATCTGTCAGGGTATTGTTGAAAGTGTCATCTTTTTGCTCGAAGTTTTCAGGTCGATCAAAAAGATGACATTTACAACAATACTTTGCCGTAACTTTCACAAATATCAGAGAGAGTACAGGTATTTCCTCTGGGATGCTTTATATCTGTTGTTCTTTGTTTATCTATATTTCTCAGAGCATAATGCCGAACACGACTACAGTATATAATTTCAATATCTTAAGTGGAAAGAAAAAAGATCACCTTTCTGTTTTGTACTATGGTTCCTTTCTTCCGATGGCTCATCTCGTTGATATTTAGGAAGGTATCCATAAAATATATATTTTAGTATCGTTCCTGGGATGAAAAAATATAAATTTCAATTTGATTTGATGATCCTTTTCTGTCACCTAAATCAGAATGACAATGAGCATGTTAAGATGAAAAAAAAATATTTATCAACACTTACCTACACGTTAGTCCGAGAAGTTTTATCAAACACCTATATTTGCTTAAATAATTTATGTATTAAATTTGCAAAGCAAACTGCAGCCTGTAAACAAAACAAATAAGATGGCAACAAGTCAACGTCAACGACCCCACAAGGAGAAAAGTGGTGTTCGAATAACAAATTATGCGTCACCAAAAATTGTTTTTGTCTCCTTTCAACGCACACTTTAGAAAGAAAAAGAGATGAACTGTAATACGGAAAGAACGTCAAGGTTTTATCTGTCACTCTTGTCAATAATTTATCGGTAAGGAAGATTCCTAGAAAATCGCGTGTAGTCAAGTTTTGAACCATTGCCAGTTCTCCCATAAGAAATGTCATCCCCGCTGACAAGTAACGATGACCATAGATGAAGAAAACAAGGACAAATAACATACAGAAGGCAAAGAGTAGATAAGACAAGAGACGACAGTGAACAAAGAAGTCGCATTTCGCGAGAGAGACGCAGATATATTAAAATTTAAAGGTCCCATCAAGTCTCATTTGCCTGTTGCCAAGTATATTTCTTTGTATAAACAAGATTTTCTGAAAATAAATTAATATTATAAGAAGGATATAAGTAACGTATGTTAATACTGAAATGTAAATTTTTAGTTTATGTTGGTTTAGGTTCTTTTTTCGCAATGTACTGATAATATCAAAGAAACAGAATGACTAATAAGTTGATCGATTTCAAAGATAAACAGATAAAATCTCAAAATCTGACAACGGCGTATTTTATCTAATCTAATAAGAATCTAACCTATGATTTTAGGTTTTAGGACGCTAATCAGATGTGCTAATCAGGCTTAAACATAAACAAATCTGATTAGTTGTTTTCCTGCATTTTTGCCTTTTTAAAGTGTGTGTTTCAGAGTTTTTCGATATATTATCGTTTTGAGAGTTTTTAAGGTTTAATTTTAGTATCGTTTTTGTTGCGTACTAATTTGTAAATATTGTTAAATATAAATACTGAACAGGACACGAGTAGCAGGAAAAGACGAGATGGTGGCAATGTGTGTGCTTTTAAAGACTGCAAAAATAGGTCTTATTCTTCGACAAACATAATATTTCACTTTTTTTCAGGGGATCCTGAAAAGTATTTTTTAAGAAATTACTATGTTAGAAGCTTGTAATACATTTAAAAAAAAATTGAGCAACTCTATTTTTTTGTACATAAACTCAACACTGTGATTTTACACTTGTTCAAGCCCATATGTAAAAAAAATACACGTAAATAAAACATTTCTTACAAATCGACTTGGTCACTTTATCTTGTTTACCAACGATATACAAAATATTGCTTTTATTATCTTTATTCCCCGACAAATATGTTTCTAATTATAATTTATTTTATATAATATTTAGAAAACTCATTTTTTTTCGTTTCTATTTATTTCTTTACTCATACAGTAACTATTTATAATCTATACCTGCAAGTTTTAATAATAGTCTATTTCAAATTTCCCGCGAAAAAATTACGAAAATTTAAAGGGACAAGCGAGACGAGGTCACTCTCCCCACCACTCAAACATGAAAGGTACCGCGCGAACTGTCGTCTCTTGTCTTATCTACTCTTTGCAGAAGGTCAATGGTCTGCTGGCCTACTAAAGCGACATCTACACTATTTCTTACAAAAGCACCCTACTTTAACGAGCGAAATCTGTAAACACGCTAGCGCAACCTACAACTTATACTAGAACTAAAATATCTATTAGATAGTTATTGCCTCATTTTCATTCGACAGGCTGTCGTTCGGAAACCCAAATAAAGTTATCGGTTGGATGAATTTATGTGCTTCATAGTTATCGACTCGATAACGCTATATGTTGAGAAACCGGCCATTAGACAAATGGAGCAGTTGCCTCTATCACCGGTTCTCCATAAACGTCTAACGTGCCATGGCCGTGAATCACACTGTCGATGCAATTTGTGACCAATGAACTTATTTTGATTCCAGAAATACGTAATAGTTTTAGTGGGTATCTAGCGTAATATAGTAGGGATCTAATCATAATATTATTTACCTGTAACCAACGTACGATTTGAATCCAAATCCTAACGTGACAACTGGATACCCTATGCAGTGCGCCGCAAACGGTCGACAGAGATCCAAGTGACCCGGAAGGTATTTGAGATCTCGTATCCGAACGGATGACTCCAAATACAAGAATATCATCCAAAGTATCACTGAGGGTGCGTTGAAACCTGCAACATTGCATATAAATTGCATACTTCATCTTTTCAGAGATACAGAGTAGCGTCTCATATACGACGCGGCGCGCGGCGTCTTCATGAAGAACTATAGCACAGTTTAAAGAATATAAATATATCAGTTGACCCACTCTTCGCCCTATCAAAATTCCTCCCGCCGCTCCCCGCCTGTCTTGCAGACTTGCGTTAGTCTACATCCGTTGCTCGACGTGTACACAGCGTTCCAAGTTTATTTTAGTTTTGTTTTCGGTCCAACGCATAGAGTGAACCAAAAATACTGTTTTAGTTGTTTTGTTCGAATTGTGAATAAAATGTCTACTAGAAATATTTGTGCAGTGGATGGCTGTGAAAGTAGAATGACAGACAATATATCGTTCTTTAGGTGCCCAAAAGATGAAGGAAGGTATGTGTTTATATAGTATAGGATATTAAGTATATAATAATTAAAGTATTAGACATATTAAGTATATTATAATTATGGAAACCTAACTATCAATAAATTGTTTTAAAAATATACATATAAATTAAGAAAAGATTTTACTCGAAATATGCACAAAATATTTACTTTTAACAATTAGTTTATTATTTTAGTAGATATTTTAGAGTAGTAGGAGATACTTTACTATTATGTTTTGGATTTTGCAGTATTTACCGGTTTGCAAAGTACATATTAAATTATTTTTTAGATATTTGCATTTTTTTAAATAGCATGTTTTACTTTTTTGGTGTTTGTATTTAACTTTAACTACCTACCTGGAAAGTCCAAATTTTATCGTCAGGTAATAAAAATACGTGCATACAACTTGTTCTGCTATTGACAAGTTTTTTAGAGTTTTTACTAAAATTTATGTAACAGTAAATATAACAATTGACGAGCACATGGGAAAAACGATGAGTATCCAGAAATGATAAATGTTCAGAAAACCGTTTTTTTTATTCAAATTACGCATGGACTTTTATATCCGAGTTTATATCGTTTTTCCCATTTTTAAACGCCTGCTTCTATGTGGCCGTTATCGATATTCCCGTTTATTTAGGTACCAAAAGGTGTAGCCCCCCCCCCCTTTGGTACTTTCATTATTTTTCCCGTGCTCTTCAATTAGTAGTAAATACTGTAATAAATTATATTTGCATATTTCTTAAGTTATAGCATGTTTTGCTTTTTAGCTGTTTGCATTTAACTTGAATTATCTACCTTTTTATCAAAAGGTAATAAAAAGTACTGGGATACAACTTGTCTTGCCATTGTCAATTTTTATCCAGTTTTTACTAAATTTTATCGAGCAGTAAAATTTATTACACAATTAACTACTAACAGTCATAATTACTGTTTATGACAATCACAAAATTTAGAAAAAATTGACAATGGCAACACAAATTGTATGCAAAGGTACTTTTATTACCTTACGATAAAATTTGGGCTTTCCGGGTAGGTAATTAAAGTAAAATGCAAACATCTATAAAGCAAAACATGCTATAATTTAAGAAATATGCAAATTATTATTAAATATATTAAAAAAATTAACTTATTATATTTTTTAGTATATATTTTTCATATGGGGTTTCCATAATAATTATTAATAATAATTACCCTATTGAAAATTCCATATTCCACAGAATTAGGATAGAATAATATATCTAATATTTTAATATTAATGTATTCACCATAATATGTATAAGTAGAGTCTAATAAGGAAAATAACTTGTAGGTGTGGAGCCAGGAAAAGTGCCTTAGGATTTATAGGATCCCACAGATATGCTGTTAATCAATAAAACTAGTACTGTATTTTTATTTTTCTACTTGCTATATTAAAATTCCTTAGTATTTTTAATTGATCCCTCGTATATGGCCAGCGTTCTGACTGATAAAATAGCACTTCCGCTGCACCCGGTAAACGTACAAATTTTTTGTCACCTCGAAGGGTCACGGGCCGCCTTTGAAGTCAAAATAACAATAGAATTCCTTAGAGTGGGCCAACTGGTATGTATTTTTTAAACTGTGACTATAGTTTGTATTGAAATGAAATTCTGTGAGCATCTGTAGGTTAAAGCACTTCTTGAAATTACATAAAAGTCTACAGGGTGCTCCCAAAAAAAGTTACACATCAAACTTGTAGTCAACTATATCATCAAACTATACAGGATGAGAAAAAATTAATATTGAAACATCAGGCACTTTTAAAACCAACTTTGCTGTATGTTTTTTTTTCTTTTTTAAAAAATATAATTTATAACCAAGAACTGTACCATTTGACAGTGTATTCCCATTTTTGGTTATACATATTAAAAGTTGACTTAAAGCTGCTAATAAGCTGGTTAGGTGAGGTAGGTAACAATTTTTTTTCAAACGTCACAAAAGTAATTTTTGCGACGTGATTGAAAATATAAATAAGTCATTTTAACGCTTAGGCATAAGAGTAAAGCACTTTTAACTAAGCATAAAGGTACGAAAATATATAGTCCGTCTAGAAAGTATCCGGAATTTTATTTTTCCTAATTTTAATGTATTTTCTTTCTGTAACACTCTAAAACAACAGTAATCCATCACGTAGGTTGTACCGATAGTAGGCTAAGACCATAGATAAAAGAAAATAATCTACTATTAAGATAGATATGAAACTTAATAGTAAAATTTTGGGTCAAAGCGCCCCTCCGTGTTTTTAGTGGAGACTTTTAGAGACGTTTAACCCAGCGCCTTCGCCTTTTCTGCTGTAAATGTTTTTATGTTTATATTTGAATTCAAAGGATTTATTTTTAAAGTTACACTGATATATTAGTATATCAGAGTAACTTTAATAAAACATAAGAATATATATATATATATATTTTACAATTTATTTGTTTATTTATTTTACAGAGTTTCATGTAAATGATCGTAAGTCGACTGGCTGTCTAATGAATAGACCGAGATTTATAGATTTTAAAGCGAACGAAAAAAAATCAAACAACGAATACATACCATATATTTTTCTTTTATCTAAGATAATACCTTATCGTCTTTTGGAAACACGTACATTTTTGCAGTTTTGTTAGTTTCTTTGCAAGATGCAACACAACAAGAAAACACCATTTTTACAGTTAATAAATAATAAAACTATATATATATATATATACTATAAAAATATTTCTGACTATGATATTTAAAATTTAGATAGATAGAAAATTAAAAAGCAAACCAGTATTTGCAAACGCAGGCCCAAATTCAATAAAAATCAAAATTTTTCCTGCGAAAATCAGTCTTTTTTCACTGAAAAGGTATTTTTTGATTTATCAGCAGTTATTGTCAAGTTGACAATATACAGAGTGTTTTCGAATTAGTCTAAAAAATTATGGCGTGATTCCTCATGTGTTCTTAAAACAATTTTTATACCGTATGATCGAGAAAAAACGGCGTCAGCGATGACTATGGAATGAAGATCGCTGTCAATTTATATGGAAAACGTCATCGATGTTCATTATACGGTATAACCATTGGGTCTAAAGTACTTCCTTTCTGATCTACAGGGTGTTAAAATTAAAAAAAATCGATTTTTTTCCTTAACATAAATGGTACACCACTGCTTTTTTAAAGAAAATATATTTTTTTCTTGGCTGGCCATCGTTTTTCAACAAAATTGATCTTTTGAGTTTTTCTTGTTCATCAAACGGTTGTCGAGAAAAAAATAAATATACTTATTAAGAGCCCGCCTTAATTCGTTTTCTAACGATTTTATATTTTTTAGATTAATTAGGAAACACCCTGTATATGCATATCACAGGCAACCAAATAAACTAGTAACCTCTAAAAATTATTTTTCCTACCACTAGCGACATACCGTGTTTTTAGTGTGTACTTACTAAATTATTTTATCAAAATTTCACCATATAAGTTTCCAGGCAATGGCTAAGACCAAAATCGCATGGCAACACCATCTGTCAAATATTGTTGATGGTAAACCGGCTTAAGATTTGAGAAATAATGTCGCAAGTAAAAAAAAGAAAAATGGTGGAATATTTGTATAGAAAAGGTGTTCGAAACGTTAAAAAATTAGTGCAATTGACTCAACTCGGAAAAAGTGCAGTATATGAGACAATAAAGAGGATAAAAAATGGCACAGATATGAAGCATGGACCAGTTTCAGGAAGACCGAGTAAGATTCGCGAAAACAATTTAAACGCTTTAGTGGCATTAGGACGACAGAATCCGCGCATAGGGTTTCGCAAATTGGCTAACAGATTTGGAAGTCAGCGAAAATTAAAAGTGTCCAGAAACCGTCCGCATGTCACTGAAAAGACAAGGCTCCATATCAAGGAAGCCAAAAAAAATCGCTGCAATAACACCTGTACAAAGGCAGCGAAGAATGGATTTTTGTCAACGTTTTCAAGAAGATAATTTTAATAATGTCTTTATTTCTGACGAAAGTTGTTTCCAGCTTGGTGGAAACCACCTAAAAATCCGATCAAAAGAAAATGTTATAGTTCAAGTTTCAAAATTTCCCACTAAAATAATGGTTTGGGGAGCAATATGTCAGCGTGGTGCTACACCTCTGTGTATAGTTGATGGAACTGTTAATAGTGCAAAATATTGTGATATTTTAAAGGGTTTTCTTCTTGAAACGGCTCATAATTTATATCCAGAGGGGTGGCGTTTTCAGCAGGATAATGCAAGATGCCATACGTCTGTCTATACTCAACCTTGGATGCAAGAACGCCATTTGGCAACAATTCCATGGTCAGCAGCTTCAACAGACCTTAGTCCCATTGAAAACATATGGGGACTAATCAAGATTGAAGTGGAACGAGCAGCTCCACAAAATAAACAAGATTTGATTCGCTCAGTTTTACAGGCCTGGACTACCACCACTGAACATTATGGTGTGGACATAGTTTCGGGTGTACCTGGACGTTTAGTTAAGTGTTTGGAGTTAAATGGAGGTTGTATAAGCAAATCAAATTTATAATTTATTATAATTTTTTTAACTCAAGTCCTAAAAATACATATCGATAATTGCAATTTTGCTTTCTTTTTTCCGGATGCTTTCTAGACGGACTGTATTATTAAACTGACAAAGTGTCAAATTCAACGAGCGTAACCATAGTTTTTCGATATATAATTACATACAAAGTATTACTTTTAAATCTTTTTATATTATTTGGAACGCTTAAAATTGTTTAAAAAATTATTATTTATGACGTTTGAAAAAAAATAGCATGTTCTATTCGGAGTAAAAATGACTTTTTGTGCCTCGCCTGTATGTCATACAGCTTCGTCACAAAAAGTGTCATTTTTACTCCTAATAAAACAATATACCATTTTTTAATGAATGATCTAATTCAAAAAATAAAAATTTGTTAAAAAAATGCTGATAAGGAAAATACACACTAAATCTACACTGTGTGTAGAATAGTGTTAAAATAATAATGTATCATCGAAAAAAGAAAACGGCGTCAAAGACGGCTGAGGAATGAATCGATGATAATTTTGGCGTGGTCAATCTCTAAACGTCATTTATTGAAAATTGACATAAAACCTGTCAAAAATTAACACTAATTCTATAAAGATTAAAAAGAATAGAACGTTTTCAGATACACAAATCACTTTCAAAAAAAATCTCGAATTTTAAACTACACTATTTAAAAATCACTTTTACTCAATATAAAATTAATTTACAACCTTCTTAATGCCTACTGGCTAAGTAAATGACCCCGCCAAGTAGAGTTTAATCCAGAGAGAAACTAATAACTAAAGTGAGAGGGCTTGTGGAATAGGGCATTTCGTAGACAAGTTTATTTTGTCACCGCGCATCCCAGACGCGCAAGGCGTTTAGGCGGTCAAAAAAGGAAGTTTTCAACTTTGCAAGTTAAACATTTGACAGGATTAATTAGATTGTCAGTAGCTTTTTCTATTTCTTAGTTCTAGAAGGAGATATCTAAAATCTGTTGATAATCGGAGCAAATCGGAGTAATAAATTGTTTTTGACTGAATGTGCCTGTTTTTTTAGATTGTCAGAAGAGAAGATTATTGTCATTATTGATTATTTCAGATTCCACGATTATTCGGCATTTTTGTAATTTTTGTTTTGTGGTTGAGACCTAGACAAAACGTTTCCTTTAAAGGTAAGTTTTATCTCGGTAATTATTTTAACATACCTAATAGTAATAGTGAGTGCACATAATAATCGTACATTGCTAATTTCATTTTTTTAATTTAAAACATCACATTCTTTTCTGATACCTATGGAACGACTAGGTATTATACCTGGTATTATTTCCAGTAATACAAATTATTTTCTTCAACTGCTAGGTTCTTGTTATAGAATAAAGCCTATCAAAAACATTGAATATCTGAGATACCTACTGATACTCTATGCGAGCTCCCAACCGTGCTTCCCTGTTCACTCCCAACCAAGTTAGATAAAAAAAATACTGAAGATTGCAGCCTTGAGTTGGAGTATGGCAAGGAGTATGGAGTTAAATAAATTATTATGTTCCTACACAGTATTTTATTTATAGGTTTTAATGCTTTAAAGTCTAATAATAAATTTTTGTTGTCAACAAAATAATCTAAAAAAACTACGAAGATTTCTTATTATAAACTTGAAAGATTAAGATTCGGTTCAAATATACAAATTTTAAATTTTTGGCGCCAGTATATAGGTATGAATGCAACCTACTATATCGATAATGCGCTTATAGTTCGGCTTCAAAAATTAACGTTGATCGGTCTCTCTCACTTTAGTTATTAGTGTTCTCTCTGGTTTAATGCCGCCAAACTTATTACGGATTGCCATTTCCCAGCCGTCTTCGGCGCCGTTTTTTTTTCTCGATCGTACGGCACTCTGCTTACCTTTATCGGTGTGCCAGACATACTGTATCCATACGTAACTGCTGGCGACGAAGAACAGCCAATTGACAGGTATGAAGAAGTAGCACAGCATGTCTGATGTCATTGCGATTAAAACGAAAAAAATGGAAAAGGCCAGGCCCTGGTACTTAAACGAATCGTACACCGACCGGATCAGCAGGTAGAAGGGCCATATGTACTCGAAACGGAACTCCAATATGTAGTCGAAGAATATTACAAAGGCCCACAGGATAAAAAATCGCACATATCCCAGGGAACTGAAACAGAAAAATAAATTAATATATAGAGTCAGATCGACACTAGGGTTCAGAACCGGGAAATCCCAGAAAGTACCGGGAATTCCCGGTTCTTTTGAGACATCAAAGAACCGAGACTCGAAATCATTAATTCCAGGTTCTTTCGGTACTTTCAGGACTCGGTAATAAAAATTAAAAACATATTTTTTGTTACATGCGAAAGACTTTTGATAATTTCTAGTGGTAAAAATCAAAATCTTCTAAATAAGTACTGATGATATCTCTTACTGTTCTTACTTCTCAAACTATTTTGAAGTTTCTATAATGTTTATTAGCAGTTATTAAAGTTTAAATACTTGGTTTTATTATTTAGTATAATAATGCTGAATGTATTAGTTATATTTTTTTATGTTATGTTGTTATAGGCATTTGCATCTTTAGTTGAAAATGTTAAGTTATTTTTCTAATTTAGTTAAGTTGGTTTCGAGGTTGGTTGATGTTTGATGTAATTTTTAAGCTATGTGTTTTCTTTTTTTTTCGCTTGTGTTCATTATTTGTCTCCATGTTTACTTTCTCATGACTTAATAATTTGATATTATTTTCATTTGATACTCAATTTTTTATCGGTTTTACTTTTGAGAACCATCCCTTACTTGCTAATTGACGAACTCCATCAAATCGTTGAACAAAAATATTTTAGTACGGTTCTGGAAACGCTAATTAATACTACCAATTATTAGAGTTCAGATCTTTTTGGCCATCACAAAACCGGGCCTCGGTAACAATAATTAAAAAAATATTTTTTTGTTACCTGAGAAAGTCCTTTAATACTTTCTAGCGGTCGAAATCACACTCTTCTAAATAAGTAATAATGCTATTTCTTATCGTTCTTGTCTCTTTTCTTTTTTGAAGTTCCTATAATATTTATTATGTTATGTTTTAATAGATATTTGCATTTTTAATTCAATATTTTAGGGCTTTTGTCTCAAATTGAGTTGAGTTGGTTTATGTTGTTTGATGTGAAATTTAAGTTACCTATACTTAGTCCATTAGTTGTGTTCATGTTAATTTTTTCATGACTGATTACTTAATAATTTGATATTATTTTCATTAAAAATCTCAATTTTTTATCCATTTTACTTTGAAACCCCATCCCTTGCTTTCTGATTGATGAACTGCACCACCATTGAACAAAAATTAGTCAGTACCGAAAGTACAGAAAAAAAAGGGAAATCCCGGTTCCAAGAGGCGCGGTACCGAAATTTCCGGTTCCGAAAAAAGGCTCCGGTTCCGGAAACCCTAATCGACACCCTGTATTCAGTATTATAAATCCATTAAAATGATTTGATTTAAATGATTCACCTTTTCTAATATCCAGTATTATTAATTAAATGCATTTGTTTTTTTTATTGAATTTCTCAATAATTATTATAATATTACACATCACTTTTGTCTTTCATTTAGCTTTCATAAATTTAATTGCAATTATATCCGACTTGTAAAATCGCGATAAAAATAAGAAAATTTGATTCTGTATGAATTTATAAATAATAAATATTGCGACGTTTTATTATTAAAAAAAATCTAAAAATATGTGTGTTTATGCTATACAATAATAAAAATAAACGTATAAGAATACATAAATATATATTATTTTTTAAACATTCCTGAGATATATTAAATTATCTGAATACTTGAGTGTATTATTTATATTAAAAAAAAAATAAAATATGCCATTAAAAAATATATAAGATAATAATAATTGCATAAGATGTTATTCATAATGACATAACGCTAATATAATAATTATTAATGTTTTTGGTTTGGTATAGTAAAGTATATATTTTTAATTATAACTTATCAAGTTCCTTTAACTGAAACTTAATTTTAACTTTTTATAACTCTACAGGGTTGTTCACCACATACGACACGGAGTATTGTAGCTAAATGGTTAAATTTTTACAAATTGTAAGTTTTGGGTTCGTTGAAGTACTATTAGGGCTACAATTTAAAAATACTTTTGCAACATACACAGTGTCCCAAATAAGTAAAAAATATTATAGTTGTATTTTTTTAAATGGAACACCCTATATATTATTTTATTTTTAGATTCTACGATTGAAATAAAGGTAAATTCGATTAAGGTTTATCACGCTTAAACCTTACCATTTTTGAAATATTTTCAATTTTATGAAATTGCAGTAAAAATTTTAAGACTTCATTTCTCCAAGGTTATCGAAATTTTTAGCCGACCATACCAATGGGTATGGTAGGCTATTAGGATCGGCAAAGAAAAGTTTTTTTAATTTCACTCAAAATGAATTACTTGGGTCATAAATGACCTAAATACAAAATATTTTCATGGTGTCTGTCTGTCTGTCCGTCTGTAACACGATAACTCAAAAACCGCTAAACCTATTTTAACCAAATTTGGCACAAAAATACTGTGGCACCCGAGAATCTGGCCATTAGTTTTTGGTAGGGGTGGGGGGTTGGTAAGGGGGTATGGGAGGGGGTTTGAAATTTTAAAAAATCGTAACTCCAAAATTACAGTAGCTAGCGAAACGCGGTTTTCAAATTAAGATTAGGAATAATATAACACTATACCTATGGATTTTAGATTATTTTTAAAGCTGTAACAAATTTTCAAAAAGGACAGATACTAGTATTGTCGATATAGTTCGTTAAAAGATAAAAAACTAAATATGATCCCAGTATTCAAACTACATTAATTGACTGTCTACGTTGATTAATAATAATTGCTCCAAATACTAAAAAACTGAATTTTGTATGTGTATTAGACAGTGTGGTAAAAAGTAACACCTTATAAATTTTATTTCATTTTTTGACGAATGCTTATTTATAACAACTGAGATTTTCATTTTCATAACTTATTATTGTATCGATTTCTGAGTCAAATCCACATTTTTTTTAGAATAATTCATTAATTGAAACAATTAAGTATGTAATTAACTAATTTTTGGGCGGAAATAATGGTGGTATATTAATAATTAGTAATAATTGGTATATTCTTTTACAAAGATTTAAATAGTTTTCTTTTTGTAAACAAATGGGCTTGCAATATTATTTTTTTACCACCGGTACATTTTGTACATATGTTGCTTTAAAAAAATCTAAAATGTCAATATTCCATGGATAAATGAGATCTAAATTATAATAAAATGCATTTTCTACGAAAACTTAAGGATATAGGTAAAAAATGCTATAATACAATTTGATAGAAAATTAAATTGTGCATCTGATTCACGTAAAGTATACAGGGTGTTCCATTTAAATTAAACAAGTTATTGCCGTTTAAAGCTAGTAATTATTTAATATAAATTTTTGGCCACTCTGTATAAGGTAGTATAATTTTTATTATTGCAACACAATATCTGATCAATAAATAATTTTCAGTAAATATTTAGTATTAAAATTTTTAATACCCTAGGAGAAATGAAACCTTAAATTTTTTACTGCAATTTCACAAAATTGAAAATATTTCAAAAACGATAAGGTTTAAGTGTGATAAATCTTAATCAAATTTACCTTTATTTCAATCGTAGAATCTAAAAATGGAATAATATACAGGGTGTTCCATTTAAAGAAATACAACTATAATATTTTTTACTTATTTGGACACTCTGTATCTTGTAAAATTATTTTTAAATTGTAACTCTAATAGTCCTTCGACGACCCCAAAACTTACAATTTGTAAAAATCTAATCGTTTAGCTACAATACTCCGTGTCGTATGTGGTGAACAACTCTGTATATTGCTAAGCAGATTTATATCATACGGGGTGTTCTATTTAAAATAGCGGAGCGCACACACATCAAATATCAAATCTAGTTTTCACTTTAAACTGTAATTTATGTACTAAGCAATATAGCGTATAGTCTGTCCAACAAATCAGAGAAGATATCGACAGAAGACATCCTAAAATGACAGAAAATACAATCTACCTGTGAACTGAAAAAAAAAACAAACAGAAACAACTGTCGGTGTCATGTTGAACAGACTTTTATTATAGTATGCTTGCTTAGTTTTAAAAAGGCCATTTTCCAAGCCAACTAAACGCCGTTTTTTTATCACACGGTATTTGTAGTCTGGCTATAGAGGGATAGTCAAAATAAAAAGTCTATTAAACGAGAAGATATTTGACAGTGACAGTTTAATAATCAGTGAAGTAAATTCATCGGTACATTGTATTTTCTGTCTTTTCTTGGATGTCATCTGTCAGAAGCTTTCCTGACTCGTTGGGCATACTACACTCAGATGCAAAAAAAAAACGCAACGGAGAAATTTTTGGTCAAATTTAAAGTGTTATAGGTATTTTTGTTATTTTTAGCCCTATTTTTATGAATTTTTTAGCAAACTGTGTATAATTATATCAACTTTAATTCGTATACTCAGTTTTTTATAAACTTTAATATTTGGCATATTATACAGGGTTAATCGAGGGATTGTTTTTTTACTCTAACTTTAAAACACCCTGTTTAATAATTTCGTGTGTACATTTTCCTGCAATATAATTTTACGGTCAGAACTATGTCTCCTGAGCATTTTGGTTTTTGGATCATGTCAATATATGCCTTTGTTAATTTTTAAGAGCGAAATGAACTTGACACCAACAATAATTTGCAAATTTTCAATTATCATTTCTTTTTAAAGTTATTTTTCAATATGACAAGCCGGCTTTGGTGATTATTGTGAACTATAAACTATTATGAACTGCCCATCATGTTCCACGTTTGGGACACGCTTGGCAGGAGGGTTAGAGGTCGCGAAGCGGTACCAGCTTCAATAAATGAACTTTGCTTGGTTCTTGAAGAAAAATGAGAAAGCATAACAAAATATGATATATGGAGCCTCAATGACAGTATGAACGGACGTATACAGGCAGCTATAGCAGCCAAGGGAGGCAATGCAAAGTATTAGGGTATTTTCGAGGGTATTTTTTACATTTTTTTTTCTGTTTGTATACTTGAGTATTACAGATGCATTCTTTAATATCGTTAGTTCTGTTATCGTTATTAATGTTTATTAAAACCAGGACTTTATCGTTAGTCTTTAACGCTTTTTTTTATTTAGTATAAAGTATCCAATGCAATGTAATATGACGTTACGATAATAGTCACCAAAACCATCTCGTCATATTAAAAAATGACATCAAAAAGTAATGATAATCGAAAAAATTGCAAATTGATCGTGATTAGTTCATTTCGCTCTTAAAAAATAACCAAAGGATGTATTGACATGAATCAAAAAACAAAATGCTCAGGAGTCATAGTTCTGACAAAACCTGTTCGGTGTTGAGATTTGAACACCGGTGTTAGGTGTTGATGACCACCGGTGTTTCAGTCGGTGTACCGGTGTCAACACCGACACCGGTGTTCATTTCAGCACCGGTGTTCATCTAGAACACCGGTGTTTATCTCGACACCGGTGTTTATCTGAACACCGATATTTATCTTAACACCGGTACCGCGATGAACAACGGTGTCGATGGTGCCGTTTGTTTGTTTTTTTAGTTTTTTTAATGTAATATTTTTTAGTTTATTTTACAGCTACGAATTTTTGTTTCTTTATGTTTTGTTTTGTTTTCTGTTGTGTTTTTGATTAAACAATTTGTTACTTTATATGTATAGTTGTTTAAATGATGCTTCCACTTTATTTTAGTGATTGGTCTGGCAAAAGGTATATTTAAATTTGAAAGATTTAAGTTAAAGTCTGTGCGCTTTAATAAACGATAAAAATAATCACCGATACGACATTATTATTATCAGGATTTACCAAACACTGGTGTCGTAGTCAAAACCGGTATCGAGATGAACACCGGCATCGAAATGAACACCGGTGTCGGTGGCGAAATATGGACTATCCGGTGTTCCGGTGTCGACACACACCACTGCCGTAGCCCAACACTGGTGTTGAAACGGTGTTCCGGTGTTTGGTTTGGACAACAGACCTAGTTCTGACCGTAAAATCATATTTTAGGAAAATTTACGGATTAAATTATTTCACAGGGTGTTTTAAAGTTAGAGTAAAAAAACAACCCCTCCATTAATCCTGTATAATATGCCAAATACTAAAGTTTATAAAAAACTTAGTTTACGAATTAAAGTTGATATAATTATACACAGTTTGCTAACAAATTCATGAGAATAGGGCAATAAGTGTTATAGCTATGTTGTGGCTATGTCCCATGGTACAAAGAATACAAGGTATGATATTGCGCAGGTTGGTCGCTACGTCACAGGTGATAACAGGCGCTATTGGTCAGCACGCTCCGCGCGTCAGTTCAAATCGTCAAGATATTGTTATAAACCTGTTTTTTTTGTTTATATACCGTCATTGAATTATCGCTAAGCAAGTTACTGTGGAGCAGTGCATAAGGAGTCGGGCTAGGAAGCGAGAGACCGGAGTTCGAATCTCGGCCAGAACATCACTTTTTATTTATTTTTTTAAATACTGTTGTATTCTATAGTTTATTTTTGTAGTATAAAAAAGAGAACTATTTATTCTGTTATTTTTTAATCTCCGTTATTAATATAAATTGATTGTTAGTACAATACCTCATTTAATATAAAATAATATTCTACTTTTTGAAATGTATCGGGCCCTAATTGTACCTAAAAGTAATATATTTTTAGTGATATACCATATTGTAAACTATTTAATATTTTAGTCACTTAAAAAGTTAATTTGCATTGAATAATTGCCTACCATTAAAGGAAATTTGAGCTATATAATCCTTGATGGGCATATTCTGGGTATGCAAATACTTCCTTTAAATTTTGGGTGTCGTTCAACCGATTTATTCTCAAAACCAGAAACTTCTACATATAAAAAGAAGCAGAGGTCACTAATTATAATAAACTTCACCCTTGGTATTACTTCCACTAATTATAATAAACTTCACCCTTAGAATTACTTCTATCACAATTACAATACGTTCATCTGCATTGGCATTTTCTACTTTTCGATGGGAAACAATAAACTTCCCAATATTTTTTAAATGATGTAACAATTCCTCTTGTGGTTACTTTTCCATAGATATCCTCAACTCTGTCCTCATGTGAATTCAGAGGCAATGAAAATGAAAATTATTTACCATAAACATCGCAAACTAAAAACCTAATAAACAATTTTATACCGAATATAGAAATAAATTTAGTATTTTTACCTATTATCGTCCAAATCCATGTTAATAGATAATTATTATTTTTAAATATATTTTTGGAACTGCTGGTTTTAGTAATTATTAAATTAAACGAACTTAAAAGTCTTAAAAATAAACAATTCTTAACCATAACCCCAAAAATGCAGATCTCCTGTCAACTATGCTGTCAACTTTCTTTATTTTTTATTTATTCATTATTTTCCTAGTGACGTCACAGGTGGTATGCGCGAACTGAACGAAATTGGAGCCGCTATCGATCATACCTTGTATTCTTTGTACCATGGCTATGTCCTCTACCCTATGACAGCAACCACAGCAACTGTTCCTGAAACCCGTATACTCGTCTTATTTAGCATAATTAATTAAAACAGTACGTATTTACGTTAAAAGATAACAAACATAGGGTTCTATATTTTTGGTGATAGTTGCCAAATAAGTTTAGGTATATGGTGGCATAGATAAACAAAAACACTCATATATTTATACAAACATTCATTTAAATTGCAAATTTTATCACACGCTATTTCGTATGCATAGGTGGCAATTAATCCAAATTATGTTAATTTGAATAAATTACGAATGAATAATTTTCAAAATTGAATAACTGAATATTGTAAATAACTACTATAGTAGCAGATCCAATTCATTATTATACAGGGTGTCCCAGAAACACTTCTATGAGGTTTTTTTGCGAGAAAAAATGCTGAAAATTTTATATTTTTTTACTTTTCTTTTAGACAATCTTTTGTTCATTCTCGGGAAATTCGTTTACTACTTTGCTTTTAAATATTTACTGATAAAACAATTTTTTTGACAATTTACTGATCAACACGATAAATACATAAAAGAATAAATAAAATGTCGCGCCAAGATGCTTCTCCAAGTGTATTTCAAAATACTGAGAGCATTTTTTTTATAACTATTTTAACAAACATATTTTCTTGATTTTATGGCGGTATAAATTTCAAATATTTCTACTAAAGCTACAATAAACAAGGACATACAAGAATGTTCTAAGAGGGCAGCTATAATATCCTTTAAAGGAAGATTACATAAGGGCTATATTACAATGGTAATCACTTAACGATTTCCGTAGGATTTAGCGTATTCCTGGTTGCATAATTAGTGCACTACATTACCAAAGACATTACTATATACTTAATTTTACACTAATCAACTTGTAAAATCCTGTTCATATTTATTTATATTATTAGTATTATTAATACAACATATCAATGTATAGTTGAATGAAAATTATTCTATGGTCTATGGCCTGAAGAATTTTACTGTGACTCACAGCTGCTTGAGTTCTTGGTAAAATTACAATAGAAAAATGTAGATAAAGTAGTTTTACAGTAATACAGATTAGTTTTTTGTATTGTTAAATAGGTTGTATACAAAAAAACAAGTATTTTAAGCTTCAGTCATTAGAAATAAACTTGTATTTATTCGATCACACTGTATATGTTTATGATAAAAAATCTAATGAATTAGATGGTATATTAATTCTAACCAAACGTGAGTATTAGGTACAATCTATTGATTATTTTAGTATAGTAACAATAAGGTGTATTGTTTTTATCAAATAATAAGAGTTAAGAATCTTATTAATATGTATTCACATTGATTTCTGTAAAATATTCACAGATATAGACATCACAAATCCATTAAAATTCCATTAATTCTTATAAGACCCTCAGATTTACAGAATGTTTATAAGAAACACTGTTCAAATAAGTAATTATTAATCAATTGGATTCTAATACTCCTAAAAATACTGAGATAATATAAAAAAGAACTTGAAAAAGAATATTATTACATTTATGAAATCTGTATGAAAGGGTATGATATATTGGCATTATCCTAATTCATTGTCAAAGTAAAAAGTTATTATACCTATGCTGCAAAACATTTTATTATGGTTCAATAAAGAGCTGCATTTTTTTGACAGTTATCTGTTGATAAACATGATTAATAATAGAAAAATATTATAATATAATTATAATAAAAATGAATTTTCTGAAGAATTTCTTCTATTCGAAACTATTGTTTTTGGGTTTTGAGAGGATATCCCAATGTTCCAGCAAATAAAAATAATGTTATTATTTAAATTTGTGATTTAAAAAAATGACTATTCTCCTGAAATTACACACCAAAATTTGACTGCATAATAATGATGTAAGGTAATCCTAATGTAATAAAATAAAAAGCTTTATGTGTATATACAAATAGATCACCGTTGTTGACTAAATAAAAATAGATGATACAGAGTGGATAAATATACAATAAAGGGAATAAGCAACAGATCTTTGCTGTTCAGTATTGAAAAGTTAAAACGAATATTGACTGACCGACATGTCACAACATATTGGCAAATTTATAAATGAAAATGTTATAAAATCCAGTGCTTGCAAGAGACAACTAAATCGTGAATATTTAACATAAGCATGCAATGCAAAAATATGTGGTATATTTTTAGATTACAGGATAAAAATAAGATTTGTTTTGACAGCTGCGATTATAACCTTTCTATTTTTTATAAATCAACTGAAACAGGCTGAAACATATCGAAACTGTTATTAATTTAACAGGGATTGTTACAGATGCTGTCAAGTGTGAACTTGAGACAAAAACAGTGCAAAAGGGCCTAATTGTTATGTGACACCAGCCATTTTGAAACACATATGGGATGAAACCGTTCAAATCGTGATAGATTTCGTGTGAATTGAACAAATGCATTCGAACGCGGAAATCTTTTTTGGATATTTGGGTACCTTCCGAAAAAGCCTTCAGAAATTTTGGTCCTTTTTACAGGT
The DNA here is from genome assembly GCF_002938485.1 of Sitophilus oryzae. NCBI lineage: Eukaryota > Metazoa > Arthropoda > Insecta > Coleoptera > Curculionidae > Sitophilus > Sitophilus oryzae. Next base: position 221,873 of record NW_022146173.1, on the reverse strand, counting down.
CTTCTCATCTTAGCCAGCTCAACATTTCGCCTCTTCATACTTTCATGTAGGACCACTAAAACTAAAAATGATAATCCACTTCACTTTTTCGAAGCTCTTCCCGAAATCCGCGGTTTTTTCATGGATTTTCGATCACAAAAAACTTCCTTTGCGGTAAATGTCTTTTGTTGACAACTCGCAGTGCGTTTCGTTTACTGCTGCCCGATGACATTTGCAGTCGATAGGTGGCAGATCTTTGAACTTCGAGAAATTCGACATAAATAATCCTGCGACAGTATACAGAAATCTGTAATGGCAGTTTTATATGCGTAGATTCTCGCCTACAGATGTCGCATCTATGTAGAGTTTGATGGGTTGCATACGATACTTTTCAAAAAGCTGATTAAAATTTGTGTACAGGGTGAGTCAAAGAATACAATAGTTTTAGTGAAAGTCTTCTCAAAATTATAATTAAAAATAATTTTTAGAAAGTTTGGCGCATAAAACATTTTTTTATAGATCACTATATCAATTACTATTTTTATACCGTATTTTTAGATTTTGCATAAAGTATTGTAGGTTTTTGATAATATTATACAGGATGATCTATAGTTAGGGCAAGTTAGGGTTCTGAAAAAGCTTTATACAAAATCTATATATCTATACAAGCAATATGTAGGACATATTTTATAAATATTTTTAAAATACATGTACAGGGTGATTTAAATATGTTTTACATAAAAGTTGAAGTCTTTTAAATAGAATGTTATATTTGTTTTGCTTAGTAGATTTGTTATAAAATACTTATTAAAAAAATACTACCCTATGATCGAAAAAAAACGGCGTCAGCTATGGCTATGAAATGAAGATCGCTGACATTTTATACTGGGTGCGTCTCAAAAGTGGCTCCCCCTATAACTTTTTTATTTTTTTAGATAAAAAAACGAAATTTTCAATTTTCAATTCTTTTCGGCCACTTCTTGTTTCACCGGAAATTACTACAACTTTTGATTTTTAAATGGCACCCTCGGTGTTTTTTTCTTTATTTGATAGAAAATGACACTCTGAATAGAATGATATGAGATTATCATATGTCAACTTTTGACATTTTCGCTTAAAACAAAATTGAATTTCAAATGTCAATCTAGAGTGCCATGGCTGTGTTAAAAATTCACATTTTTAATCAAGGAGCCTTGGAAAAATAGATTTGATCGTTTAGTGTTTTTAGTGTCTTGTTCTGGCCGGTTAAAATATTCCCAAATCGTATTTTTAATCATATCTTAATTTTTTCAAATGGAACGAGGGTGGCACATTAGCATATTTGGAAAAAGCATTTTTTTTACGAATAATTTGATACCACACACATAATATTCACAGTCACTTTCTATAGAATAAAGTAAAAAAATACCGAGGGTGCCATTAAAAAATCAAAAGTAGTAGTGATTCCCGGTGAAACAGTGACCAAAAACAATTGAATATGTCAATCAATCCTAATTTGTCATATACTAACACACCAAATCTCTTTTTTTTATCTGAAAAAAATACAAAAGTTATACGGGTGAGCCACTTTTGAGACGCACCCGGTATAAGTATATTTTTTATATTACAGTTTTATTGTAACATTGTTGAATAATTCTGTCAATTTTTTAGACCAGTGATGGCGAATCTTTTGAGCTCTGCGTGTCAAAATTTTGAAAAATCGCAACATAATTTTTGTGGCTTATTGTCACACATTACAAAAGTAAATACTAAAAAAATAGAAATAGGTATAGTATTTTCGAAGTCAATTGAAAGTATTGAGACTCTTAATTCCTTTGTCCCCACGAATCCCACGATGACGACAAATGAGCCGCAAAAGCATAGATTTAGGAAGAACAGATATCACATTTTGCATTTTAACCCGATTAAACAATCGGAGGTTGACTACGTACTGTAAAAACCAACTGAGATAGAGAAGGCGACATTGCCACATCTCAAATTTGCGCCTATCTACTTAGTTTGATTTGCAGAAAAGGTGACTTTAAAACCTTCACCGGATATCAATAAATCTCAATTTCTTAATTAAATTAATAGTTTATTTTTAAAGAAGCATGCGTGATTAACCAGAGGATATATGCGTTACTATTAAAGGATATGTTTACTGTTTAATGTGCTGAAACGTCTAGAACTATTGGCAACGTCGCTGCTATTCTTCCAGAATGAAATGAGCCGTCCGTTCCACCACCCCTCGCGACGGCCCTTGGTCCGTTATAGCGTACTACGTTTAGCTTACGGTGTGTTTGAAGTCGGAATCAAGTCCGAATTGAACTTTTTTGAATCTGCGAATTTTCAATATGGTACGACAGTGTCAAATGTGTGGAAAAATAAGCTCAAATTACCCGAATTTGTCTTTTCACAGGTAGGTATTGTTTCCGCCGCGCCGTAATCGCCGTACATAGGCGTCCCACAAGGGAACCTCTCATAATTAAATTAATTTCTAATTATATTTGTTGAATTTTGAGCTATTAAAACAAGAAGTCAAATCTTGTCTTATATTTTCAAAAAAACACAATTTTCTCATTAATATTGATTTTAGGTATAGGAAGTTATTAATAATACAAGATTAAACAACTATTACATAGGCATTACAGGAAGCTATCGATTGCGAACTAACTAAATCGTTACTAATCACTAATTTTAAAAAGTTCTTTTTAAGATCAAAAAAGGTAAAACTAAAACCTAAATTATCATTTGAGATTAAACGGGAAGTTCTAAATAATGTTGCCTATTCTAAACAAGAAAAATTTATTTATAAGTTTTATAACATCTCTAAATTTGGACGAAAATAATATTTCTGTTTGCTGTAGGTAATTTTCTCAGGGAAAATACGTAAATAAAAATGACTTTTTAAGTCAAAAAAAGTCAAAAGGACAAGTTATTCTAAAAAAGTACTGTCCTTTTCAAAAAAGGGCAGGTGGCTACCCTAGGTATTTCTGGAATGGAAATTTAATGGCAAATCTACAACTTTAGTTTGAAAATATGTTCCGGCCACCTATGTCCGGCCACCAACTACAAACCTAATATAGACCTGTTTCGAAAGCCTGAGTCACCCTGTAAATATTCAAAAGTAACTGAAAGTTTATATAGAATTAACTGAAAGTTTAAATTGAAAATCGACGTTGGTGCGATTTTCGAAAACTACCTACTACATCTGACGAAAAAGTGTTAATGTAGTATATTAATATGGAGTAAACATTTTCCTAATTACTTTACTTTTATTTTACTAATTAAATTCGTTCCAAAAAACGATACCTACGCCACTGGCCATTAGAACAATCCAAATGCGCCTAGTTGCCGGGGTCGGAAATTTTAGACTTCTCTGTCTCTTCTGTCCTTGTTTGACACATTGGAATGTTTGATACATTACCAACGAGTATTTATGAATGAGATGTTCGGTCTATATTTATAATGTCTTTGCGCAAAAGACAGTTCCGAAATTAAGAGTCCCAATCTATTCCAACTGACTTCAGATAAAAAAAAAACTTAGAATTTACGTTATGAGCCGTTATGATCGACAAATATTTGAATTCTGAAATTTTTTATCTTGCATGTCACCAAAAGTGAGCTCGCGTGTCATAGGTTTGCCAGCAGTGCTCTAGACGGTCTTCTGGCTTAATTCAATTAAAGTAAAATGGACCGTTTTTCGTCTTTACAAAAGAGGGCTTAAGCCAAAATAAAATAGTGGCGATATGAATCTTAATAAATACCCCTAGAAGAGGGTCAATAAGAAAACTACCTGTATTTTAAATAAATATTTATTCATCACTACTATAAAATAATTTAATGAAATGCAGTGCCACGCCATTGGTCCATCCAAATCCAGCTTGGACGACGTATTCTCCACCCCCTCCAAATTCTCCAGCGGCTACAGCATCGTATTTTTCGTACATTATTTGACTCTCGCTGTAACCTTTCATGTTAGCTGCCACCCATCTGTAAAAAAAGATTTGTTAGGTAAATAATGTTTATACCAAATACATCTAAATAAAGGGAGACAAAATTATTTACATTTTATCGCTCGGAGGACCTCTATCAACCTCTATTCCAAATGAGCTCGGACCAAATGACCCCTCTTTATCGCTACCACAAACCATTCAAGGTGAACAAAATGGATCGAGGAATGTGAACTGATATAATATTCCTTCAGGATGGACTAACCTGGTACAAAGACGGGTCAAAGAACGCTGAAGGAATAGGAGCTGGAGTATTTGGGGAAAGACCAAGGCTAAGCTTATCCTTTTCCTTGGGTAAATACTCAACCGTATTCCAGACAGAAATCTTCACCATTCTACAATGTGCGAGAGAAAATAATAAAAGAGCTTATTCATGCAAGCTCATCAATATATGCCCAGAGAGTCAGGCGGCACTTGGGGCGTTTATGGGCCTAAAGGTATCGTCGAGACTCGTCTGGGAATGCCCTAGGTGAACTGGGAGCTCTGGCACGAAGGAACAGAATTAAATTATTCTGGGTGCCGGCCCACAGCGGCATTCAAGGCAACGAAAAGTCGATGAACTAGCTAGGCAAGGATTACCGGCATGCTATCTTGGTCCAGAGCCAGTGCTGGGAATACCCAAATGTACGGCCCATAGTGCACTAAAACTCTGGATCAGGGAAAAGCAGAATGTCCACTGGAGAAACAGACAGGGGCATAGGCACAGCAAGACCTTTATTCAAGCCTAGCTCTAAAACCACAAAAGAACTGCTAATGCTTAGCAGGAATAAAGTGCGGATTACAACGAGCCTATTGACAGGACCTCTTGAAGCTCAACCTGTATCAAGGAAGTTTTTGCTGCAGACTCTGCGAAAATGATCCTGAAACAGCGGAGCACGTAATATGTCACTGCGAGGCTCTGGATCGCAAGCTTTTATTTGGGAAAGCTAGGCTAGAACCGGAGGAACCCATCCTATCAAGGACCTGCATAAGTTAGTGCAGGGTACAGGGATAGGAGAATGGGTGCAGATATAGAAAGGGGACAAACACAATAGGCCTCAAAAGTGTTCCCGGTAGAGGACGGCCCCTTGTTAGAAAAAAAAATGAAAGTACTCTTAGTGTTTCAGAAATTACAGCTTAATAGTTACCTAGTGCCCATAGCCTTAGCCAATTCTACAGCCTCATCGTTTCCACTGTTCTTCAATCCCAGCACTACCAGTTCTTGCAGTGGTGGCCAGGCATTACTGAAATCCCACTGCTCCCCACTCTGGTCTAGCGACGTTGGGATTCCCCCTGGAAACTGGTCGATTCCCTCCTTAACGAAGTACTCTGCCGCCCTTTTGCCGTACTCCTCTTTGAGAGAAGTGTCATAGGCGTCGGCCCATAAGGGTGCGAAATTGCTAGGGTAGAAGTCTTTCCTTGGACTTTGTAGTTCTGTGTCGTAATCGTACCAAATACCGTCTTCTGTATTGTATAGAATCTGTGAAATAATACAAGTAATTGTATTTATATACACTCAGATCCAAAAAACGGAGAATTTTTTTGTCAAATTTAAAGTGTTATATTTTTGTTATTTTTAGCTCTATTTTTATATTTTTTTTCGCAAGCTGTATATAATTATATCAACTTTAATTCGTAAACTGAGTTTTTTTTATAAATTTTAGTATTTGGCATATTATACAGGGTTAAACAAGGGTTGTTTTTTTTTAATTTAACTTTAAAACACCCTGTGTAATAATTTCGTCTGTAAATTTTCCCAAAATATAATTTTACGGCCAGAACGATGTCTCCCGAGCATATTGTTTTTAGGATAATGTCAATACTTGCCTTGGTTAATTTTTAAGAGCGAAATGAACTTGCCACCAACAATTTGCAATTTTTTGATTTGCATTATCGTGTCTTTTTGAAGTTATTTTTCAGTAATGACATGGCAGCTTTGGTTATTATTGTGAACTATACCGGGTGTTGCATCGTCGGACGGGACATAGGAAATCCCATGTAAATTTTAATGGGGTCAATTATTGGCTTCACGAATTATTTTAGAGAATAATTATATTTAGGTTTATTGAAGAGCACTAAAACCCACATTTAAAAGAACAACTTTAGATATTTTTGATCAGCTCGCTTACGAGTTATCGCCGATTTCTTTTTAAATATTTCTCCTTTCTTATGGCCCTGCATTTACTTATGAGCACCAGTCAAGGTAAAAGATAACTGTCAAATGAAGTTGTCATTTCAGAAATTTATCTATTTAGTGCTTTTTTATTATTGAAAACTCATTCCTACATCGGAAATCTTAAAGATGTATTTATAAATACAAATTAATATGAATTAAAATAAAATAAAGTAATCAATTACAAGGTTAACTATAGCATTATTACAATATTCAATAACTTATTAATTTAGGTACTATTAAATTGTTAGAACTTTAGGATTTAAGAAGATGTTCAAATATTCCTCCATCGACTGCTAGACTATAACCCAGGCAATCATAACATTCTCTTCTTACATTCGCTAGTTGGTAAACTGAAATTCTATTGTATTCGGCAGAAATAGCATTTTTTAATTCGTCTAGATTTGGGTATTTTTATTCTTGTATATCCTGTTTTTTAAATGGCCCCAAAGAAAGAAATCATTTGGCGAAATATCAGGAGACCTTGCTGGTCAATTTACTGTATGATTTATGCCAATAACGTTTCCGTTAAAACTATTGTCTATATATTCCCGAACAGCCAGAGTACTATGTGCCGGGCAGCCATCCATTTGGTACCAAACTTCCTGATTTTCCCTAGTGGCATCATGTAAAGCAGGTAAAATATGATTTCCGAGTAGTTAGGTTAGGCCCGATAATATTGTGTCCGAATATCCCTGCCCAAACATTTACTTTCTGTGGATATTGCGTCCTTGTTTCGACAAACCTGTGTTGGTTTTATTTGTTCCAATATCGATAATTTGGAACATTGGGTTCATTATTTAAGGTAAACGTGCATTCGTCAGTGAAACATATGTTTTTAAAAATTCCCTATCCGTGTTTGCTTTTTCGTGTTTGTAGTGTGATCTATTCCTATTTCATCCTCAAGTTTCCTTGTGCTGATCTTTCCATCGTTCTCTTCCACGCACAATAAAACTTCCAAGTCGGTATCATTTCTTGCATCCTGCCTTTGTTCCTGCCTTGCTTCACATCTGCAGTTATTTATTAGGGTACCTTTGGTCTCAAATCTCTGGATATTCCTTGCGATTGTAGATTTTCCAGGTATCGGTCTATTCGGATACAGAGCAGCAAACATGTCCGACACCTTTTGATAACTATTTTCTTGATAATACCATTTAATCATCAATACTTTTTCTTCGGTAGTGTAATTCATGGCTAATATTTTCGATGTAGGCATGAGTTTTTAATAATAATAATAAAGCACTAAATAGATAAATTTCTGAAATGACAACTTCATTTGACAGTTATCTTTTACCTTGACTGGTGCTCATAAGTAAATACAGGGCCATAAGAAAGAAGAAATATTTAAAAAGAAATCGGCGATAACTCGTAAACGGGCTAATCAAAAATATCTAAAGTTATTCTTTTGAATGTGGGTTTTAGTGCTCTTCAATAAACCTAAATAGAATTATTCTCTAAAATAATTAGGGAAGCCAATAATTGACCCCATTAAAATTTATATGGGATTTCCTATGTCCCGCTCGACGATGCAACACCCGGTATGAACTGTCCATCATGTTCGACGTTTGGGAAATGCTTGGCTGGTAGGTTAGAGGTTGCGAAGCGGTACCAGCTTCATTAAATGAATTTCGCTTGGTTCTTAAAGAAGAATGGGAAAGCATAACGCAATCTAATATATGCAGCCTCAATGACAGTTTGAACGGACGTATACAGGCAGTTGTAGCAGACAAGGGGGGCAATACAAAGTGTTAGGGTATTTTTTACAATTTTTTTTTCTGTTTGTATACTTGAGTATTACAGATGTTTTCTTTAATATTGTTAGTTTTGTTATCGTTATGAATGTTTATTAAAACCAGGACTGTATTGTTAGTCTTTAACGTTTTTTTTTTAATTTAGTATAGAGTATCACCAAAACCATCTCATATTAAAAATTACTTCAAAAAATAATGAGAATTTAAAACATTGCAAATTGATCAGTTCATTTCGCTCTTAAAAATTAACCTAAGCATGTATTGACATAATGCTCAGGAGTCATGGTTCTGACCGTAAAATTATATTTTAGAAAAATTTACACACGAAATTACTGCACAGGGTGTTTGAAAGTTCGGGTAAAGCAACCCCTCTTTTAACCCTGTATAATATGCCAAATACTAAAGTTTATAAAAAATTTAGTTTACGAATTAAAGTTGATATAATTATGTATAGTTTGCTAAAAAAATCATAAAAATAGGGCTAAAAATAACAAAAATATAACACTTTAAATTTGACCAAAATTTTCTTCGTAGCGTTTTTTTTGTATCTGAGTGTAACATAATAATAATAATTGTATTCCTGTTTACTATTTTAACTGTATTTAATAAACTATTTGATATATTTGGTCAACTTACAAGTTGAATTTTTTCAGTCCAAGCATCAGCTTTTTCCAACCATTCGTTTTGTTTTTCACTGTTGCCAAGAATTCCGTAGAAATTTGACATTTCCCTGAAACCTTTGCAGAGGTAAGAATTAAGATCTACAGGAATAAGTCTTTGGGGTCGGATGTGACTCAGATTGCTCTTGGTACCGCCATTGTCGTCGAAGAACCATCTGCTTGAAAAGTCCCAACCTGTTTCTGCTCCAGTTTTGAGTGATTGATAACACAATTGCTGAATTAATGAAAGAAATAAATAAGTTATTATTTATACAAGACCATAAATTGGTATTTTATCGTCGACCGAAAAGATTAATTCACGGGCGATGAAATCGCGAGTGAATTAATTTCTGGAGACGATAATGCAATTTTATCGTCGTGTATAAAACAATATCTCTTTCCATAGCGAGTTACGTTTTAAAAAATATTCAGAAATTATTATTTCAAGGAATTTATTACGAGTAGAAAAAATATTGTGCTGGGTTGGCGTTGGTTTCTATGTAATTTGACAAATAAATAAAGCTGTCTCTTTAGTTGTCAGTTTTGAGTCAATATTTTTTAATTTTCTTTCGTGTCGATTGCTGATTAAATTGGAGCCAGAAATGGCTCAAAACGAAATAAGTAAATTACCAACAGATATTCAGGCTGAGGCGACAAACGCCATATCCAAACTACTTCCATTTAAATCCCGAATAACTTATGAAAAGGAATATGTACAAACATTTTCAAAAATGGAAGCAATTAAAAAAACGTCACAGAATAAAGAGTTTAACCTATCTGCGCTGTTAAAGTATCATTTAATCCATAGATAAATGCAACAAGTTTAGATTGGAAAGCCCGTAAATATTTTGGGTCGCGAAATTATTTTGGATCGCGACCGTTATACGCGATCTGGCGCTGCTATAGCGGTCGCTAGGAACAACGGCAAACAAAAACCTTTGAATAAGAAGACCAGGGGCTGGAAAGTGAAATAGCAAAAGCGGTTCCACCGTTTCCACGAGATGGCAGAGACCAGATGGCGTTAAATCAGAATTTTTTGTAGTTTCCATAGATTCCAACGGCCATTGTCATATTATTGTCAAATTCCCAAAAAATATTGGCGTTGTCATAGCGCCAATCATAATATTATCAAATAAATGATTATCAAAATGTTTTTCAAACTATAATTTGTTATATGTTTTTTAATCATATTTTAATTACACAATTCCTTTGTTTTTGTGGCCCTAAAAATATCATGTAAGTCTTTTATTTTTGCCATCATTTAAGTACCTATTTATATTTACTCCATTTACAAAACTTTGGGCGTATTACGTTGGTCTTGTTTTATTATAATAAACGATGTTTAAATATTGGACTTATAAATAAAAACTTTAAATAATAAATAATATTTCACATGTTTGGCTTTAATTTTATTTAATAATTGTATAAATTATACTGTTAAATCTTATTTTTTACACATCACAACGATACTTGATTTAATAATCATATTTAATTATATATTTTAGAGTAGAATTCAATAAATACGCTCATTTAAAAAGCCCGCGCTTCGATCCATTTAAAACAAGCCCTACTCAATAGATGGCGCCACTTCTGTAGGACCATTTTTTAGTATGGCAGAGTCCATTCTTTTTCTAGCTAGGTATATTCTTTGAACGTATCTAAATTCTTTGACATCTAATCTTTGAAAAGTAATAAATAAAAGCTAAAATGCAAGAATAATATATAATTTAGTTAATTTAAGTGAATTTCATAAATGATCGGTTTACTACACGTATGTATATTATATAGTCACTTACTAGCGAAAAGTTGTTTCATTATTTCACTCAATTTTTGCCGAGATCTACCGCACGCTACACAACCAACTATTTTAGAGTCTTTTTCGATAAATCGCGATAGTGTCACTGTTAATTTAAGTTCTGCCACAATTTCCATCTAGATTTACTACCTTTATACAACTATCAGTAGTAGAATAAATAATAAATAACATAAAATAAGCTCCGTAAAGACTGACGAATCCACAAAATTTCAAATCAAATTCAAATGTGTCAAATGAATCGTCAAACAGAACTGTCAAGGATCCCCACCCTAGAGTGCTTTTTCCGCCCACCATGCATGAATTCATGGATAGCATTATGCTCCTTCCTTAGTCTTCTTATTCAAAGATTTTATCTACTATTTTGACAGATATAAGGCAATTTTAACAGTTGCTATGGAAAAAACAATATTAAATTGTTTTCTTTTTCTCAAGAAGAGGTTTTGAATTTGGTGTTTCTTTTTAAATGCAGTAGTCAATGATTCTGTATTGTCTTGTCGAAACAATTGTATTCTGTCTATGATTTGGCGTTTGTATTTCGTTTAATGTAAAGGTGCCTGGTGGCGTAGAGGTACAGGCTCTCGTCTACCAATCTCCAGGTAGTGGGTTCGAATCCCACACCCGGCATTTCATCAGCCGACTATTTTTATTAAAATAAAAATAGTTTGGGTACCTAGGTCGACTCAGCCTTAAATGAGTACTTGGGATTCACAATCCTGAGGTAATAATAGGCGGTTGAAGCGTAGTGCTAGCCACATTACCTTCGTTGTATACCGAACGGCTCTGGTATAGCAAGCTGTACCTTGCTACTCCCAAGGCGTTAAACGCTATATGCGGGAGCTATTATTATATTTCGTTTAATGTTTAGGCAACTTTGTTCATTAGTAGGCCACTGCTGACACTTAGTCTCCGTTGGATTAACGCAGCAGTGTTTACAAAAAAATAACTATTTTATTTTGTAGATTTTCTTCCAGTGGAAAAATACCCATAGAATTTTTTTGGATAGATGAATCTGCCACATTGGTATAGACATTTTTTAAAATAAATAGAAGTTCCAAATTCCTTTAGTTTCATTAATTATTTAGAAACCCTCACTGTTTCAAACTTACCTTATCATCCTCATTTGTATAAAAATTACAAGTTTTCACGTCTTCACTAAACGATTCAGACCTAGGCGTGTTACTCTTCGAGTTATAATGAGCCAACGTATATTTTTCACCATCCTTCTCCACCTCAACCGTTTTGTTATCCAGCCAGAAATTCAACTCTTTCTCGACATACTGGACATTCTCGACCAGCCAATCCGTGTCGTTGGTGTGGTCGATGTACAGCGCCACCATGAGGGAGAACAGTGGAGGCTGCGAGCGGTTTAAGTAGTAGACCCTGGCCCCGTTAGGGATGAAGCCGAAATTTTCGATTAAGTAACAGAAGTTGCTGAGCATGCTCTTGACGGTGAGCGGCATGTCGCTGATGAGGAGACCCCTGATGATCCAGAAGGAGTCCCAGTAGTAGGATTCTCTGAAACATAAATTATAAAATATATTGCTTGATTTTCATGCATCCGTTATCCGTTGATACTTTTCATCCGTCAGTTTTTTACACCAGCCCAGAGAGAAACTAATAACTAAAGTGGGAGGGCTTGTGGAATAGGGCATTTCGTAGACAAGTTTATTTTGTCACCGCGCATCCCAGACGCGCATAGCGTTTAGGCGGTCAAAAAAGGAACTTTTTTCAACTTTGCAAGGTAAACATTTGACAGGATTAATCAGATTGTCAGTAGCTTTTTCTATTTCTTAGTTCTAGAAGGAGATAACTAAAATCTGCTGATAATCGGAGCAAATCGGAGTAATAAATTGTTTTTAACTGAATGTGCCTGTTCTTTTAGCTTGTCAGAAGAGAAGATTATTGTCATTATTGATTATTTCAGATTCCACGATTATTCGGCATTTTTGTAATTTTTGTTTTGTGGTTGAGACCCAGACAAAACGTTTCCTTTAAAGGTAAGTTTTATCTCGGTAATTATTTTAACATACCTAATAGTAATAGTGAGTTCACATAATAATCGTACATTGCTAATTTATTTTTTTTAATTTAAAACATCACATTCTTTTCTGATACCTATGGAACGACTAGGTATTATCTGGTATTATACCTAGTATTATTTCCAGTAATACAAATTATTTTCTTGAACTGCTAGGTTCTTGTTATAGAATAAAGACTATCAAAAACATTGAATACCTACGGGATACCTACTGATACTCTGTGCGAGCTCCCAACCGTGCTTCCCTGTTCACTCCCAACCAAGTTAGATAAAAAAGATAATGAAGATTGCAGCCTTGAGTTGGAGTATGGCAAGGAGTATGGAGTTAAATAAATTATTATGTTCCTACACAGTATTTTATTTATAGGTTTTAATGCTTTAAAGTCTAATAATAAATTTTCGTTGTCAACAAAATAATCTAAAAAAACTACGAAGATTTCTTATTATAAACTTGAAAGATTTAAGAAAGATATTAGTGTTCTCTCTGCACCAGCCCGTCAACGTTTTGACACTTTGTTGACAAATTTTATCTAACCTTATTAAAAATATAATAGTACAAGAGCTAGTACCGTCAGGAAAACGAACATTTTAAGAAAGCTGGTTTTTTAATATATCTTTTGCTATGCTCTCCTGACCAAAGGGCGGGTCGTCTGGCTGCCGATAGACTACTGCGATTCATCACTGCGCATCACATCTATCTAGGGCATCCCATTTTCGTGTGATTTATGAGATTTCTCGTTTATGAGTAGAGATACTGATGCGATTTTCACATTACTTTGCTACTTTTTTATGAAACTAAATATGCTACACATCGGTTTGTCCTAGCCTCCTTAGTTCCTGAAATACAGGGCGAATTTGTGATGCGCAGTAGTTAACAGATGTTGAATACAGATTGATGCGCAGTACTGAACGCAACGTTTACCGGTAGTCAGACGGTCCGCACTCTGTTCAGGAGAGCATAACAAAAGATATATTAAAGTAAAGTAAAGATTTCAGTTAACGTCTCCTTTTTGCTGCCAGGGCTAAACTGGACGGGGCCTACTTTGTTTACGCGGAACCCGAACCGCGGTCCTCGGCCATATCATGGTCAGTTACCGACTTAAGAAGTGTCTAAATTAATTCTTACTCACGAGATATCCGATCTCATCCGGCCTCGAACCGGCGTGAATGAGCGGTGTGTATCAATAGATTTTACACTTTTCCCTTGGATAACAGCACGATACCTAGAGAGTTTCGAACCGGTCACCCGTCCATCCATCAGTATCGCCTTACGTCGCTTAACTTCTATGCTCTAATCGGAACCGGTGTTTCAACGTAGTTAGGCCGTTGCCTTTAAAAAGATATATTATAAAGAACCAGCTTCCTTAAAATTCTCTCTCAAAAAAGGTTGCTAGATCTTAGACTATAGTAAAACAACGAAATCGTTATGGAAATGAAAATATAAAATGACACCAATGACAAGCAAATCGTATCAACAAGGCATGAAAATGCAATAACTTGAAAAACTGTGTAATTTTCTAACCAATCGAAGTCTTTAAATTCAACCAATAAAATTAATATCGTATCGTCGGACAACGTATGCATGAAAATTAAGCTTAACTGTTTTGTCAGACTGTAGCAGGCCTACTTTCTTTTGTAGCAATGTTACGTTAACCTGGGTACCTGGGCACGAGGGTTATAAGGGTAAAGGAAAAGGTAGGTGAAATGGTCAAACGAGGCTCGCCAATGCTATTCATAAGCCCAAACCCGTTTTGCGGCGCTGCAAAAGCATTTACAAGAATGACTAGACCACGGTGTGTGGTCAACAAATCTCTAGAATGGAGAAGAAATTCACCAAGACAGAGGCAGGTGAAGAGAAAGTTGGTCCTGCAAAGCAGAGGCAGGCAGATTGTCAAAACTATAGTAGGGAGATTGTTTGCAAGCAGGACATTGCAAGCTATTGCAGGCAGAGGATTGTCGTGCATTTGGCAAATATGCGGTACCTACTTTGTACCAAATGATCGAAAAAAAAAAACGACATCCAGTTGGCTGGGAAATGGCGATCGATGACATTTCCTATATAAATTTTCATATAAAATGACAGCGATCTTCATACTTAAGATGCAGTACGAATTATATAATATGGTGAATTGTTAAAAATGAGTGAATTTGTTTTAATGTTAACATGAAAAAAAGAGAAGGTTGTAACGAAAATATTTTCGTTACATTTTTCCTTTTATATCGTTTATACGTTTTTTTATACATATATTATCGATTTTTTGCGGAACCTCGATAGTGGTACATATCACTAGCGATGGTTTTTAGTTTAAATTGTTTAAATATTTTATATATTTTCTGGTTGCCTATGGGTTACCGATAATAATTTGTTTATTTTTAATGAAAACGAAGGTTTATTATTAATATTTTGTTTAGTGTTAAATAATTAAGATGCAATTGTTACACACATTTTTTTGGTACTTAACGCATGTCTAAATGAATGGGAGAATTCTATAAAGGGACTTGTTTTGCCGAAAATCACTCTCTCTCATCTCGATCTTCTTTGCTTAAACACCTAGTTTTTTTTCCAGACACCGGCACGAGGTACGACTTGGAAATTATTTATTAGTTTTATTTTTTTAAACATTTCTTACTATCTAATATGATTTAATTATTTGATTTAATTATTTAATTAGCTTGTAACTTTAAATTCCTTTTTCTATTTTATCTTTTTATCTCACAGTTCATTTTTTTATCATCATTTCTTTAGTAGCATGTGTATGGTAGTTTTGTAAAAAATTTTCTAATACCTTTAACTTTTATTTAGAACTAATTATTTTTATTTTTCTTATTTATGTACTGAGACGCAAGCTGTCGAACAAGAACCCGCAGAGGTGTTCGATTTAGCAATCTCAGGGGCCATGAATAGAATCAATCACTGCAGGAGTACTCTCAGAGACGAACCAGGAGGGATTCTGGTAAGTAAGGATTTTTTATAATATTTATATTATACGACTTATGTCACCTTTAACGAATCCTTGCTTGCCAGAAGGCAACTCTTGTTTTATCTGGACCCTGTAGTGGTGGTGTCTATTGGCAGGCCATTCGACAGATAGATTTTTGTTTTTTTTGTTGTTTTTGGGTCACTCTAGGGAACGTATCTTTACCTCGTATCTGCCAAATTTCCCTTACCTTATCTTTATCTTATTTGGCGGATGCATTATCTTTGTTCCTGGAGTGACATATCTTTTCTTTTAGTTTTTATCTGTCGAATTGCCGCATTTATCGTTTTTCGTATCTTATCCTATCTTCCTATTTAGCTTTATCTTTCTATCTAGTTTTTTAATTTATCTTTTAATATAGCCTTTTATTATTAACTTTTGTTCTAATTTAAATTTTCATATATTTCTAGTTTTTTTTTCTTACATATTTTTTTATTCTTTTTACACGTGTCTACAAATTAAATCAAATAATTTACTGTAACAATGTATATATTCTTTCAAGTCGTACCGAAGTGATTGTGGTGGTCTGGAATTTTCTAGAGAGAGAGAGCAAAATATTTTTCTTTTATATTTTTTTATAATTCTATATTTATATGCTTTATATTCTTTAAATAATTTGGACAATTTTTTTCAATTATAACTTAATTTAAACTGTCATTGCCTATTTTCTTTTTTAAATTTTAATTATAATTTTTATTATAATAATTAGTAGTTGGATTTAGATATTGATTATTGTTTACTTGAATCACTAATATGTCGTTTAATCATAAGTTATTTTTATTGTACCTTCATTGGCAACCAACAGACAGTTCAATTGGTAATTTAGAACACCACCACAAAACTGGGTACTTATCAATTGTGTTGAGTAGAATACTGCTGTTTGTTATCTTCAAGGAAGATACGAGAATTGACCCTCCCCATAAGTAGCTCACGCACTGAGACTGGTGGAGTCGCTCTCCAACGTTAGCCGGACAATCACTCTACCCACCAGCGGACGAGTGCAGCGAAGAGGGTGAGGCCTTTCTCCCAACCAACCGAAGCAGAAACACTTGAGTATTCCAGTTGCATATCTAATCTCATATAATCGAGACTGTCACAGCCAATTACATTGATTGTTTATAATTGTTAAATAAATATAAGTCATTAATGAAATTTTCTATTGTCTTATTTAATTCCAAAGCATACTTCCACAAACCAGTAACTTTTAGAATTTTGTGGGTTATAAGGTCTAAAAGCTATCAGGTATTCTCAGATATATTTAATTCAGTACCTAAATCTTCCACCTGGTATAATGAATCCATTAGGAATAGGAATGATGGAATGTTTCTCAGGATTCTGTTCGACATCTGAAGATACGTTTCTTCCTAAAGTCGGCCAGATGCCTACAACGTTCTTTGCGAAAACCCTTACTGATTCATCGTTGATGTTCTGCAAAAAGCTTGGGGAGGGGTTGAAATCTGGAGGGGCCCACTCTACCTAAAACACAAATAAAAAATAAATAAAAACTAAAAAGTCTAATAATAGTATATACAGCAATAAAAAAATAATTTGCGATCTCTTCAGTTATGATTGAATATATTGCAAATTGTGGCAAGTTCATTTCGCTCTTAAAAATTAACAAAGGCATGTGTTGACATGAATCAAAAAACAAAATGCTCAGAAGACATGGTTCTGATCGAAAAATAATGTTTTAGAAAAAATTGCTCGTTGCTCAAGAAATTATTGCACAGGGTGTTTTTAAGATAGGGTAAAAAAGCAATCCTTCGAATAACCCTGTATAATAAGCCAAATACTGAAGTTTATAAAAAAACTTATTTTACGAATTTAGATTGATATATTTATATACAGTTTGCTAACTAGCATATTTCTAATGAAAGAAAATAATAAATTATTTTTCTCTAACCGTTTCTTTTTATTCCTCCCCTTATTGTGCCGTGCCTTTAACGTTACACGATAAATTTATTTCACAGGGTTTTTTTATTTAGGCGCAGTAAAAAGAGTGGCGTTGGAAATTTCGGGCAATAAGCTCATTTATTCTTTTATTTGTATTAAAGTACGGCTAATGGTGCTGTAAAAGTGTCGTTTTCTCCAAATTGAACAAGTATACCGGGCCAATGCCGTCTCTAATAGAACAGCCTTGGGGCGAGATTTATGACGTCACGCTAGTTAGATACTACGGATTAATAAATATGTTGTAGAATACATGGAAAACATAATTATTCCTCAGATTTTTGGTTTGTATTTTAAAAATGATATAGTTTACATGAAATATACATAATATACAGTTAATAACGACAACATATATACCTATTTATATTAATAAATACTTTGGCAAATAAACTATGAACCATACAAATGCAGCAAATGTTTTACAATATACAAATAATGTATTACATAAGATATTGGGTAAAATGTAAATATATTTTAAATTTTGGGGTTTAAAAATCGATCTTATTTAACAAAAAACATTCAATATCTACTAATAGTGATGTATTATTATTTGCATTCAACAAAATTTATATGTATATTTTGCAAGTACCAATGTTCGAAAAATTATATTTACAAATAATACAATATCATCTAAAAAAAGGCGTCAGCGATGGCTATGAAATGAAGATCGCTGGCATTTTATATGTAACATTATTCTAAAATTTTTGATTTTCTTGGGATTTTTAGGTTCGGGAAAAACGCTGATTTAAGTTTTCATTTGGGTTTTCATTATTTTTATTTGGTTTAAAAAAAATCGGCTAACTATAGCCTTCATCAGTGTTGTGTCATATGAAAAAAATAGTGTCGAATATAATCCAAAAAATTACATATAAAATATTCACACCACATAATGTTTACTGCAATTAATAAACTAATATAAACTTATCAAAAATGACCACATATTTTTTAGAATTATTATTCTTAACACTAAAACTATCTACATTTACTATGGAGTACGCAGTAAACATTATATGGTGCGTGGTGTAAATATTTTATATGTAATTTTTTGGATTATATTCGACACTATTTTTTTCATATGACACAACTCTGATGAAGGCTATAATGTTAGCCAAAACGTTTTTTTTAAACCAAAAAAACAATGAAAAACAATGAAAAACCAAATGAAAACAATGAAAAAACAATGAAAAACCAAATGAAAACTTAATCAGCGTTTTTCCCGAACCTAAATCCCAAGAAAATCAAAAAATTTTGAATATTTAGAAACAAGGTTCAAGAATATCAAATTTTCCAAGATTTTAAAATTCTAGTTAATTATTTTATGTGTACAATTATTTAGGGAATGTCATCGATGTTCATTTCCAAGCCAACTAGACGCCGATTTTTTTCGATGATACGGTATAATTCTTACGTAAAATGTAAATAACATTCGACCAATTAAAATAAAGAAATATGAATTTCATAGTATTTTTAGTCACACCTTTATTCTTAAAACTTAATTTTGTATTGCAAATATAACAATTTTATTCATATTGTATTCAGCCATCACTTAAATATTTGATATTAATATGGTATTATAAATAATCAACACTATTCAGTAAAAATTACTGAACAAATATATGTTATGCTTGACATACATTATATATTATCAAACAAAAACACATTCTTCTTTTAAACTTTAAAATTCTTGTCTTTACAAAAATCTTTTTTAATTTTGAACTCAAAATAATAATCTTTTTTATGATCTTTAATACACATATTCTTTATTTTTCCCTAGATCATAATACCTACTTACGTGTTTATCTTACGTGTTTAATTTAAATCTATCGAAGCTGAACCAACAACACTTGGAGTGGAGATTCCACAATATGAATAAAATAAACATAATTGTCCAGTTTGATGTCCAAGATGAGGCATAGCACCAAAAACACACTCCACATAAGCTTTATTGATGAATTGTTAGAGTCTTAAAAAACACACACAAAAATCACGATAAATAAAAAATTTATGGGCACTTTTAGGTTAAAGCACTTAACAAAACGTGTAATATTTCGTGTTTTTTTATGAGAAACAGAGTGACCATCATAGTGACCATATATCATATATCTGGTAGTACTTTATGTCACTTAAACACCAAAATAATTAGTTTTTTGCACTACAATAAGAAATAATACCAAAAATCAACAAAATATGAATACAGAATCTAACCCAATATCTAAGTATGTACAGCTGATGAACTAAACAAAAGTCCGCCCGTAGGCTGATCTTTTATAGAGGGCATTGACCGGCCTTAATATGTGACAGCAAAATGATTTCGGTGTAATGCTTTTCGAAATACTTTATTTCTTTTTTAGCCGACCATACCGACAGGCAAAAAAAAAGTTTTTTTAATTTCACTCAAAATGAGTTAGTTGGGTCATAAATGACCTAAATACAAAATATTTTCATGGTGTCTGTCTGTCTGTCAGATGTCTGTCAGTCATGGTGTCTGTCTGAACAAGAGAGCAATTTTAATTTCTCAAGTTTTATGCGTGCTTAGTCAATGTTACTATGAGCATGGCAACTTTGAAAGTTACATGCATCGATCATGAGCTTACCCAGAATTTTTTTTTATGGAAAAACAGCTGAAAAATTTGTTTTAAAATTTTTCCATGTTTCGTGAGTGGGTTTCCATGCAGTAAACGTGTGGAAGGGTTAGGTTAGGTTAGGTTACAACCGGAAAAACCTCATGTATGGAGAGTTATAGACTTATGCTGAGTTATAACTCCAGGAAGGAGGACACAATAGATCTTTAAGGTCGCTGTGATTAACCCTCCCCCCTCACACTCATTCTTTTCATTCTATATTCTACAAATAATACAAGCACACAAAGTTTATTGTACAAACGAAGGTAGCAAAGATCTACAAATCAGGTGCAAACAAAAAATGAAACTAGATAAAGTTGCTTTTAGTTGTTGGATCTGTGTTTCAACTGGATTTTTACTTAGTGATTGGTCGACGTTTCACAAATACATTGTCTTCCTCAGGACTATACTTATTTTCCTCAAGACTACACCTGAGGAAGAAAATATACTTGTCGAAATGTCGCCAATCAATAAATAAACAAATTGAGTTTTATTCCGACACAGATCCAACAAGGCAACCTAACCTGACAAGTTTTTGTAGTAGTTTTTTGAATGCATCTGGTTTGTAAATCCTGGGTACCTTCGTTTGTACAATATACCTTGTCGATAGAAAACGACATTCTGAATAGAATGACATATGATATGTCAACTTTTGACATTTTCACTTAAAAGTAAGTTTTGTGTTAAAACCACTAATTTTTAATGAAAGAGCGATTTGATCGTCCAATGATTTTCGTGAATGATTTCCTTGCCAGTTAAAAGATGCCCATATCGTATTTTTAATCATAACTCTATTTTTTGTAAGAAAAGAGGTTGGCTCATTAGCATAATTGAAAAAAGCATTTTTTACGAATAATTTGGTACCACATACTTGGTATTTTCGTTATGAACACAGCCATGCTCGCCAATTTTGTCAGTTTAGTGAGAAAAAAATGTCAGAAGTTGACGTATAATACGCAATTAAATTCAGAATGTCATTTTATACCGAATAAAGTAAAAAATAGCGAGGGTACAATTTAAAAATCAAAAGTTATAGTCATTTCCGGTCAAACAGGAAGTGGCCAAAAATAATTGAATGCGTCAACCAATCCTGATTTGTGTCATATATACTAACCTACCAAATCTCGTTTTTTTTGTCTAAAAAATAAAACAGTTATAGGGGTGATACACTTTTGAAAAACGCCCGGTGTATATCCAGATTTATATTTAATATTTATCTGTAAAATGGTAATACGGTTTATAACCCGATATAAAATTAATCGAATAAAGTTACAAGTTTTCTGAAAATTGAATGGATTACTTTATTTTCAGAAAGGACAAAAAGTCTGTCTAAAGATTTATGTTTTTTAATAAAGTAGGTATTGTATAAATGGTTTGGAGAAAAGGGTCCAAATATTAGCTGGATTATATTGAAAATCTGTTGTCGAGTCAGCACAAGAGTGATTTTTATATTGGTTATAGAATGGGGGACCCTTTTGCCAATTTTGCTAATAGCAGGGTCTAGAGCTACATATTTTAGGCTCAACAAAAAGGGATTTGAGTAGGTTAGCAGTTAATTATTGTATTAAAGTGTCTTTACATCTATTAAAAAATTTGTCAAGTGCGAGTTGGACTCGCGCACGAAGGGTTCCGTACCATTCATTATTTATACAACATTAGACACTATATTATTATAAACTTTTTTCCGATTTAGCTGAAATTTTGAATGCGCGTATAAGTAGTTAAAAAAAATGAAGAAACACATTACTAAAAATTGTATTAATCAATAATAAATATGTAAAAAGTAAAAATAAATATGTAAAAATATGTAAAAATTAAAAAAAAACGATTAAAAAAAGTCGCCTTGACTAGGATTCGAACCTGCCTTACTACGGCTCCAACGTCATAGCGGCGTAAAGTCCTAACTGTTTAACCACGCGGCCACCGAGGACTTGAAAGATTCTATGTAAAATTCTTACTCAAAGAAAATGTTTAGTAAAAGTACTTTTTTATTTATAAACATTTATTTAATTCTGTTTTTAGTATTTGTTCTTATAGCGGCAACATAGATACATTATCTGTAAACATTTCAACTGTCTAGCTATAACGGTTCATAAGATAGACCTTTGTGACAGACGGACGGACGGACAGCGAAGTCTTAGTAATAGGGTTCCCGTTTTTACCCTTTGAGTACGGAACCCTAAAAACTAACTGACCCGGGGCTTCGTGTCACCTAACAGTAGAATTAGAATTAGAATAAGTGGGAGGGGGGTTAATCTCTGCGACCTTAGAGATCTATTGTGTCCCTCTTTCTTGAGTTATAACTCATCATATAGTCCCAGGACTTCCTACGGAGACCCGTGTCCCTCACAGGCGAGGAGCTACGACCCAGGCCGGGTAGACGAAACGGTAGCTTGTGTCGCCTGTTGGGTTTAGAGGTAGGAGGTAGGCTCCCGACCCTTGGAGGAGGTGGTAGCTTGTATGCCACTTGCGGAGGATGGTCTCACGCAAGTGTCAGCCACCTCTCCTGTAGTTCTCTTTGGGTTTGGCCCCTTGGAACTTTCATTGTTACTGTTCCCAGTGTCGCTAGGGGGTTTCCCCACAGCTTCACCGGTGATGTTTTTATTACTATTATTACCAGATCTCATAGTGTTCCTATGAGTCGCTAGGGACAGTCGGTCCACTTCTACAGAGCCCCGCATGTAGAAGTAAGGGGTAAAATACAATGGGGTGCCCCCCGGTGCCCCAAGGTTGAGGCTGTCCGTAGCCCCGCCCGGTATCGTTATATGTCTTGGTGCAATTCCCTGGCCACGACACTACAGTCAGGGACAAGACGATGAGTGAGATGCTTCTTAGACCAAGCTAAGTGCTAGAGGGGATTCCCCCCAGCACCTGACCAGGAGCTTCCCCACCAACGACAAGGTCTTGCATCTCCTAGGGGAAGCACCTAACAGTAACGTGATCTTTTTTTTCGAATTTGTAGTACCTTACTTACTGCTATTACTCGCTGACGAGTATTTGACACGCATCAGAAGATGGTTAAGCAAGGCGTTTTTTTTTTCACGAGCTTTTCTGTGACTGAAAAGCCCGACACGTGATGTTACCTCTCTTCCGCATTTCGGACATTCAAAAATCTCATTACTTTGTTGCCTCTTTACTTTTTGGTTGTCGTTGTTAACTGAGTTACAACTCTTCTCCATTGCGTTCTATTGTGCTCTACTTCCTCCCACTGATTTTGCATGCTTATCCTCTTTAAGTTTTCATGGAAACTATATCCTTGTACCTTTTAAATTATCCATCCGGTTTCCTCTTACTATCTACAAGCTCACTGTAAAGAAGAGATTTTGGTAGGCGGTTTTCTTGCATCCTGCATACGTGGGATTTAGTGATCATGACTCCAGCGCAGCGCTCTTGTAGGACTTTTTCAAGGACTGATACGCAATTTTGTTCCTATTTGGGCCACTCTCTCTTTATTACTATTCTAGAGATCCCAACTGTGAGTGTGAGTCGGATTTTAATCACCCGGTATAGTCACCCGACTCAGCCTAACCCGCTGTAACGTTGGAATCGCATTAAAGAAGAGACACCGTAGTGACTCGTCGAACGTTCGAGAACAATCGAGTTCCACTGGAATGGCGGTGTTCATACGAGAACATTCTAAACCTTCTCTATACACCTAATGATCTAATGGACTATTCGAAAACTGTTTAACTGTGGGTATACAGAGAAGACCAGGCTACTAGTAACATAGCAAGTTGCCGGACGAATTTACGTTTACCCGTTTTGCGTTCGTACTCGAGAGTCACTGCCGGCTAGTCGGCTGGTAGGGCAGTACGCAGTTGCAGTTGTGCTTGGACGGGTCGGTCGTGACAGACTAGGAATATGAAGCGAGGAGTGCCGTGTATTTATTATTTTCATTTTAAGTGTTTACCTTCACTTAAGGTAACATTTAAAATAAAAATACTTAAATATTTATTATTTGATCTTGTGTTTACAAGCCAAAACTAAAAATAACTAAATTCTCTAAACCACAAAAAAAACTATAATATTACTCTAAATAAAAAAAAGTTATAACAAGTGTTCAAAAAGACCACCTTCTTGTGCTAGACAGAAGCACAGAATATCTTGCGTAGCTAGATATTCTGTGACAGAAGCCTAGGCGGTCGTAAAATCTCCGTCTGACATTGGCTAACATATTAGGGCTAATAGTTTGGAAAGCCTCTCGTATTTTTACTTGAACTCATCCAGATTATTAGCCCTATTATGACCATACACTTTGGATTTTACATAACCCCACAAAATAAATCATTGGGAGAAAGATCTGGTGATCTAGCGGGCCACAAAATAGTTCCATATCCACTAATTAAACGGTTGGGAAAAGTATTCTTCAAATATCCTTGAACAATACGGGCATTGTGCAGGGCAACCACCTCAGCAATTTGATTACTTGAAAACGTGGGATTTTGATCCGCGGTAGCACAAACGAAAATTTGCTTTAACTCCTGTTCTACATTAATCAACACATCAGGCTTTTTGTGTTTTTGTGGGGACACGCACCCATGTGTTTCAAAATTATTATTAACTCTTGATATAGTAGATAAAGATGGCGTTGGCCTGTTTACAAAAGTTTGTGGAAAAATTGTTTGTATATCCCGATAAAACCTATTTTGGAAATACCATTTTACAATTTGAATTTTCTCACGAACTTCATAAACATCCATTATTTTACTTAAAAAATAAATTTTATACGAGAACTGTCGCGAGAATCTACGTATTCGTTTTGGCTATTAAAACACGAATAAATACAAATTCTGAAACATTCTTATCACATATCGACCTATTTTTATTTTATCGCATTTTTTCGCCTGCTTTTTATCCGGCGGACGGGTATACGCTAATTCGTCCGGTTCTGCCTATATGTTACTACTACGGTGGTCCGGTCTGTATAACCCAAGGCCTGTGCAAAGGAGGGACAGAAACAAACAGATCGGTCGACGCGTACAATTGCCCCGCTAAATTCAAAATAAATTCCCTTTAGATAAATAGTTAAATAGTAAGTAGTTTTATCGTATTGTTTTGTCACTTATTATAAAATAAATTGTGTTTAAATAAATGACTTTCTATCCACATCGAACGGACAAAAAACGTAACAATATTCAAAGCCATGTTCACTCTATTTCAAAAACATACTATGCTGTAAAAATGTTATCTTTATAGTCATTTTAGTTTTGTTTTTTGTTATTATTAAACTTATTAAAAATATTTTTATGAGACATAAAACATGTTTTATGTGTTTCTGTAAACGTAAAAAATATATTTTTTTTAATCCTATGAGTATTCCACAGCAAAGTTGCCCATTACTTACTATTAATTATAACGTGTAATCAAGTATATTGTATTTACCGTCTCAGCTTGGCTTATGAAATTTTCATTCACGAACTGCTCAACTTCTTGCCTGCTGGGATCGTTGTTAGTTTTGGCCATTAGTTTACTGAAACAATAGAATTTAATATAAGTTTTGGGTAACTAATAAGTCTAAACTTCTTTAGTAGCAGGAGTAAGTACTGGCAATGATAAAGGATAGAGAAGTAAGTAATCATGCAACAAAGGTAATCTAGAAAGTTTTTCCGTTGCTATCGAGAAATGAAGACCCAATTGATTATGCATGACGTGCTCCAAAGAAGACCACATTGGATATCAAAATAATCCTCAAATTGCTATCCTACCCAAAATAGCCAGTTATAGTTATGTAAATGTATCTGTCGCAAGCGCATATAACAATCTGGCTTTTTGCAAAAAGACTAGGCATTTTATAAAACGGCGGCATTTTAAACAAAAGAAGGAATTTTTACAAAAAACTTATCTATTTTCAGTCACTTTGCAAAAAGCCTAATCAGACTTAGGCAGATTAAAAAATGATCAAAGTTTAATCAGCTATGAGCATAAGCATATTGAATAATTTACGGTATAATAAAAAGCAAAATAAAAACTCTAAATCACCACAATACACCAAAACTCTTTTACTTTTACACTGGACGCGCGTTTCGCTAACCATGTTAGCATCATCAGCAGATGATTATAAACTAAAGTACAATCTACAAGTTGAGCGTTTATATACTCGCTCAGTAGGCATCGAGTGGGCGTGGCAAAATCTAGCCAACCGAGTCAGAGCCCACTGAGCGTAACAGTTAGATTTCCGCTACTAGAGTAGTAGGAACAAAGAACTTGAAGGAATTGGGCCGTTGACTCTGTTCATACTATCTTTACATTTATTAATTCTGATGCTTTCATATGCATCTAATTGCCTGTAATTTGAGACTTGTTTAATTAATTTTAAATTATTAAGATCTATACAATGTTCTTTATCAACAATATGTTCGGCAACGCAAGATTTATCTGGTCTACCATATCTTATCTGAGCTAAATGTTCTTTAAATCTAGTTAATATTGATCTTCTAGTTTGCCCAACATATCTCTGATTGCAATCTTTACAAGAAATTTCATAAATACCCGATTTTTCCAGTCGAGGTGTTTTATCTTTTGGATTACCTAATAATTGTTGTAATTTATTATTAGCACTATACACAAGTTTATAATTGACATTCTTAAAAATTCCTTTTAGACTACGGGATGACTCTCTATCAAACGGCATCGAAAAATATTTAGACGTATCTTTCTCCACTTGAAAAGTCGAATTTTCAGAAATCATTAACCTATACCTACGTTTTCTAATTAATTTATCAACTACTGAAGGAGAATATCCATTACACTCAGCTACATTCCTAATGTAATCTCTTTCTATTTCATATCTTTCGTTGGAAAGTGGGAAACTAAGTAATCTATGAACCAAGAAATTTAAACTAGCCATTTTATGTTCAACACTATGATGTGATTCATTAGGAATATATCTGCGTGTGGTCGTATTTTTCCTATAGATATCAAATTCCAGGCAATTATTAGTATCTCTAATAACTAATACAATAATAACTAATACTGTTACGCTTAGTGGGCTCTGACTCGGTTGGCTAGATTTTGCCACGCCCACTCGGTGCCCACTGAGTGAGTATATAAATGCTCAACTTGTAGATTGTACTTTAGTTTATAATCATCTGATGATGATGCTAACATGGTTAGCAAAACGCGCGTCCAGTGTAAAAGTAAAAGTGTTTTGGTGTATTGTGGTGATTTAGTGTTTTTATTTTGCTGTGTAACACCAAAGGTTCCAACCCTCAACTGTAATCTACGGTATAATAACAATAATTTATGTCAACATTTTATTTTGTTTAGACCAAAACAACTTATTTCATAAATTATAATTTTAAAAAGTAACAAAAAATCTATTAAAATCTTCAGGGCTTCTTCTTGGTGTAACCTTGCTTTCTTTTTTGGAACTTTTATTCCTAAAACAGGAATCCTTCAGGCAGAAATTTACGCTATCGAAAGATGCGTACACTATTCGGGGTCCTTCTACTCAGGGTGCCTGCTCACCAAGGGATAGAAGGCAATAAAAAAGCAAATGATCTAGCTAGAAAAGGAGCAAACACTCCAAACCAGTAAAATAAACCGTTCTGTTTTTCAAACGGGAACCCACTGAAGGCAGATCTGAAGAATCTGGAAGACTCCATCCGTAACTTGGAATGGGTGTCCTCCAACGGTGTAAGACAATCGAAAAAGTTCCTCAGAACTTACGACCGAGAAAAATCAAAGGTTTTCCTTGATTTAAGTAAAAACAATCTTCGGATTGCCACGGGCGGGTTTCTAACAGGACACTGTCTCCTCAACGAACACCTCAGTAGGCTGAAGCTGAGAAACAACGGCGAATGCAGATTCTGTGGGGAAAATGGGGAAACACCAGAACACCTTATCACCGAGTGCGCCGAGACGATGACCATTCGTGCCATGAACTTTGGTACGTCTGATGTCGAGGATGGAGAGCTGGCCTCTGTGGAGCCGTCGCAGATACTGGGTTTTGTTAAAGCCCTGAGACTGTATGATGAGTTATAACTCGTTATAATTCAAGAAAGGAGAACACACAATAGATATGTAAGGTCGCGGTGATTAACTCCCCTCCTAAACATTCTACATCCTACAAAACCAACCGATGGTAAGCATCATTAAAAAATAAAGAGAAGAGTATACGGGCCAAGTAATGACGTCTAGAAATTGACCTCGACAAAATTATCATCGATTGTCATTTCTCAGCCGTCTTTCACGCCGTTTTTTTATCGATTGGTACTATAATACAATTAACTGTTCATTATTACCTTACCTGAAATTGTCTAAAGTGACGTTGACTGTGTTGACTTGGCTCATATCGACGAAAGTTTTCGAGTCGTTGAAAATGCCGGACATTTGAACGACATTTAAGAGTTCTCCCTGGCAATAAATGGGACTAGAGCAAGTGGGAACGATAGGGTTTTCCGACAATTGATTGGTGGTTGTGAAGGGTTTTCCGTACACTGCTGCCAGGTGTAGTATGGCGATCAGGAAAAGTTTCGTCGACATGTTGCTGAGTTTTGGCTAGGATTTCGTTTAATGGTGTTTCAGTGCATAACCTAGAAAAGATAACGAAATAAATTACAATATCGTTATACAGGGTGTCCCAGAAATAAGTGCAAGTAATTTAACTGGTAGTATAGTTCAACCCCAGAAACACGCCTATGAGGTTTTTTTCGCGAAAAAAAAATTTGAAAATCAGAATTTTTTTGGAAAAATGTTTGGATTTTTTTTAGATTTTAGTTAAAAAATATAATTTCTTGATAATGTGGCAACATAGGTATTAGTTTAATTTACAAGAAAGAAAATCCAGAAAAGATCCAGTGGTTCTCAAAATTTTAGCAAAAAATCATTTTTTTTGGAAATTTTCAAAGTAAAAAATAACTCCGTTATTTTGGACTTATTTGAAAAACGATAAAGAGAAAATATGTTTATTTTATCGAGATGTAGCCCTTAAAATACTTGCCCCTTAAAATACTTGCACTTATTTCTGGGACACCCTGTATAGTACTGTATGATCAAAAAAAAACGGCGTCAAAGACGGCTGGGGATTGACAATCGATGATAATTTTTGCGAGATCAATTTCTAGACGTCATTTACTAAAAACTGACATAGAAAAAATTCACAGTAATTATAGAAAGATAGAAACATAGAAGAACATAGAAAACATAGAAATTATAGAAAAAAACGGAAGGATTCTAGGCACACAAAATGATTTCCAAAAAATTTTTTTTTAAAACAGAAACAAACAATATACAAATTTTAAACTTCACCATTTAAAATAATTTTTACTCAATATAAATAGTTATTTTTTATACAAGACGATAAAATTATATTTTATCGTCAACCGAAAAGATTAATGATAACGGGAGACGATAATAAAATTTTATCGTCTGTATAAAACAATATTTTTTTCCATAGCGAGTTGCGTTTTAAAAAATATTCAGAAATTATTATTTCAAGTAATTTATTACGAGTAGAAAAAATATTGTGCTGGGTTGGCGTTGGTTTCTATGCAATTTCACAAATAAATAAAGCTGTCTCTTTATGGTCTCTTTAGTTGTCAGTTTTGAGTCAATATTTTTTAATTCCCTTTCGTGTCAATTGCTGATTGAATTGGAACCAGAAATGGCTCAAAACGAAATAATTTACAAACAGATATTCAGGCTGAGGCGACAAACGCCATATCCAAACTACTCCCATTTACATCCCGAATAACTTGAATGTTAACCTATTCATGAAAAGGAATACAAAAATTTTCAAAAATGGAAGCAATTAAAAAACGTGCGAGAAGATATAATGTTTTTAACCTATCATCGCTGTTAAAGTATCATTTAATCTACCCTTGCGGGTTAAAGTCCTATTTTATCTACTATTTTTGATAGATATAAGGCAATTTTAACAGTTGCTATGGAAAAAAATACATTACAACCTTCTTAAGGCCAATTAGCAGTAAGCACCTTCAAAAATGAAGAAGAGTAGGGGCCAAGTAGTGACGTCTACGACTTGACCGCACCAACATTATCATCGATTTCCATTCCCCAGCCGACTTTGACGTCATTTTTTTTTATCGCATGTGGTATAGTATCTTATTTTAGTTGAGATTATACTCTTGAAGGATAGCGTTTAATTAAAAAGAAAAAGGTTTATCTTTAAAACGCCTACATCAATGAAAATTAAACTATAAAAAATTGACATTTCAAACAAAGTCTAATTTTGTTGTATTTTTAATATATGAATTGTATTTTTAATATATGAATAATAATTGTTACCAAACAATATAATTATTACTTAAAACTTAGTTAACAGTAACTCTGGCTAACAAAAATTATACGATACGTAATTTCTGAGACACAGCCGATGTCCATTTTTAGTTGACCACTCGGTATATTATTCTAATAAATTGAATAAAAAAAAAATAAAATTAAACTAAATTTACTACCTAACAAAAAAAGAAGACAACCCTGTAATAAAATTGAAATAAATCATGTCTTTTAGGTGGTAGAATTAACCCTTAAACGATAATTTCATTTAAAACAAGAAATGGTAAAGTAACCAAAACTTGTTTTTAGCTATTTTTTAGCTAACTTATATTCTACAGTTGAGTGCTAGCAATTCCATAAGCTTCTGTTACTAAATAGTTATATAACTTCAAAACTACCAAATAAAAAACCTTTTTGGTAAAATACTCCTTTCAACACCAAGAAATATTATAGGTATATATTTTTATACACCAAGAAACTTTAGAACCAAGAAATATATTGAGGAAATACCCAAAATAATTTATTCAAATCACGATTAAAATACTAAATAATTATTAAAACATGAATAATAATGTTATATTAATAGATATTTAATAGATTAATAAGTTATGTTAACTTAGGTAAAATATATATTATATTTCAGAAATCTGCCTAAACTTTAGCCCGATCCTGTGGTGTTAAGCCACACCCATAATTAAAGCACGTGCTTTCAGCGAAAAATATAATTTTTAAATTTGTTCGAGAGCTTCATATTCAGAGCTTCAGCATTTACCATCAAATAGCGAGCAATGTGTTACAAAACCATATAAATTATATATCACTGTAATCACAAAACTTCAATCTATGTCGGAATTGTAACGGAATTTTAAATTATATCTTTATTTTCGAGAAAATTTAGTCCAAACATAAGAAATATTTTGTTGATGTTTGACCATCAAAATCTTAAAAATAAAGAGGTTATCTAAAAATGTGCTACAATACCGATATAGTATAATCCTATATCTTTAATTTCTAATATAATACCTAGCCAGTTTTACATAAAATGTTAAATGCCGAACGCTTATTTCGCGACTAGTGAAATGGACTCTTAAATTAGCTAAAAGTTATTAAATTGAATGTTTATGTAGGCGTCAAAAATATTGTAACAAAATATTCCTCAAAAATTGCGATTACATATCACAATTATTTTTGCGGTTCTTTAATATATAAAAAATACTTTGATAAAAAACTACAAATCATATTTAAAAAAAAAATTGGCGCCGGGAGCCGCCCATACTAAAATCTGTTAATAAAAATTTGGTAGGCAGTTCTTTTAGTTTCAAAGTTATTTCCCCTATCTGCCACCTGGGGTTGCGTCCGATGGGAGTTTGGAGTTCTCCACACGGATTTTTTTAAAAACGGACTACGGAAAAACGGAATATCTCAAAAACTGCGACTTTGACTGATTTTGATGTTATTACAAATATTATTTCTAATCTTAAATTGAAAACCGCGTTTCGCTAGCTACTGTAATTTTGGAGTTACGATATTTTAAAATTTTTAACCCCCTCCCATACCCCCTTACTAACCCCCCACCCCCATCAAAAACTAATGGCCAGATTCTCGGGTGTCACAGTATTTTTCAGTCACACAGACAGACAGACAGACAGACAGACAGACAGACAGACAGACAGACAGACAGACAGACAGACAGACAGACAGACAGACAGACAGACAGACAGACAGACAGACAGACAGACAGACAGACAGACAGACAGACAGACAGACAGACAGACAGACAGACAGACAGACAGACAGACAGACAGACAGACAGACAGACAGACAGACAGACAGACAGACAGACAGACAGACAGACAGACAGACAGACAGACAGACAGACAGACAGACAGACAGACAGACAGACAGACAGACAGACAGACAGACAGACAGACAGACAGACAGACAGACAGACAGACAGACAGACAGACAGACAGACAGACAGACAGACAGACAGACAGACAGACACCATGAAAATATTTTGTATTTAGGTCATTTATGTTTGATATCAAACCATAAATAACTTATTTTGAGTGAAATTAAAAAAAACTTTTTTTTGCCGAAACGAAATTAAGATTTACGATAACGTTAATGATTTTTTGGTCTATTAGGCAAATTTGTTTATTAGTAAATCACTCCTTAAAGGTTGGTTTCCGTTGGATTTTACAAAAAAAAATAAAATTATTTTATTTTGCAGATTTTCTTACAGTGCAGGTGACTTTTTTGAACCAGATTTTATCTTTCAAAAAACGGTAAATTATTTTGTATAAAATACGAATTAAGGAGGTTTGTTTAAAGAATTGTTTTATCCTTATCTCAAAATCAACAATAATTACTCTTATAAACAAAAATCTGATTTGTTATTATCTTACCTCGAATCCCCAGTAGTACTTTTCTCGTCTTTTTTTATCCTAGCGATGGCACCAATAAAAATATTGCGGTACTACTGATCGGCAAATAAAAAAACGCGCTGTTTTATATAATTCCCGAGAATGAATTTATTTAAACCACAGCCTGGTCGTACCTACGTGTACGTAGCGATACATATAAACGGTCGCAACAGCTATCTGAATAAAAATTTATCATTAAAAAATTAATTACTGCGGTTTTACATTTCCCAAAACAACAGACCGATCGATGTTACGAGACAAACCGGCAAAATTCTCAAATTGTATCCGAGTATTTTGTTTTAAATTTACTTTGTTCGTTAATTGGATAGTGCTTCTTTAAATAATATAAAAACATATACCGTATGATCGAAAAAAAACGGCGTCGAAGATGGCTGGGGAATGACAATCGATCATCATTTTGGCGAGGTCAATCTCTATAAGTCATTTATTAAAAAAATTATACTAAATATAGAAAGATTAACATACAGGGTGTTTCAAAAAACATGTGCCATCTCTCGTGGGGAGCTTTCTCAAGTAAAAATAAGATTTATTTTTCATATCCACATAGGTCCGATTCTGCTTTGTCTCGTAGCTACAGGATGTTAAAATCTTAATATGTTTTCCATTTATTATAATTTTCTTCCAAGTACTTTTAGCGTTTCGAATGAAATTTTGGTAAAAGTTACTATAAATGCGACATATTTTAAAGCTAAAAATATGTCGAAATATTCACCAGGGACGTGCATATGGGGATGTAAAAAATATGCCTTAAATAAGGCATATTTTTCTAAAAAAAAACATGTACGCCACTGACTTTGTTTTCTCTTGTTAGCGAAATAGTGTAAGCAGTTTAATGCCGATTAAAGGTTGTCTCTTGATATTTTGCCGATTTCGGCCTCCTTGATGAAAAAAAGCAATTTTATTAATTTGCGTTGATCCACGTCTTAAAAATTAATATCGCTAACTTGCGAAAGTTTTAAATAAGTCTCATTGATTTCTTATCCAAAAATATAAAAAAAAGTTTCTATAAACATGGGTATGGAATGCATAGTTTTAGAGTTACAGGATGTTAAAAGTTTTTAAAATTAGTTTTTTTGTAATTATCTTAAATACCATTATTTTTTTATTTGAAAATGCTGTAGGCTGGACTAATAGTAATAATATTAAATAATAAATTAGGTAAAATAATATAATTTATTAATTTTTTTATTAACTTAACCAAAAAACACATGATTTTGAGTAAACATTAATAATTTAAAACTCAAAATAACGTAGGTAAGTTTCAGTTGATATATCTGTTATATTGTTCTGTAGATATCTGTTAAACAAACTGATATCTGTTAAACAAATTTTCTTCATTGTATGTTGATTAAATAACTATTTGTTTGAAAACTCATAAAGAAAATTAATTAACTATAGCGCATTATAATAAAAAAAATAACAGAAAAAAACAACACGATTTAAATTAGCAATGTTTGTTGTACGAGATAATAAAAAGATTCGTTTTTTAATTAACATAGAAAATTTACGTTAATCTTTGAATAAGAAGACTAAGGAAGGAGCATAATGCTATTCATGTATTCATGCATGGTGGGCGGAAAAGCCACCATAAAAGCTCTCTAGGGTGGGGATCCTTGACAGTTCTGTTTGACGATTCATTGATTCATTTGACACATTTGAATT
This sequence comes from Sitophilus oryzae, assembly GCF_002938485.1. Lineage (NCBI taxonomy): Eukaryota > Metazoa > Arthropoda > Insecta > Coleoptera > Curculionidae > Sitophilus > Sitophilus oryzae. The sequence goes on along the minus strand of NW_022146173.1, from coordinate 187,589 downwards.
TGATTTGAAATTTTATGGATTTGTCAGTCTTTAAGGAGCTTATTTTATGTTATTTATTATTTATTCTACTACTGATAGTTGTATAAAGGTAGTAAATCTAGATGGAAATTGTGGCTGAACTTAAATTAACAGTGACACTATCGCGATTTATCAAAAATGACTCTAAAATAGTTGGTTGTGTAGCGTGCGGTAGATCTCGGCAAAAATCGAGTGAAATAATGGAACAACTTTTCGCTAGTAAGTGACTATATAATATACATACGTGTAGTAAACCCATCATTTATGAAATTCACTTAAATTAACTAATTATGTATTTTTTCTTGCATTTTTGCTTTTATTTACTACTTGTCAAAGATTAGATGTCAAAGAATTTAGATACGTCAGTTTGACTTACCTGCTTCAGTAGCGTATCGGATGTTTATAGTTATAATAATTATTTATAACTATAAAATAGATAAGTTATAATAATTATTTATAACTTATATATATTTTATAAGAATTTTAATAACTACCAAAATTTATTCACAAAGTAAAATAAAAACAAAATTATTGAATCTACCTATAACGTCTACTTTACATCATAGTTTTACATTTTTTAAATAAAATTATAACGGCACTGATAAACAGGAAATTAAGTCGGCCATATTTGAGGCCCATCGCGGTGGACCTAAGATTTTTGATATGCTCCTTCCTTAGTCTTCTTATTCAAAGACGTTAATATATTGTCAAGGTGTATGGTGACATCTGTCGGAAGAGTGAAAAATCACTAAGTATGTTTATACAGGGTGTCCCAGAAATAAGTGTAATTATTTTAAGGGGTGGTAGATCTCGATAAAAGAAACATATTGTCTCTTTATCGTTTTTCAAATAACTCCAAGATAACGGAGATATTTTACTTTGAAAATTTCCAAAAAAAATGATTTTTTGCTAAAATTTTGAGAACCACTGGATCTTTTCTGGATTTCCTTTCTTGTAAATTTAATCTAATACCGAGTCTAATACCAATGTTGCCATATTATCAAGAAATTATGTTTTTTAACTAAAAACTAAAAAAAATCCCCAAAAAATTTTCAAAAATTTCGAATTTTCAATAATTTTTTTTCGCAAAAAAAAACATCATAGGCGTGTTTTTGGGGTTGAACTATACTACCAGTTAAAATACTTGCACTTATTTCTGGGACACCCTGTATTGTCAAGAAGCCTGACGAATTGAGTATCGCGCCATCTCTGCCATTTACGTGGAAAATCTCGATGTTTTAAAAGGAATTTACTGAAAAAAAGGAGAATGCTACAGACAATTTCCGAAAGTTCTCGTATCAGGCGCCACAGTATACAGGGTGTTTCAAAAAACATGTGCCATTTCTCGTGGGGAGATTCCTCTCTTAAAAATAAGATTTATTTATCATATTAACATAGGTCCGATTCTCCTTTGTTTCGTAGCTACAGGGTGTTAAAGCCTTAATAATCTATCGATTTATTATAATTTTCTTCCAAGTACTTTTAGTGATTCGAATGGAATTTTGAGGGTAATATAAATGTTATATATTTTAATGATAAAAAAGTGTCGATAAATTCAGCAGGGACATGCATATATGGGTTATAATTGGAATATTAAAAAAAAAACCGTGCGCCACTGACTTTGATATCAAAATTGTGTAGGCCGTTTAATGCTAATTAAAAGTTACCTCTTGATATTCTCTCGAATTCGGTCTTATTGATGAGATAACCGCAATTTTATTAATCATAATTAATACAATTAAAATAAAAATAAAATTAATGAACTATACAGGGTTGTTCACCACATACGACACGGAGTATTGTAGCTAAACGACAAGATTTTTACAAATTGTAAGTTTTGGGTTCGTTGAAGGACTATTAGAGCTACAATTTAAAAATATTTTTACAAGATACAGAGTGTCCCAAATAAATAAAAAATATCAAAGTTGTATTTTTTTAAATAGAACACCCTATATATTATTACATTTTTAGTTTCTACGATTAAAATAAAGGTAAATTTGATTAAGGTTTATTACACTTAAACCTTACCTTTTTTGAAATATTTTCAATTTTGTGAAATTGCAGTATAAATTTTAAGGCTTCATTTCTCCGAGGGTATCAAAGTTTTTAATACTAAATATTTATTGAAGTTTATTTATTGGTCAGTTATTGTGTTGCAATAATAAAAAATTTATTACCTTATACAGAGTGTCTAAAAATGTATTTTAAATAATTACTAGCTTTAAACGGCAATAACTTGTTTGATTTAAATGGAACACCCTATATATTTGATGAGAATCAGATGCACAATTTAATTGTCTATCAAATTGTGTTATACCGTTTTTTACCTATCTCTTCAAGTTTCCGTAGAAAATGCATTTTCTTGTAATTTAGAACTCATTTATCAATATACCCATGGAATACTGACATTTTAGATTATTTTTAAAGATGTACCAAATTTTTAAAGAGTACAAATACTAATATTGTCGATATAGTTCGTTCATTTCATTAAAAAATAAAAAAAACTGTTTAAATATTTGTTAAAGAGGACCAATTAATATGATTCCAGTATTCAAATTACATTAATTGACTGTTTGCGTTGATTAATAATAATTGCTCCAAATACTAGAAAACTGAATTATGTATGTGTATTAGACAGTGTGGTAAAAAGTAACACCTTAAAAATTATATTTAATTTTTTGACAAATGCTTATTTATAACAGAGACGTTCATTTTCATAACTTATTATTATATTGCTTTCTGATTCAAATCCACATTTATTTAGAATAATTTATTAACGAACACAATTAAGTATGTAGTTAATTAGTATTTGGGCGGAAATACTGGTGGTATATTTAATTAATGGTATACTCTTTTATAAAGATTTAAATAGTTTTCTTTTTGCATACAAATGGGCTAGTAATATTATCGTTTTACTAAAAACGATAATATTACTAGCCTGTACATTTTGTACATTTGTTGTTTTAAAAACAATCTAAAATGTCAATATTTCATGGGTATATTGATAAATGAGGTCTAAATTATAAGAAAATGCATTTTCTACGAAAACCTGAATCTGATTCTCATAAAATATACAGGGTGTTTTATTTAAAGTAAATAAGTTATTACCGTTTAGAGCTAGTAATTATTTAAAATAAATTTTTAGACACTCTGTATACGGTAGTTTAATTTTTATTATTGCAACACAATAACTGATCAATAAATAAACTTCAGTAAATATTTAGTATTAAAAACTTTGATATCCTCGGAGAAATGAAGCCTTAAAAATTATAGTGCAATTTCGCAAAATTGAAAATATGTTGAAAACGGTAAGGTTTAAGTGTAATAAACCTTAATCAAATTTACCTTTATTTTAATCGTAGAAACTAAAAATGCAATAATATACAGGGTGTTCCATTTAAAAAATAAAACTTTGATATTTTTTATTTATTTGGGACACTCTGTATCTTGTAAAAATATTTTTAAATTGTAGCTCTAATAATCCTTCAACGAACTCAAAACTTACAATTTGTAAAAATCTAATCGTTTAGCTACAATACTACGTGTCGTATGTGGTGAACAACCCTGTATATTTTACATAATTTATTATCAGTTAATATTACTATTAGTCCAACCTACAGCGATTTCAAATAAAAAAATAATGGTATTTAAGATAATTACAAAAAACCTAATTTTAAAAAGTTTTAACATTCTGTAATTCTAAAACTACGCAGGATGTTTCAAAAAACATGTGCCATCTTTTGTGAGGAAATTCCTCACGTAAAAATAAGATTTATTTTTCATATCAACATACGTCCGATTCTGCTTTGTTTCGTAGCTACAGGGTGTTAAAATAATAATAATCTTTTGATTTATTATAATTTTCTTCCATATACTTTTAGTGATTCGAATGAAATTTTGTGGGTAAAAGTTATTATAAGTGAGTTATTATATATGCTAAAAAGTAAAATAAAGTAAAGATTTGAAGTTAACGTCTCCTTTTTGCTGCCAGGGCTAATCTGGACGGTAGGTTAGGTTAGGTTAGGCATTAAAGTGCTAAAAAGTGACGATAAATTCATCAGGGACGTGCATACGGGTTATCACTAGAATATTTTTCAAAAAAAAACATGTGCGCAACTGACTTTTATTCTTTTACACATAGCTGGGGCTATTTTGGGCCACAGCCATAGTAGAGCGTAGCAAAAAAATGCAAGACCACTAGACCGCGAGAGTCTTGCATGCTTGGTCTTGATCTTTGTCTTGCGGAAGTCTTGCTCTGGTCGATATTGATCTTGGTTTTGCAGATCAAACGCTAGGCTTGCTCTTGCTTTTTGAGTATGAGTGTTTTGTCTTATGAGACTGTGGCTGTAGCTACTAAATCTGAAGCATTTACTTTTTATGTATTTTTTAATATTAACCAGTTCCTATAATAAAAAACAATTCTAAGAAAAAAAATATCTTTTTTATCGAAATATGATTAATATATTAATAGTTATATTAATTTAAATCTAATGAATATGGTAATTATTGTATTAATGCTTATTTTGTAATTAAGGTCAGAAATTAAAAATCGAAATTTTTACCCACTTTTGTGTTTTGAATTATTCTTTAATATTAATAATTTATCTTAATTTTTTTTGTTTTTACATACATTGTTTGTAAAGAGCGTCATGATTTATTAGATCAATTATTATGAACGTTTAATGTTTCTGTTATGTAATAACGCGATGCCGTTATAATTGAATATAAATTGGCGTTATTAAAATCGAAAAATAATTTATATTCGGCGTGATAAAACAGATCCCTACAATATTTTTTAATTTTAGTTATGACAGGGTAATGCATATTCTGCCTGTAAAATTGCATATGCGTTGAGCATTATCACGAATATGAAATTATTTAATTTGTAATATTGTTTTATCAATATATTCAATTTCAATATACAGGGTGTCAAAAAATAATGTAAAACTTTGGTGAGTGATTCTACAGATAAAATAAAACAAAAAGTTCCAATAAACATATGCCCTAAGATGCTCACAACCAAACCAATAAAAACATATACCGGGTGAGTTTTCTATGATGTTTGTTGTCTCTATGGGTATTTCGAAAACTACTGGAGATAGAGAGTCGGTTAAATGGGAAAAGACTTGCAGTTTTGTGGGGTCATAAATATGCGCCTTTCAGATTTTTGAAAAAGTTCATGGCTTACTAGATATTTCGAAAAAAAAACAAATTTTGGCTATTTTAAAAATTTTTCCTAATTCCATTGTAATCTACATATTTTAGACAAAAAGTTTTCAGATAAAAGTTGTAGATAATCACATCCCTAATGACTTTGTGTTCTCCGATTTTTTCTAAAGCCTGTCGTTTTTGAAATACCTATATATGACACAAACATGTTTTTTTAAAAGGAAACCATAGTTGGCCATGACTTCATAAAAAGCGCTATTTTTAAGCGTTTCAGCGATATAAGCTATAATATGTTTTTTTCACAAAATTACTGAGCTATAGCCAATTCTTATCTTTGACTAATTTCACTTAGTTAGCCATGGAAACAAGTTCAATCGTCGTTGCTCTCAGAAATGTGAAACTGTCACATCCAAATTTTGTTAGTTAAAATAAACAAAAATTGTAAATATGAATTTTCAAATGAAGAAAAGCGTGTAGGATATTGGTTCAAATTTTCTTGGCCATACAATTTCGAGGATACGTTGACCGGTGAACGTTACGTTTTTTAGAGAACGGCTTTCAAGACATGTTAGAAAAGTTAAATTTAGATATTCGCGCATTATTAGAGTGGTGCCAACATGTCTTTCATTATGACAAACCATCCCTCATCCCTTCCCCCCACAATGAAAGAAATATTAAAAATTATTTATATCATCATTTTATGTAGACTCAGGGATAGAAAGAGGTGGACCAATTGCATGGGCCTCTTCGATCACCTGACCTATCCATTTTAGATTTTTTTATGCGGTATGGTTAACAACAAGGTTTACAAAAGAACTTATGAATTAAGACAGGCACTCAAAGAGGCGCACAGTGGGGTATTTGACACAGATAGTTCGAAATCTTTTTATCGATAGATCGAAATTTTTTTATGTAGACCTTTTATAAATTATTGCTATTTTCAATTAAAGAGGAAATAATATGACCGAAATAAATGATAATTCGTCGATTCTAAAAAAAGAAAGATTCTAAGAAAAATCACTGTTCCAGTGTTTCCACGGTCAATGCCACTAATGCCAGTAGTAATATCGCAACTAATACTACTAATGCTACGACTGATCCGCGAGCAATGCCCATACCACTAAAGTCGCTACTAATGCCAAATTATGCTATACTGCTAATGGCACTAATGCGATCGCTTTGTACACAACAATGCCATCGCGGTTTACACCTCGCATTAGTATATCACTGATTGGCAAATTAGAGGAAACCAAGAATGTTTTTCTCATTTTATCAGCAAAGTCGCAAGTATTTTATTTTACTGTACGAAAGCCCAATGTTTACTAAGTAAAACGTATATAGACAATATGCTGAATACTTCGAAATGCGCAACTAAATCTCTAAGTATAATAAAAATGTCACAAATTTAATCAAATTTTCTGAACGCCTAACTTTTAGTTGCAAAAAAAATCGTTAGTATAGAGAATATCAAAATAAATAATACGTTTTTGTAGAATACATACCTCCCGCTTGAGCCATTTTCAATCAAAACAATAATATAAACGTAAAAAGAGCACAAGAACAACAACAATTTATAATTTTAAACATAAAATTTAGCCATTTACCTTTTATCTGTGAGAAGTAACAGCTTTGACGTTTCGTTGAAACAAATGAATGCAACTAAACACACCCATAGCAACGTCATTCATGGCAGACATGATTTAACTTATCATTTATCTTTTTTTGGGAAATCTTAAACACATTTGCTTTTTCGAATTTCGATCACCTTTTTCATGCTAATACCCCATCGTGAGGCGGTACAGGAGAAGTTTAATTAAGTCGACCGGTCGTTCTGTGAAAATAGCTCGAAATTCAGTTTTAAAAAGATGCATTTATGTACTCAAAACAATGGCGGATTTTTTGAACATTTTCTAAAATAACTTAAAGTGTATGCAGTGATATTATTTTTTAAGCCCTAGTTTGTGTCATGTAAATTGTAAAGAGCCGTTTAATAATATATTTTGTCTTTTTATAAGTTATAAATCATAATAAAATAAGAACACCATGTCAACTAAGTGAAATTAGTTAAGAAAGATAAGAATTTACTATCTAAATAAGATTATTTGATTATAGCTTATATCGTTGAAAAGCTTAAAAAATAGCGCTTTTTATGAAGTTATGGCCAACTATGGTTTTCGTTTAAAAAAAATTATGTTTGTGTCATATGTCAAAAATGACAGGCTTTAGAAAAAATCGGAGAACACAAACTCATTAGGGATGTAATTATCTACAACTTTTATCAGAAAACTTTTTGTCTAAAATAGATTATAATGGAATTAGGCACAAATTTTAAATTTTTTTCGAAATACCTATCTAGTAATAAGCCATGAACTTTTTAAAAAATCTAAAAGGCGCATATTTATGACCCCACAAAACTGCAATTCTTTCCCCATTTAACCGACTCTCTATCTCCAGTAGTTTCCGAGATACCCATAGAGAACATCGTAGGAAACTCACCCCGTATACCAAAAAAAAAACAGAGAACAATAAATAAATATTAAAGTAAATAGATAATAACTCACCAGACTATTTTCATGGTTTCATCAACGTTTCTGTCGAATCCATCAAAAGAATAGCCCAACTCTATCTTCCTCCTATTTATATACCTATCTTTTAACTTTAGGCACTTTTATAGATTCTTTATCCTTTCAGTCAATTACACTCACTTACTAATTATTTATTTATAGATAAACCTTAATTATATTTTTATCTAAACATTTGCAGCAAATACATTTTCTTTTACTGTAGGCAGCTTTCTTAAATCAATTACTCTACGCTTAGTGCTCTTATTAGTTGTTGTACTGATTCTTGAATAACTGCAATAGATCAAGATTATTATAGCGGAGTTCTTTTTTTTTGCTTGAGACAACCTTGCTATTGTTATTCGTGATTGGTGTCATTGTACCAGTGCTCTTTGTATTATTTCTGTTTTACGTGAAATTTGTATTAATTCTTTGTATTTTGTGTTATTATTTAGTTAGAAAATAAATATTGTGTATTTGCTTTTATAGGAACTGTTTTTGTTTATTGTTTTGAACACGAAGAAATATAGGTACTCTGTGATAAAAAATGATAAAATTTATTTAAATTATAGGGGCTAAATAATATTGAAATATTGACTGTATAGATAATAGCAAAATAAAAACACTAAATCACCACAATACACCAAAACACTTTTACTTTTACACTGGACGCGCGTTTCGCTAACCATGTTAGCATCATCAGCAGATGATTATAAACTGATATTAGTTTATAATAATGGTTAGCGAAACGCGCGTCCAGTGTAAAAGTAAAAGTGTTTTGATGTATTGTGGTGATTTAGTGTCTTTATTTTGCTGTGTAACACCAAAGGTTCCAACCCTCAACTGTAATGTATAGATAATACACATAGAATTTGTTTTGATCCAACATATACAAGAAAAATGTAAACAAACCGTGTGTTTATGTTCAGAGACAATATCCTTCTTTATTTACTACTTCTAAACAAAACCCATTTTAGAGTATATAATAATATATAAAACATTTTATTTTTATATCCTCGCTGTATAAAACAATAGTAGTTAGTTAGTTAAAAAATATTCAGAAATTATTATTTCAAGGAATTTATTACGAGTAGAAAAAATATTGTGCTGAGTTGGCGTTGGTTTCTACGTAATTTGACAAATAAATAAAGCTGTCTCTTTAGTTGTCAGTTTTGAGTCAATATTTTTTAATTATTATATCGTGTCGATTGCTGATTGAATTGGAGCCAGAAATGGCTCAAATTGAAATAAGTAAATCACCAACAGATATTGAGGCTGAGGCGACAAACGCCATATCCAAACTACTTCCATTTAAATCCCGAATAAATTATGAAAAGGAATACAAAAATTTTCAAAAATGGAAGCAATTAAAAAACGTACGAGAAGAAATAAAGTTTTTAACGTATCCTCGCTGTTAAAGTATCATTTAATCTACACTTGCGGTTAAAGTACTATTTTATCTACTATTTTTGATAGATATAAGGCAATTTTAACCGTTGCTATGGAGAAAATAACATAAAATAAGCTCAGAATAGAACAACAAATCCGAAAAATTTCAAATCAAATTCAAATGTGTCAATTGAAATGTCAAAGAGAGTTATCAAAAATGGAGCTTCATAATGTTGATACCTTTGAATAAGAAGACTAAGGAAGGAGCATATCAAAAATCTTAGGTACACCGCGATGGGCCTCAAATATGGCCGACTTAAATTCCGGTTTATCAGTGTCGTTCTAATTTTATTTAAAAAATATAAAACTATGATGTAGGGTAGACGTGGGGTAGACTCATAAAATGCAAGAAATTTAGTTAATTTAAGTGAATTTCATAAATGATCGGTTTACTACACGTATGTATATTATATAGTCACTTACTAGCGAAAAGTTGTTCCATTATTTCACTCAATTTTTGCCGAGATCTACCGCACGCTACACAACCAACTATTTTAGAGTTTTTTTCGATAAATCGCGATAGTGCCACTGTTAATTTAAGTTCCGCCACAATTTCCATCTAGATTTACTACCTTTATATAACTATCAGTAGTAGAATAAATAATAAATAACATAAAATAAGCTCTGTAAAGACTGACAAATCCACAAAATTTCAAATCAAATTCAAATATGTCAAATGAATCGTCAAACAGAACTGTCAAGGATCCCCACCCTAGAGAGCTTTTATTTATGGTGGCTTTTCCGCCCACCATGCATAAATACATGGATAGCATTATGCTCCTTCCTTAGTCTTCTTATTCAAAGGTTGATACTGTCTCTAAAGCATGAATACATGGATAGTATTATACAGGGTGAGTATTAAATTAGTGCAAATATTTTCAGGGCTAGTAGATCTCCATAAAAGAAACATATTTTCTCTTTACCGTTTTTCAGATAAGTCCAAAATAACTGAGTTATTCAAATTTGAAAACTAAAAAAAAGTAATTTATTTTTAAAATAAAGTTTAGATCCACCGCTTTGGCCACCGGATTTTTTGTGTATTTGCACCCTTTTTTGTGCAGTAAACATGATAATTTCAGAGATTCAGAAACTAAACCATGGTAAAATTTGCGGTGAACAGGCAGTTTTAAAAAGTTTTCTAAAATATACAGGAAAATTTAAAAGAAAATTCACTATTTTCAACATCTTTTTTTGCGAAAAAAACCTCATAGACGTGTTCCTGGGGCCGAAATATACCACCCCTGATATACAATGATATGCCACACTTTATCCTTTTTTTGTTTTGGGTACCTTAACAACAACAAAACTATTTAATTATATTTAAAATCTGGAGACCGAGTTCTTTCAAAACCTGAAATAAAAAATGCAGGTCCGTATTTAAAAAAATGAAGTTGGCCTCTGTATCTCACAAATTACCAGCTAATTTGAAAATATAAAAATACTATCAGATAGCCCTAATAAGGGGGCTATGAGAATGTGTAATTAGTTTTTCGATTTTCTAAAAAGTAACGATAGGAAAAAAATTAAATTATTCTCAACCAAAACTTTTTTGGTGTCATCTTGGTGAACATCCCAAAGCGGGGGCAACTTTGACCCAATTTAACCATGTTTCTATCTATTACGGTTACCGAGATACCAATGCTCGTACCTCAAATTTGTAGCACCCTGTATATATTTAAAGTCCTTTCAAAAGTTCATAATCGCAACTATTAATGCTCTTTAACTAAACGTATTTTTATTTTATGACTAAATCATCGAAAGTATAGTTTGTTCAATGAGAGGATTCCTAACAGTGACAGTTGTTCGTGTCGTTTTAATTCACAGGAAAATTATGTTTTCTGTCATTTTTGCATACTATCTAACGAAATCTTTCCTGATTTGTTGGACAAACTATATATTATCTTATTAATAGTAATTTAGAAGTGGTTTTATAATAACGTTGCTGATGCTGTTTAAAAATTATTATAATTTAAATAGATTAATTAAAACATTCACTTTTTTGATATTTTTCCAATACTTTTACACTAGATATGATTCTCTATTGGCATATAAACATCAATCCGTTGACACATCAATTTTTTAAACTAAAAATATGTAATATGGTTAATAGGGTGAGCCAAAAAAACTAACCTATCGAATTCATGGGATAAAATGAACCTAATCGAGAAAAAATGTCCCCGGAAGGCAGGATTTTTAGCTCACTTTTAAGAGGTGTCGGTTAACATTCAAAGTTTTTCATTTAAATAACACGTAAAAAAGTCTTTTTCCATTAAAAGTTCCATAACTCTGAAACGGTTTACGATAAAAAAAAAATTACATCGCGGATTCTTGTAGAGCACGAAATTTACTAAAAAATCTATCTGAGCCTATTTTTTTTCAGTTCAATAATTTGTATATTTGAAAGCTTTGAAGCAAAAATCAATTTTCAATAAAAATCAATAATTTTTAGTGTTTATTGATTAAACATTTTCGTATTTAGTAAAAAGAATCTAGATTACTTTCAGATAGATTTTTTAGGAAATTTTATGCTCTACAAGAATCCCCGATATATTTTTTTTTATCGTAAACCGTTTCAAAGTTATGGTACTTTTAACGGAAAAATATTTTTTTACGAGTTATTTAAATGGCAAATTTTAATATAACAAATATTAATATAATTAAAAAACAGTTATTAGGTTTATTTTAACCCATACATTCCATAGATTAGTTTTTTTGGCTCACCCTAATGTTTAATTTACTTACATTCTATTGCGTTAACTGCAATATCACACGAAAGATGCACTAAAAACACTTGCACCCAACTCTTCTCACGCATACTTTCCTTACTAAATGTTTATATGAGAGATATTCAATCTTCCTAATTCGATTATACCACTTAAATTCTATAATCATATATCTTGGTTGACACGAACAACGTGTTATCTGCGTTACATTATAAAGAATGGCATTCGTTTTGCACCGATTGTAAAATTTCATTCCTTCGTATTTCCGGTGTTATTAATCTTTATTCTTAATTAGGTACGCTTGGCTGGTGCGAAAACGGTATCAATTAAGACATAAGATAAATATATACAGGGTGTAGAATTTGTATTTTATTTTGTTGCATCTGTACTTATAGTTTTTTCTTTGTTAAGAGGAACCTTAAAGTACTGATGAGCCAGAGTGATCTTGGCCACAAAACACAAGACAAATACCAAGACTAGGGTTATACCAAGGCTGGGGTTTAGGATCCTGTTTGATCTCTCCTTGGGCTCATTGCGATACCCCTGTATTTATATCAAAACTTCATTTCATTCTTTCTTTGCGTTAAAGCACTTCCAGCCCTTTGCAAAGTTCCCGACGTCGCTGATGTTGGTTTCTGCTGCTTTCTGTAGTCCCTCCAAAAAAGTTTTAAAGCTTTGGTTTTCCAGTGGCGGACAGTGGCACAGCAGGTGCTCCTTTATTTCTTCTTCCTCTCAGTATTCTCTGCAGTAGTCGTCGTTGGAAATCTTCCATCTCACGAGGTTTACCGTCGTGGGGCAGTGTCCAGTGACGTGACCTACAATTATGCATACTAGATTGTTTTTGTGATCTAGTAGTTGTTTTATCTTTCTGGTATCTACCACTGGCCACAGTTTTCGAGTTGTAGAGCAGTCCTCACGGTGTTGGCACGTCTCTTGATGCTTGTATTTGTATCGTATTTGACTAAGAGTGGGTCCCAGGTAGGACCCTCCACTGCGGCCGCGAGGGCCTATTGTGGCTCAGTTTCTACAAGCTCTTTAATAGAAAAAGAGCATTAAAGTTCACCCTCAAGACCCAGCCTTTTAACATAGGCCGTTATGTCCGAGGGTGATATGTCTTCTAGGTCTGATAGGTCTAGCGTGGGTTTGCCAAACACCTCAAACCTGGTCCTGCCCCCAGCGGGGCAGGTACACATAACGTGCTTCATTGTTTCGTCATCTTCCATACAGAGTCGGCATTCGGTGTCTTCCACTAGTCCCATCATCTGTAGGTGTGATCTCAGCCGGCAGTGGCCCGTGTATACTGCAGTAAGCGTACGCGCTCCGTTCCTACCAGTCTTTAGGAGTTCATCTATTCTCCGTTTGGATGGCCCTGCTAGGATTGTCTTGGCATGTTCCATTCCGGGACTGTCATACCAGTTCCGAAACGTCGCACCCCTAACCCATTTACAGAGCCTGTCTCTTGAGAGATTTTTTGGTACGCTAAGTGTCGGTTCTGGGCCCACGAATGGCGAGCCTGCATCAGTTTTGGCGAGGGAATCAGCACGTTCATTTCCCTCTAGGCCGACATTGTCCCGGTATCCATATTAGCGACACTTTGTTCCCATTTCCTAATATATTGAGTAGTTTCTTACAACGAAGAATCGTCCTGGACGTGCTTTTCGTTACCTCAAGTGCTTTCAACGTGGCTTGACTATCCGAAAATATGCTTATTGTTTTCCCGGTGTATTGCTGTCCTACCAGCAGTTGCACACAGGTTTCAATCGCATATAGCTCAGCTTGGAAAATTGTGGTGTATTTTCCAAGACTGTGGTAGATCTCAGTCTTTGGACTACTGCAGTAAATTCCTGCGCCAGATCTGTTATGATGCTCTCTTGATGCTTGGCCATGATGGTAGTTTCTGTAGCTTCCTTCACTGTGCTGATCGTGACAAGTGGTGGGTCATCTGCCACGGCCCCTCCCCTAGGCTTCTCTTTGGCGAGTCAGTCCGCTTCTTGGTTGCCCACCACAATTCTGTGGCGTGCACCCAGCACAGAGCGGCCCCGCCTTAACTGAGGACAGAGCTTCTTGGCAGTCCATCACAGTTTTCAATCTCACTGATTGCATGATGATACTGCTTACAGCGCCCAAGCTGCCAGATTATATCACTATATCTCCTACTGGTTTATTAGCGATTTTTACTCGTATACAACTGGCCGCTACCTTTATAGCGTAAACCTCTGCTTCTAGAACATTACAGCCATCCGATAGCCTTGAAGATCGTTGGATGTGTAGTTCCTCTGAGAAGATGCCTATACCTGTGCCTCCTGAAGTTACGGAAGCATCTGTGTAGACTGCTATCTCTTGAGTGTTCATATCTGGGTTGCTTTCCCATTCTTCTCTTGTCGAGATGTGAATCTTTTTTCCAAAATCATGTTTGGTGAGCATATACTCCGTTTTCTGGTCTAGCAGATGTGGATTCGTGTTTGCTATGATTTTCTCTATCACTGGTAATATACTCGAGTGGCCGTAGTTGGTCTGATTCCACAGATTGGATTCCCTTAATCTTTGGGCACCCTTAGCAGCCATATTTTCACGAGCTAGTGGATTGATCGCAAGTCCAGAATTACTTCTAGCGCACCTTCGCCAATTAATTCACAATTTAAAACACGGTATTATCAAACTTCAAACTGGTCCAACTGCCAAGCCTTTATATACCTTTACTGACTGTTTCTCGAACCTTCTGTAATTTTCGATATTTTTCCGCCATCTACCAGTAAATTCTATTGTCGCCATGTTTCTTGACACGTTGTGGCAATGTAGGCAACCAGCAATACAGTTTAGCGCCACATACACCTTGACAGTATAATGTACGGTTGTAGACCCCATCTTCTTTCAAACGTTTTCTTGCATGCATAAAATGCATTTATTCCCTTTATCATCTTTTCCTCCGCGTTTCTTTTCCAGGAAAGCTTCGAGTCTAGTATGATTTCTAGATATTTTGTTTCCTTAGCAAGTGTACAAGTGTCCTCCCTTCCAGCTTTGGTAGCGTGAACTTCAGTGTCTTGTATTTTCTTGTATGAGTTTTGTTTGGGTTGATGCCCAAACCGTTTCTTTTTGCCCGTTCCATTGGCTTCTTCAGAGCAGATTCCATGATGTCACTGATCGTCTGCAAGTCTTCGCCAACGATCAGTATTACCACGTCGTCTGCATATACCTTTATCCTAATTCGCTTCTTTGTCAGAGAGGTCAGGATCGGGTTCATTACAATCAGCCACAGCAGAGGTGATAATATTCCTCTTTGTGGCGTGCCTCTTGTTGTGCGCTTTTTGGTTGAGGAGTTTCTCATCTCCGATGTGATAGTCCTGTTAAGGTACGCGCACACTGACCAGCGCCGTACTCGCCGCACGCGCCTCACGAATCGCACTTTTTTGTCTTGTCGCGCACACTAAGCCGTACCGAACGCGCCGCTCGCGCCGTATTATTCGCTATTTTGTTTCTTTTTACCCCTACTACACTCGTATTTGCCAATCGAATTTCTCATCAGTCGCTTCCAGAGTCCTGCCTGCGGTGAAAAGCGTGTTTTTTAATACTTCTCGACAATGAATGACAACGAACAAGAAATAATTATAAGCTCCTTGCTAATAGAAGAAGATGAAATCACGAAAAAGAATCTAAAGTTATAGGTTCACAATATTTGCAAAAATCCACATTATTTCCATATTTAATTGAGGATGAAGTAAAAATTTTTCAATATGAGCCATGAACAATTTGCGAACTTTCTTAGCATATTGAATTTCTAATATCCTCTTCGGCTACCTACGTAGAGTGGAAGGAATTGCGTGTGACGTCAGCAGCACTAGCACTAGCAATATCTTTCTTCGGTCGATGCGGCGCGTGCGGCTCTGGTCAGTGTCGCGTACCTATAGTAGGCATCTAAATCTGATAGGATTGAAGCTATGGTCAGATTTTGGCAGTCTGCGGAGGAAACGACAGAACATATTTTATGTCGGTGCGACAGCCTGCTAGACTTTTTGAAAATAATAGGACTGGAGAATGCAACCTAAGCATCAGAAGAGGACCACCATAGATCTGAAAAGGTCACAGTGGAACCGGCAACAGAAGAAACGTTTGTTTACATTTGACTTGTATATGTTGGAACAAAACATCTCAAAGCATATGGCTAGTCTATCTCTTATACATATCTGTGTATATACATATACATACATACTCTGAACTGCTCCCGCCTTCTTGCTGACGCTGGAGATATGCTCCTTGTAGTTGAGCGTCGCATCCAAGACCACTCCAAGGTATAGTTCAGAGCGCACTCTCACGGATAATGCCCAATATCGGAGGCCCCAGGCAAACCCAGAGACGATTACTTGCAACAGTAGTTATCTCCGTCCTGCTATACGGAGCACCGCACCGGTGTGGTCAGAATCGCTGGAACTAAAAACATATCGCAGGACAATGACATCAGTCCACCGACTCTCAGCGATCAGAGTGGTGTCAGCATACCGGACGGTATCACAGGATGCAGTGAGTGTAGTGGCATCATGCCTGCCTATCGACATCTTGGCGGGAGAACGCCAGCGACAACACCGCAATAAGAAAGCCGAGCAGCGACAGGTCTTCTGTGAAGAAGAGAGGCCTGAAAGTCATCGTCTCTGGCAAGTGAGATGGGACAGCTCGACGAAAGGTCCGTGGACACATCGACTAATCCCGGATGTCACCAAATGGATCACCCGTGTGTACGGGGAGGTTGGATTCTACATTACCCAACTCGTGACTGGGCATGGATGCTTTCGAGCATACTTGCACAGATTCAAGAGAAGTGACTCCCCGAACTGTCACCATTGTCGCGTGGTGACCAAAGATGCGGAGCACGTGTTCTTCCGATGCCCTCTATACGAGGAGATAAGAACGGAACTCGAGAGAAATCTAGGTACATGGTCCAAATTGAGAACTGTTTGGGTTGACTTGCGCATTAAAGCATATTGGCAGGGATTATCGATTTTTAACAGCTGATTCTGGTCCGGCGTACGGCTGATGTTTCTGTCTTGCGTATTTTTTACGAATTCGAATACGTGTGCGTTATACTTTTGCTTGTGAGTTTGCGTGGAGTAAATTGTTCGGAAATTTTAATTAATTTTTTATTTATAAAATAATTTTCGAAGATTCTACCACTGCAATGAAATACCAGGAAACTACGCATAACAGGACCATAAAAGAGAGGATAGGTAAGTGAGTTAGTGAGTATACAGTTGAAACAACACTCACAACCAACAAATACTGGATTCTGTTTCTCCATTTCAAGAATAATAATTATTATTATTGCAAATTGCAAACAAAAATAATAGGGTTATGTTATCAAATTCTAAACAAAAACAAAAAACAGATCGATACACGCATGCTTGACACTTTTGACAGTCTCGAAAACAAGCCATAAAGCGATTGATTCGAGTAAGATTTCGAAACGATCCCGAAATGCTGGTTGGAACAAACCTTATAACGCATTGTTACAGGGTCCTGTATATTATCTAGACCTATTACTAATTACAATTTTAATTTAAGAGAGGTGGAGAAACAAAGTGATTTACGTTAAGGTAGTAAATCATAATAATATATTAATTTCTGTTTCTCGTATGTCACACTCTGCAGAGTAGGGTCAAGTTGCGGTAGCCTAATAATTATGCTGTAAATTAAAATTCACAAATTGCGGTGAGGAAGGAAATTATCATTGACATTGTGCTAGATTTAATTATACTTTAAGATTAGCGTTCCCGGTATACAGAGTAAACTTATTTATGGCTAATAATAAAATATTAATAACGATTTATAACCGGAATTTAGCGGATATTAATAAATTTAATGCAAAATATTGTTGACTGTTTTATATTATGATGTTTTTTTTAATTAATTGTAATTTTTATGATCTATTATGTAGAAAAACAATGAACAAATTTAATGAATATTTGTTAATATATTAATATACATATATAGAGTGGTTTGAATCGTATACATAACATAGGTCCGATTCTGCTTTGTTTCGTATCTACAGGGTGTTAAAGTCTTAATATTTTTTCGATTTACTATAATTTTCTTCTAAGAACTTTTCCTAATTCGAATAAAATTTTGAGAATACAATGCGACATATTTTTAAGCTAAAAAGTGTCGACTATTTATCAGTGACGTGCATATGGGTTATCACTGGAATATTTTTTTAAAAAAAGCATGTACGCCACTGACTTTTTTTTCTCTTGTTAGCGAAATAGTATAAGCAGCTTAATGCCGATTAAAAGTTGTCTCTTGATATTTTGTCGATTTCGGTCTCCTTGATGAGTTAAACACAGTTTAATTAATTTGTCTTAAATCCAATTTTAATAGCAACCTTTAAAAAAAATAATTATTTTAACCTGCCAAAATAAGTAAGTACTCATTGATTTCTCATCGAAAAATGTAAAAAAGTTCTTATAAACATGGGTGCGGAAATGCATAGTTTTAGAGTTACAGGATGTTAAAACTTTTAAAAAATAGGCCTTTTCTAGAAGTCTGTCAACACTTTTTTTAGCATTAAAATATGTGGTACTCATAGTAACTTTTACCCTCCAAATTTCATTCGAATCGTTAAAAGCACTTGGAAGAAAATTATAATAATAATAATAATAATAGCTCCCGTATATAGCGTTTAACGCCATGGGAGTAGCAAGGTACAGCTTGCTATACTAGAGCCGTTCGGTATAATATTCGGAGTAATATTATTTTATTATTTCATACGAAAATTATTGAGATAATTGAGGTACTTGAAAATCTCTGTATAATTTAGTGGTAAAAATAATCTAGTAAGAAATCTTACTTTATTTTTCTAGAAAATATTTATCAAGAAATAAACAAGAAAATGGAAAAAAGTTCTAGTAAATTTCTAGAGAAAAGTAATAAACATCTTTTATTGTTTAACTTGGTTTTAGTATTTGTTTGTGGAATTTAAAGTTTTAAAAATAGTAACAGGTAGCAATAGTTCCATATAAACACTAGAAATCATCGCGTTTTAAGTAGCGAAATTCTTCGAAATCTACCTAGAATAGTTTCATAATGATTTTTTTCTAAATATACTACATTTTCAGGAATAAACATAAAACTTTTGATGCTTTTAAAAGAAAATGCATGGCTCTATGGAAGAAAATGCAACAGTTCGTTGGATATAAAAACAAGTATTTCGTCTGTCATATAAACAAGTACTTAGAAATTTTGTTTTAGTGTATAACTAAGGATATACTCCGGCCTATTTCAAAAAAATATAAATATCTTCTAGAGGTACAGGGTAGCTCGAAAATATGTGAGCGGATCGGAATGATTTTTTTGTCACTTGACATGGTTCTAAGATATTAAATTTCTTTTTATAATTTCAGAGATGTAAATAAATAAATTATAAAAAATATTTTCATCGCCTTTAAAAAAATAAAAAATAAATAAAACGTAAGATATATCCTAAAATAAAATTCTAAATCTATAGTTAGTGTGTATCTACTACTTTATTATAAAAATCGTAATCTTAAATCATACAGGGTGTTCAAAATTGTATGCTAAACTTTCTAAAATACTGGGTGGGTCTCAAAGGTGGCTCACCCCTATAACTTCTTTATTTTTTCAGGTAAAAAAAACGAGATTCGGTATGTTAGTATATGACATAAATTAGGATTGATTGACGTA
The DNA here is from genome assembly GCF_002938485.1 of Sitophilus oryzae. NCBI lineage: Eukaryota > Metazoa > Arthropoda > Insecta > Coleoptera > Curculionidae > Sitophilus > Sitophilus oryzae. The sequence continues at coordinate 167,983 of NW_022146173.1, read as the reverse complement.
TTCAATTGTTTTTGGTCACTTCCTGTTTCACCGGAAATGACTACAACTTTTAATTTTTAAATGGCACCATCGGTATTTTTTTTCTTTATTCGATAGAATATGAAATTCTGAATAGAATGACATTTTCTCTTAATAAAAAATCGTATTTTAAATTTCAATCTAGAGCGCCATGGTTATGTTAAAAACACTAATTCTTATTCAAGGAGCCTTGGAAAAATAGATTTGATCATTTATCGTTTTTAGTGTCTTGCCCTGGCCGGTTAAAAGATTTCCAAATCGTATTTTTAATTATATCTCAATTTTTTCAAATGGAATGAGGGTGGCTCATTAGCATATTAGGAAAAAGCATTTTTTTACGAATAATTTTTTTTAATAAAGTATTTAATACTGACACAGTGTCAAATTTTAAATTCCGGTTTCTCTTATAAGTTTTTTTGAGGAGAACGGTTTTCAAGATATGTAGAAAAGTTAAATTTAGTTATAGAAATTTTTTAATCTTCTTGACTAATTTCACTTAGATTGCATGGAAATTTCTCTATTCTGTTTATATTTATTAACTTATAAAAAGTCAGAAAATATTACTAAACGGTTCTTTACAATTTACATTAACGAACCAAACAAAACTTAAAAAAAATAATATCAATTTTTTTTTTTTTTTTTTTTATTTAGAAAACGTTCAAAAAAACCGCCCCATTGGTTTTTGAGTTGCATCTTTTTAAAAAATGAATTAACTAACCTATCTCATAGAAGGACCGCTCGACTTTTTCTCGTACCGCCACTTATATAGCGTGCCTCTCTTAAGTTCATAAGTTCTTTTGTAATCCCTTATTGTTAACTATACGGCATACAAACAATTACTAATAAATGGATCAGGTGTCAGTGAGCGGGGAGGCCCACGTCAATTGAGTCCAACCTCTTCTATCCCTGCGTTTCGTCTAATTTATGATACATAATAATTTTTAACATTTCTCTCGTTATGGTGGGTGGGGGGTGGTGTGACAAATGAAAGTCATGTTGGAACAACTCTATTGATGCGTGAGTATCTACACGCTTTTCTTCATTTGAAAAATTCATATTTACAATTTTTGTTTATTTTAATTTACAAAGTTTGGATGTGACAGCTTCACATTTCCGAGAGCAACGGCGATTGAACTTGTTTCCATGGCTAACTAAGTGAATTTGTTTAAAAATGATAAGAATTGGCTATAACCAAAGACATTATAAAGATAGACCGAACATCTCATTCATAAATACTCGTTGGTAGTGTATCAAACATTCCAATGTGTCAAACAAGGACAGAAGAGACAGAGAAGTCTAAAATTTCCGACCCCGGCGACTAGGCGCATTTGTATTGTTCTAATGGCCAGTGGCGTATCGTTTGTTGGACGAATCTTATTAGTAAAATAATAAGTAAAGTAATTAGTTAAAATTTTAACTCCATATTATGATACCACTTAACACTTTCCGTCAATTGGGAATAAAAAAATTTTTATAAGGTCTAATAATGATAAATTAATATCCCACATATAATTATGTTGAAACGTTAGTAGTAGTTTTTCGGCAAATCGGCTCCAACGTCGTTATTCAATTTAAACTTTCAGGTTACTCCCTATATAATTTTCAGTTTGATCTTTTGAAAATATTTACAGGTGACTCAGGCTTCCGGAAACAGTTCTATATTAGGGTTGTGGTTGGTGACTTTTCTTTCCATTTTTTTTTTTTTTTTTCAGAATATGTAGGCATTTAGGCACATTTAGACATTTTTGTAATCATAGGTGGCCGAAACAGTATTTCAAAAAAAAATTTTCATTCCAGATAATTACCTAGGGTTGCCACTTACCCTTTTTTGAATAGGACAGTCCATTTTTAGAATAACTTGTTCTTCTCTTATCTTGACTTTTTTTTGACTGATTAAGACAAGCGAAGTCATAGCTTGTTTTATTTACGATCGCTATAGGTTGCGACAGCGGAAGATGCGCGATTACAACGACCAATTTTTTCCCTGAGAAAATTAACTACAGCAAACAGAAATAATATTATTCCGTCAAAATTTAATTAGATGCCGTTGAATAAAACTTATAGAAATAATTGGGGACTTCTTTCTTGCCTGTCTTGAGCAAATTAAGAGTACGCGAGCCAATATTCTCAGAACTACGCGACCGTCAAGTCTTCAAAGATGATACACTGTGCTAGGGGTTATTCAGTGGTATGTTTCGCCCTTTGGCACGTTAGAAAAAATCATCCTCATGAAAAGTAAATTAGTAATCGATTTAGTTCGCAGTCGATAGCTTCCTGTGAAGTACCGTGTAATAGTGTTTTAATCTTGTATTTATTAATAAATAAAAAAAAAAAAAAAAATTGTATTTTTAAATGAGAAAATTGTGTTTTTTTGAAATAGTAGAGACAAGATTTGACTTTCGGTCCTTTTCTTGTATTATGATGGCTCTGAAATACTGAGGGCAATTAACGGGTTTAGTTTCTCAGTAGAGGGCATTTATCATTAAAAGTTACAATCTGTGTGCCTTACATGTACATGGGATTTTTGGTCCGCATAATAATGAATATAATCGTTTAATTCTAGTGAGATACCAAAAATTCCATTACTAGGCGGATGTTCTGGTGTATATACACTACAATTCAGGATGATCGGGCGGCCATTTCAGGCACCGTCATTGACCGTGTAACAGGGCTGTTAACGTCCCAGATCTTTCTCAAGACTGTATCAAGCATATGTATTGCGGTATGAATCACGGCCGGTATGTTGACAAGAATTTTTGAAAATGTTGCGTTACATGGCCCCGAATCTTATCCAGATCAGATTGAAATAAACAAAACCCAGAACGGGTAATAGGTAAAAAGCTTTTTTGGAGCCCTGGGTCGTGGTATATAGGTATTATTCATACCCATTGGTAATAGGTAATTATTGTACAGTTCGTCCCATTCTAAAAAGAAGGTAAGAAACACACCGTACAAATAACTAAGGTAAAGAGGTATTTGTATTGTACGGTGGTAAAAACTCTTGTTCTAAAACATAGACCGAAAGGCGGAGATATTGAAGCTAATGATGCAATAAAATGTAAAAAAAGGTTCGGGGTTAAACACCTTTGTTTTATTTGTTTGAGCAAAATTCCTTTAGGGTATTACCGTATATAATGCCAAAATATGAACTGCAATTTTAAAAAAAAATGTACGTTTTACGTCTGGTTATAAATAAAGTTTCAAATGCCACGTTTATATTCAAATTTGTTATGATCTACCACAGTGCGTGTAGGTAGTAGAATTGTGAGACGAATTAAATATTCATTACCGTACGCAGCCTCAGTAACGAATTCTGCTCAGTCCCCACGGCGCTCTCCACACGACATGCGTGAAGTCCGGCAAGAATAAGGCCCTACAGAGTCCAGAAGTGGTAAACGCTGGGGCCGAATATGACGGTCGGCAGGGTAAACTCGTGTGAAATCAACTCGATGTTGGGGAGATCGCAGTGGTCTCAGGCCTCAAATAACGCTACCTTCCTCTTCGGAGGCGGATCAACTGATAAGGAGCTACCATGGGTCACGTACATAAGGTCCACATATTCGATCGAAAGCTGGGACTATTATATCGAGCGCGGCGAGCGCTCAGGGGGGCATGGGCGCCGGATGATATCTAATCAACTCGGAAGCGCCAAGCCGGGATCTGCTGGATCAGGAGGGTTAATCGCTCGACAGGCAAGCGACGCGTGGACGTTCCGATTGTTTAAATAGATCAAAATTCAGCATATATCCATTAAAAAAAAGAATCGGTAATTAGAAGTTTTTATTGTGAGAGGCTCCCTTCCTCCCTTGTGGGACGCCTATGTACGATTACGCGGGCGGGCAGAACAAACTCCTACCATTTGAAAAGACCAAGATTTGTAATTTGAAGCTTTATTTTTCCCACACATTGACACTGTCCTACATAGCTTGAAATTCGCAGATTACAAAGTACGTTACAAAAACAAAAACTACTGAAAAACACTGAAAAATTCACTTCGGACTTGATTCCGACTTCAAACACCACTCAAGCTAAACGTAGTACGCTATAACGGACCATGGGCCGTCGCGATGGGTGGTGGGACGGACGGGGCTCATTTCATTCTGGAAGGCTAGCAGCGACGTTGCCAGTATTTCTAGACGTTTCAGCACATAAACAGTAAACATGTCCTTTAATTAGTCAACGCATATCCTCTGGTTAATAACATATTATTCGCATGCTTCTTTTAAAAATAAACACTATTAATTTTAATAGAATTGAGACGTTTATTGATAACCGGTGAAGGTTTTAAAGTCACCTTTTTCTGCAAATCAAACTATGTAGATAGGCGCAAATTTAAGATGTGGCAGGCTCCTCTCAGTCTCCCTTCTCTAATCTCAGTTTGTTTTTACAGTACGTAGTTAACCTCCGGTTGTTTGATCGTGTTAAAATGCACAATGTGATATCTGTTCTTGCTAAATCTATGGTATACGACTCAGGCTATTTTTCGAAGAGAAGATATATAGCTTATATCAATGAAAAGCTTAAAAACTGGCGCTTTTTATGAAGTCATGGCCAACTAATGGTTTCCCATTTAAAAAAAACCTATGTTTGTGCCATATGTCAAAATGATCAGGCTTTAGAAAAAAACGGAAGGCACAGTCTCATAAAGGATGTGATATCTAAACATTTTATCTTGAACGTTTTTGTCTAAAACAGCTTATAATGGGAATTAGGGACAATTTTTAAAAATAGCCGAAATTTGTTTTTTCGAAATATCTAGTAGCCATGAACAAGCTCTTTGTCCAAAAATCTGAAAGGCTTATATTTATAACCCCACAAAACTGCAATTCTTTCCCCATTTAACCGACTCTCTATCTCCAGTAGTTTCCGAGATACCCATAGAGAACATCGTAGGAAACTTACCCTGTATATCACAAAGAAACATTATAAAAAATATTATAAAACTCTTTCTGTTACCATAAATTAAAACCTACGTCTCACATAATGTCAAGTTCGCCTAAAAGTTCAATTTTTAGAACTAATAATTTTTGTTCAAAAATACATTGTAAGTAACTTTTCACGGCTTAATTTAAAAAAGGCAAATGTTTCAGGAAGTTATTTCTGTCTGTATAAATTTAAGCTCATTTGTACATACCCGTAAAAACAAAACACAACAATTAAGTGCCGCGAAGCCGATAAACCTTTGACAACAGACGCGCACACGACTGACAACTGTGGTTACAATCCTATCTATTATAAAATACAACACTCGAAGATAGGTTATCAGTTCGGATCTGATAGCCCGAATACTTTCGATTATATGGAAAATTTATCATGTCAATATTGTTTACAATGTATAGGTAATGGCATTGTAAACTTGAAGAGCTCGTCTTTTTTAATATACAGGGTGGCGCCTCTCATGACGCCGCGGAAGCTCCAAGGAGAACGGTAGTTTAGTATATCGAAATGAAATTTTGGCAGCATATGTAGATTAACTGAAAGCATTTTAAAAAAATATAAAGAAATATACAGGGTGTCTCCAAAAGAAGTTACACATCAAAAATGTGTATTTTCTAAGGAACACCCTCTATATATAATGATTTTCGGATTGTAGGAAAAAAAATAACAGGTGAGTTTTCATAAATAGAAGCATATACGTAAAAACTAAGGATTTTGACATATTCAACATTGTTGAAAATTATGAAGAGTAAATTTAAATTTCGATAAAAACAGCTCTTAATTTTAGTTGACCTTGTTATATAGCCTCAGTATAATTAACAGTAATTATGCATGTAAACCAAATTAAAATTTGACCCGAAAAGTTAGACAGGATGAGAGAAAATTAATATGGATACTAGGACTTTAAAATCGACAAGTTCACTGTGTCTTCAACGTCCGTGACTGCCTTTTTTTAATGGAGCACCCAGTATACTTTTCCGGTGTTCAATGGGGGGAATTTATATAATCTTCAAAGTATTTAGGTTGCCTACCCTTCAGACAAATATTTTTCCAGATATTTTAATTTTTAGTTATGACCAAAAATTTTGCGTCAGAAACTTTATTATTGAAAAAACAGGGTGGCTGGTGTGGAGATACCCTTTGTTAATTTCAGAACAAAATTAAAAGATGTAAGTAAATAGTACTCAAGAGGGTAAATAAAAAATACACGTTAAAACATATTTTACATTATCTACAGAATATAAACTAGATAACCTATAATTATGCCGACAAAGAACTAGATGAAAAATAAAAAATCGGTAAAAAAGATTTTCGGGGTCAGCGCTTTTAAGTTAAAGTACGGTATTATCCTTATGTGGCACTGAACAACTAGAAAATAATAATAACAATTAGTATTGAACTTCTAGTTCAGAATATTTTAGTACTAGGCAAAATAGCTTTTTAGGCAATATTAGAGAACCTACAAAAAAAACGTGGGTCCCTGAAATCCTACCTAATGGCGAAGCATATCTTTTAACTTTGGTACACTCATGACTCCGGCTTCGCTGGTGAACCGCCACGGGTTGCCTTCCGTTCAGTTGCATTTTCACCTTTTGGTAACTATTTCCTTGATAATACCATTTTAATCATCAATACTTTTCTTCGGTAGTGTAATTCATGGCTAATATTTTCGATGTAGGAATGGGTTTCAATAATAATATAGCACTAAATAGGTAATGGGAACACAGAGTAACAACTTCGTTTGACGAAGTTATCGTACTTGACTGGTCTTTGTAAATACAGGGCCATAAAGAAAGGAGAAATATCTAAAAGAAATGGAGCGTACTGCGTAAACGGGATAATCAAAATATCTAAAAAGTTATTCTTTTAAATATGGACAGGTACTCTTCAATAGAGCCTAAATAGAATTATTCTCTAAAATAATTAGGGAAGTCAATAATTGACCCCATTAAAATTTACATGGATTTCCTGTTCCGCTCGACGATGCAACACCCGGTATATTGTATGTTACATGGGAGAAGAGCGAAAGTAATCTTTATACCCAAAATAGGCAAAACTGACTGGGCTAACCCTAAATCATTTAGGCCTATTAGTCTCGCATTGTTCATATTAAAATCGATGGAGAAAGTAGTGGACAACCATATTAGAGTAAATCATCTAAATTTTAATCAGATTAGAAGAAAAAAATCAGATCCACAGAAACTGCTCTGTATCAGTTAACCGAGCTATTACAGGCAAGCTTGGATAGCAAAAAAACAGCAGTTTGTGCCTTCGTGGACATGGATTGTCACTGGGTTTCTAACAGGACACTGTCTCCTCAACGAACACCTCAGTAGGCTAAAGCTGAGAAACAACGGCGAAGGCAGATTCTGTGGGCAAAATGGAGAAACACAGAACACCTTATCACGGTGTTATCCACTGGAGTGCGCAGAACTTGACGACGACTGTACCATGGTACAGATTTTACGGCTGATGTCGAGGATGGACAGCTGGCCTCTGTGGAGCCGTCTCAGATACTGGCTTTTGTTAAAGCCCTGAGAGTACAGAAGCCTCAATGTATACAGAAGTTTCGTGTTGTTTAGAAAGTAGAAAATATTTTAATATTTACAAATAGGTACAAAAAGGCATTTTTACTCCGAATAGAACATATAATTTTTTTCAAACGTTACAAATAATTTTTAAAACAATTTCAAGCGTTGCAAATAATATAAATAAATTTAAATGTAATACCTTCTAATTAATTATATGTCGCGAAACTATGGCTCCACTCCTTGAATTTGACACTTTATGTCAGTTTAATTATATATGTTTTCTCACTTTTATGCTTTGGCGTAAAAGCGCTTTACTTTTATGCCTAGCCGTTAAAATGACTTTTTCATATCCTCAATCGCGTCGTAAAAATTAATACTTTCGTGACGTTTGAAAAAAAAAGAAATCATATTAGGCAGTCGATGATGCACTTCACGTTTAAGCCTTTAAAATAGGTAATTAAAATCACATTAAGAAAAGTGAATCACTTTTATTTGCGTCTGTCGTTCAGCTGTTACTGATGTTAAAGATAGCCACACACTAACAGCTTTTTCTCAAGGTTTCAACTGTGAAGCCTTAAGTTATTCACTAGATCCGAAAAGAGTAGCCGACCGGCGTTTCGGCATTTAACGTTTTATGTAAAACTGGCTAGGTATTTTTACACAAAGTAAAAGAAATTAAGATAAAAGAATTATACTATATCCGTATTGTAGCACATTTTAAACTTCTTGTTCAAGATTTTTGAGTAATGGTCAAACATCAATGAAATATTCCTTATGTTTGGACTAAATTTTTCTCGAAAATAGAGACATAATTTAAAAATTCCGTTACAAAACGGAAATAGATTGAAGTTTGTGATTACAATGACCATATATGGTATATGGTTTGTAACAAATTGCTGGCTATTTTATGGCAAATGCTCTGCAAACTTTAATCAAGCCTTAATTAAAGTACGTGTGTTTTGGAATTTTAGGTGTGTCTTAACATGACAGGATCAGGCTAAGCCTTAAGGCGAACTGCAAATATAATATATATTTCCTTTGACCACACACCCGCTTTAACAGCGACCCCTGAGAGCGACCAGAAGTGCAATATGGCCGCCTCTTAAGTTGTTACCCTCAATGTATGGGTGAGACATTGCAGGAGGCTATCGACAGAGACTGAAAAATTCCTACGAGTAAAATTAAGGCTCAAAAACTTTTTTGAGTTTAGAGGAGTCAGCTCACGTGCTGGTGGCATGGAAATTACCAAAAAAGGCTCATCGTTGGTAGACACCATTGCTATAAACTAGTGATGTAAACTTTAGTTACTTATATGGACTCGTAACTACTAGTTACTTTTAGTAATAGGACTCAAATTTTTAAAATAAAACCCCAAAAAACAAGCGTCGTTACACAATGGAGATAAGATTATGAATTTGGATATTTGGATTATGACAAAATTATGACAAAATTTTTTGTTTCATAAGTGCAATAAAGAAGGTTTGAAAACAGCATGTCGTGATGTTGGAGACATCGTTTTTAATGCTAATCGTATGGCGTGCATGCATCCGCGTAAGTATATATATGATCTAGGGATTGGGGATAAAATTGTGGATTGTGACTTAAAAAGTTACGTGAGAAGCACTATAGTTGGGCTATAGTTCTACGACAAACAAAAACTTACCGTGTAACAACCGAATGTCTCATAACAGGCGGCACCGACCCGTCCAGCCTCAAATACGTTACGTTGGGCATGTGCTTCTTGAACAGATCGTTCTCTATAATGTCCAGCATCGCCTTCAACTGACAGAACACCAAAGCCCTGTGCTGATTGATCACGATCTCCGATTCCTTGTAAATACCGTTGTCTAAGTTGGTACCGATATCGCAATCGTTCAGCAATTGTTTTAGTGCCGGCCGAATGTGCGATGTCTTCGAGTTTAGAATTGTGCTGTTTCAACCAGGGTTGCCACAAGAAAATTTTTGATTGTGCAGAACTTGACCATAAAAATGTGTAGCACCTTGTGTAGCAAATCCGATGACCAATTATTGTAAACTATCCAATAAGACCAAGAATAAGACGTAAAATCGCCAAATTTTTAAAGCATGAATTACGATCTACGATAAGAGCTCACTTTCCCACGTTCGTTGTTACTCAATATATTCATTTCCCATTTCATTTCTTCTAATGCCAGCAAATATTGCAATGACGTCAAAATTGATGTCGCGAAACTAACGAATTTATGGAAAAATGAGAAGCGGTTAAAAAGGCTGTTTAAAAACTTAAACAATAAAAAAAAAAAAAGAAAAAAAAAACGGGGAAAAAAAAAAAAAAACAACAACGTTTTAATCGGCCAAATTCCTAGAAACTGCAGTCCTTGCTGATATGGGAGGAAAAGTGAAATAGGGATTGAATATTATTCACGTATGAACTACAATGAAATTTGGCCTCTGAATTTGGCCAAAGTACGTGTTATGTATTATTTAAGGAATTAAGCAATCCTCTCTATTTACCGTTTTTGACTCGACCAATAGATGACCGAAAATGATATGTGTCAGTTCAAAATTTAAAGTCCCCTGGCGGCCTCTTTTAATGTAACTTAGATAACTTAAAAGCAAAAAACAACAGCTTTTTTCAGCTGATTTACTGTTCTGGTATTATTTTTTATAATAAATATGTAAATTCTCAAAATGTGTAGCATAGGCCATTGTGGTGTAGCTGTGCAGTCATGGAAGCAAATGTGTAGCAAAATTCACAATTGTGTAGCTTGTGGCAACCCTGGTTTCAACTGGGCGATGACATGTTGGTACTGGGGATGCGTGGGATTTAAGACGAGTTTCGGATGGTTGCATACGTTCTGGAGGTAGCGTAGGGCTTGGAATATGTGGGTGTTGCCTTGCATGGAGCTTGCGGTGGCTCCGGAAGATATAGAGTCCTGGAATTCAAATTTTTCAAAATGTAATAGTATATCAATATTTTTATACTTATTAAATGGAAAACAAACTTAAATGGCAAGAATTCAAGAAACAAATTTAAATTTTAATTAATTTAAATGGCAAGAATTCTTATATAACTTTATTTTATACTTAAGCTTGATTTTCATGCATCCGTTATCCGACGAAACGATGATACGATATTAATTTAAAACCTTCGATTGGTTAGAAACGGTTAACCAATCGAAGCCTTTAAATTCAACCAATAAAATTAATATCGTATCAACGTATCGTTGGACAACGGATGCATGAAAATCAAGCTTTATACTGCAAGAAATTTGTTTTTCATTTTATAATTTGGCTTGCCTGAAAAATAGCCTTTTTACCATCTTTTTATTATCGATAGTTGCGCCTCGGTGGTGCGAAAGTACTACCATTGCACGCAGGCCGCTATCTCCCGTGCGGGACTTAATATCTAACCGCTACTTTGCGACAAGTCGGAATTAGGTACTCTGCGCTGCGATTTTCATTTTATGGAATCGACCCAAGCTCACCTGATGATGGAGTAGGGCTCCGAAACCGGTAGTGAGAGCAGATTGATCCACATTATGACAAACACAGTGTGGAATTACATTTCTATATCAGCAGTTAAATGACAAGAATTCTTATATAATTTTATTATTTTTGTAATCTATACATAAAAGATTTGCACATTGCAGTGACTAGCGATGAGCACATTGAAGTGACTAGAGATCACAAGACTAAAGGACTCTAAAAACATGGCCGATTTCATTCATAAGATAGCCAGGGTCGTGAGGTGTATAATGAATATACCGGGTGCGTCTCAAAAGTGGCTCACCTCTATATTTTTTTTATTTTTTCAGATAAAAAAACGAGAATTGGTATGTTAGTATATGACATAGGACTGATTGACGTATTCAATTGTTTTGGGTCAATTCCTTTTTCACCCGAAGTTAATATTGATTTTTAAATGGCACAATCGGTATTTTTCGACTGTTACTTTGGACTCGTTACTTTAGTTACTTTAGTTACTCGTTACTTTGGTACTTAATATCATTAATTTATAATCGTTGTTTTGTGTACAGGTTGGAAGACTTGGGCGTGACTGGAACTTCGCTACTTATTGTGCGCGGCGATCTTCGTTGCGTGCTCGGTTTAACCTATAAGGGACCTCTACTTTCTTCTAATGTAAGGGCTTAACAGGATAATTTCAATACTTGGTATTTAAGTACTAAATAATAGGTTTTTAATAATATGTATAATATTTTTGTAATATGTTATCACTATGTATTAATAAAATTAAAAATAAAAGAAGACAAATCAAACAAAGAAAATATGTGTATAATATAAAGTATTTTTTTATTCTCTCTCTCTCTCTCTCTTTCTCTCTCTTTATTTATATTTTACATTAATAATTATGCAAACATTAAAGAGTAAAAATTAAAAAAATGTATACAGGGTGGTCCGAACTGTATTCCGGAAACTTTGGCAGTATATTCTGCAGATAAAAATAAGTAAAAAAGTTCGTATAAATGTATGTCCTAAAATGCTTCGTTTCACAGATACAGGGTGTAGAAGTTTCATTTTTATTTCGACTTTTTCCGAATAATTTCTGAAATAACGTCAATATTTGGATGAAAATTGGTGTCTGGGAGTTTTTTGTCATGAGAAATTTGATTTTGATATCAATATGACTCCTACTAGTAGAGGGCGCCACCTACGTGTGTTTAAACTGTTTTGACGCGTAATAACTTTTTGTCCGAACCTGTATAAAACTACCGAGCTAAAAAATATACATCTTTGTGATTTTTTACGCAAAAAATATCTCTTTGTAAAAATCGCTACGAGCAACCGTTCTTAAGATATTTAGAATGGAAATAGTCAATACATGTCATTATTGACGTGAGAAAAAAACTGCATGTGTGTAGCTACCTTCTTCTTACAGTGCCATACTCTATATAGAGCGTCGGCTACCTCTCGCATGTACTTGTGATGTTTGTCATCAGTGTTTCACAAGTACACGGGACCTACAGTTTATTACCGAATCCGAACGGCACTATTTGAGAGGCTGTACAAGGCAAATATACTCAAGGTGGTTTGCAATTGCCTTCCTTGAGGTGGCGGCTCGTTGGTCGCTCTATTTAGATAAATAAATATTTTTATTTATATAAATAAAGCGACCGTACTGGCTGGGGATCGAACCCATTACCTTCCGTTCCGCAGATCGACACACTAACGCTGGAGCTACGGCTGGCCACTACCACCCTCAACTTCTCAACTGCGTGTTTTCGCCTTGAGAAAAAAACTGCATGTGTGTAGCTACCTTAACTGATGTTAATATCGTGAATATACCTTGATATATATTACGAATAATATCTTATCATTTTCAGCGAATTCAGTCATGAAATAAATACATAATCGATTACTGTTAATGAAGTATTTCAAGATCACGCAAATAGTACTATCAGTAGTTGACATAAGATGTCGTTTAACAGATTTTGTTTACTAAACTTTTATTTGTTTAGTGCTAATAAATTAATTAAATAACAAATAAATATAATTTAGTTCAAAGAAAATAGATTTAAGTGATGCACGGGAAGTATACAGGTTGTCTCATATGCAGATTCTCAGAATGCATATTACGGGAATCTCGTAAACTACAAAAAATGATTATTAGAGAAAAATTCCTCCTTGCTGAACCCTATAATGTTATGCTTCAAAATCTAAAAAAATCCGAGGCAAAGAGAAATATAAAGGTAAAACCGAACTTTGCGATTTCGTATTTATTGTTTTAAGACACTACTTAAGGCTATTTCAATGACATCCAAATAAATTAGACCCGGCGACTCACATTTTGGCGAAATCCATCATTGCCTTAGAAAATTGCATGTATGCCAAATTTCCACTTCGGCCGCATTTAAAGGAAATCGTACCTACGTATACGTACGGGTATAGCTAACCCACAATGTAAACCAGGAATTCCAAATATAGATTACGTCGTAGAATACTTTAAACCGACAATAATTGAAGCACGAACTACTCCCAATCAGCATTAGCCGTTATTTAAATCTTCTGTAATTATAATTTTTAGATTTTAAGAAATTTAACATTAAACAATCGACAACGTCGCAACGCCAGCTGATGCCGAAAACGTACGCATTTTACTAACTTCACTCCTAAATTTAGGCAGCCAACAAAACATCCAGTTCTAATTCGTTCATAAATTGCTTTACGGCGTTGCCAATATGTTGTGGTTTTTCTACATGTTTTACGAGGTGATTTCCAGATATTTTAGTGTTTTGTGGTGTTATTTTTAGTGATTTTATTGAGAAACAATAAGACAATGGTGCGAACTTGCTTAATTTGCAAAAATAGAGACGATTTAAACCAAGAAGTTTCATTTCGAAGGTGAGTAAGGCTATGTTACATCAGTGCGGTGCCGAAAGGTAAAATAGGGAAAAATCTTTGGAAATATTAGTAAATCACACACACGTTATAAGTAATGAACCATTACATTAAGTTAGTTTCGTCACGTTTGGTTTTATTGATCATAATATTTAAATATTATCAAAACCAAGTATACAAATGCGAATATTAATTTGTTGAAAAAATATATAAAAAAATTAAAGATGGCACAATTACGAAAAATGTTCAATAGTGAAATACCATATGATCGAAAAAAACGGCGTCAGCGATGGCTATGAAATGAAGATCGCTGTCATTTTATGTGTAAAATTATATGGGGAATCGATGTTCATTTCTAAGCCAACTGGACGCCTTTTTTTTCGATAATACTGATTGTTATTAGGATTTTTAGTTATGAAATATGATTTTTTAAGTGTAAAATCAAAATAGATTTATATAATGATTGAAAAAAAGTTAAGGGGTTGGATATTGCATACTAAATACCGAATGATAAAAAAAACAGCGTCAAAGACTGCTGGGAATAACAATCGAATATAATTTTGGCGAGTTCTATTTCTAGATGTCATTTATTAAAAATTGACATAAAACTTGTCAAAAACTAATACTAATTATAGAAAAATTATAAAAGGATAGAACGTTTCCAGAAACACGAATCGATATCTAAAAAAAATTTTCGAATTTATACTACACCATTTAAAAATCAAATACAACCTTAAGGCCTACTACTGCCAGAAAGTGCCATTAAAAAATAAACAAGAGTAGGGGTCATGACATATAACCTCGCCAAAATTATCACCGATTGTCGTTTATGACAAAGGTTGTTTAAAGGTTGTATAAAACCAAAACTAAACTATTATTTTTTTATTGTAGGAAGAAAATTAATATTTAAGTAGGATTTTATTAGAATACATAAATTTACTTCATGTAATACTAATTGCAAGATGCATGCTTGTTGCCCATGCATAAGAAATACTCTGGTTTTCCCTTGTATAGCAAAATAACCAAGCTGTAATATCTCTGGGACTAAGCGTATTGTTGCTTTCTTTTTTCTCGAATAATGCTATATATAAAGTTGTATCGCTATCTTAATTTCTATGAAAATGTTACATATCTGTTTATTCCATGTAGTCGCGCCGTTTATTTTTTCGATGGTATAATTTTTGTGGTAATAGGGGAATTATTTTTTGTTTTGTCTATAAAGACTAAAAAAAAATATATAGTTTAAAAGATGAATGCGTCTTTGTTTGATATGTTTTATAAAGCATTACTTATTATTTATTTGTCAATTTCTAATAAAAAGTTAATTATTTATTTATAGAGAAATTACAGAAATAAGTACATATTTTAGATATTTTCTTCTGTTTAAGAAAGATCTTTATTATTGTTCTTATATAGTAATATTTGTATACCTAATATATAAAATTGCAATTAGTCACGACAGTTTTAAAATATTCTCATTTTCCACCGTTGCTTCAATCAAAATAATAACCATTAATTCAAATAAATGTTTTATAAAAGTCGTCTTCGTCTCGTATCCATTGAATGTTTGATGGATTATATTACTACTGGAGCAATTTACAGACATTACTATGGAAATGTGCATATCATATTATTTCAATTAGTTATTTTCGTATAGAAGTGATTGGAGTATAGAAGTAGTAATTTTCAAAATTTGAAGAGCCATCGAGCACAACAATATATCGTATCCAAAAATCATATTTACGAGAATATAATAGTAAATTATATATTACAATCAAAGTAACTACGCCACTGGCACACATTCTCAAGATCTCTGAACAGCGTTGCCATCTTCTCGGGAATCCTTCATGACTGCGATCAGCCCGTCTTGTTCCCACTCGCATAGAACAAGAAAGGAATGTCTGATTCTGATCTTTTTCTTTTTATAAATGAAATGCCGGGTCTACTTTATTTAGAGGTCATTGGGCTATTTCGTATTTATTGTTTTAAGAGAGATTATAAGGCTCTCTTCGATGTCGTATGGGAAAGCGGAGAGGTACCTCAGGACTTTCGCAACGCGAATATAGTGAATATATTTAAGAACAAAAGAAGTGCATCAGACTGCGGAAATTACCGGGGAATTTCGCTATTGGCTACCGGCGGAAAAATTCTTACAAAAATTATGTCAAACCGCCACACCCATATATAGAAAAAATCCTTCCAGAATCGTAAACGGGTTTTCGTACCAACCGCGGCACCGTCGATTCCATATTTTCCATCCGTCAACTACAGGAAAAAGTAAAAGAGCAGCAGTCTAAACTTTATGTTGCATTCATCGATCTAACAAAAGCATTCGACTCTGTGAACAGGGATGCGCTTTGGGCAATTATGAAAAAGTTCGGAGTATTCTTATTGTTTCTTTTCCTGCTTTATAAGTTGATGATATTAGATTTTCGAACTGACATGACGTTTCGTTTTTAAGCAACCATCATCAACTTGGTTTTTGTAATGAAACTTCTTTGCGCGCAAAAATGGTACGTTGTTATTTTGTACGTCGACAGATCGTTGGATTTACCGACTCAGATCCAACGACGTCGCTTTTAATAGGAAAGCGACGTCACAGGTCGTATCACCAGCACCCGACCTAAATTTGCACAAAGTCTGACGTCGCTTCAGGTCAGATTTAGTTCGAAGCCAGATAGATGCTACTTGGGTAGGTACCTGATGGTGTACCAATATCCTCTAGCTTTGTGCTCAGAAGTAAATTTGTATGCATATTTTCATTGATAGGTTTGTAGTTTCTGAATAACGGTCTAGGTAAAGCATATAGCTCATTTGCTAGCTCGGAATTAGAATTATTAGAGTTAAGTAACTCGCATTTTCATTGGAGAATATTGTCATATTTATTTCAAAGCAATAATCAACGAGAATATTCGTATAATTTAACAAAATTACTGTAATCACTATAAATTGTTGGTTAGGTTCAACATTTGTTTTCTTCTTAAATAAATTTAAGCGTTAAAATTATTATTAGGCATTTGCATAAAAGTGTGTATTTTGGGCGGTATTCCACAAAATTTGCAGGTCTATTGAGGAAACAGAAAATGTAGAAAAATAAATAGAAAATAATATTTATATTAAATCAGCATTATATGTCACTTTTTCAAACAAATTTTTCAATTTAATAGCTGTTAGTAAGACGTTTTACTTCAAATATAGATACATAGTGCACACACTGTGTGTTTTTTTTAAATAGACGAATACATATGTTACTAACTTCATTAATTTGTTCCGCTGATAAATGATCACGTGTTTTTTGATTTTCTGGAGATATATTAAAGTTTTTGATGTTGATAATGCCATTTTGTTTGTAATTTCGGCAAACTATTTCGTACGGGAGCTTGTTTATATATTGTTTCAACGGATATAACCATAAAAGTTTCCAATTTTGGACGCTGTAACATTTTGCAACATAATTGCAACACTTCCTGACCGTTGCTGTTTTTAGATTTAAGTTTATGTTGTCTATTTTACAAATGTTTCTTTACTTTTAAGAGAAGACATTTTGTATTGGTAAATATCCGTATGAATTTTGGAGTTGAATGATTATATTAGAGGCTAAAATTTATTATTAATTTCATAAAGTTGAGTGTTTAATAGATAATTCAGCTGAAAAAAATATGATCTCATTTTTTTTCTCAAATCTCACATCTCAAGCCTTTATAGCTCCTATAATACAGAATCTCTTAAAAAAAAAAAATTTAACAGCAGGCCTGAACTGTGTGCTAGGACGTATTTCAAATATGTTTACAGAGTGTCTCAAAAAAATGTGATTGGGTAAAGATGGATTTTTTTTAAATATAGAAACACCATGTATAAATATAATTGCATTCTAGGTTTTAGGTTATCAATAAATTTGTTTTTTAGTTTCAGAGAAATAAATAATAATTAAAATCTATGTTTGTAGATTTTGTGTTATCTAAAATATTATAAATTTGAAAATTGACTTTTATTAAATATTTGAAGAAATATATTTTTAAAAAATAAGTACCTTATGATCGAATAAAAATGGCGTCCAGTTGGCTTGGAAATGACGATTGATGACTTTCCCAATTTAATTTTATACAGACCGGACCACCGTAGTAGTAACATAGGCAGAACCGGAAGAATTAGCGTATACCCGTCCGCCGGATAAAAAGTAGGCGAAAAAATGCGATAAAATAAAAATAGGTAGATATGTGATAAGAATGTTTCAGAATATGTATTTATTCGTGTTTTAATTACAAAACATCCCCCTTTAGAACTTTTTCTTTAATGGCCATAAGCGGGAGTAAAAGACCAACCGCCCGAACAAACACTAGAGGCGCCACTGGTCATCAAATGGTGTAAAAATTGCGAAAATTTAATCATCTAATTTTGACACAAGGGGTCGCGCTTAACTTTTTCAATTTTAATTCAATATTCATTGTTTTCAAATTATATTATTAGACGTTGTTGTATTTTGTGAATGTATAAATGTTTTCTTAGTATAAAGTTACATTATAGTAATTTAAATTATATTACATACATATTTAAGATTCAAATATTATGACATATATGACAGTTGCCGTCTAAAATGTCATCTTGATAACAAAAAGTTAGTTTTTGTCAAAAGTAGTTAAAATCATCTTAAAATATTAAAATTTACAAGTTATAATTAGATATTTTATATTATTTCAACAACAAACACATAATAGTACAGCGTAATGTTGATATGCAGGTACAAAACAAAAAGTGCCGTTATATTTTTCAGTTTTCGTTGTCAGCCGCGGAAGTTTCAGTGATTTTAGTGTTGTCGGATATTTTTATTTGTGAAATAGAAATATTGCGTTTGGATTGCAAAACTAAAAGTGGAAGTTTCATTGCAATGTAAGTAAGCGTTTGTCCCCCATTTTATATTTTACTTTTTCATATCTACGACAAATATACATATATTGAAATTTTATAATTCGTTTTATTAAAAAAATGTTAGAAAACAAGCTTGTAATCCTGTAATTGACATAATTGTTATGTAATATATTCCATTTAAATGTAATATATTACTTTACAATTAAAAAAATGTAAATTTAAAAAATATATTAAAAATACAATAATAAACAGGCATTAATTGAAATGTTTTGAGTGCGAACAAACACGAGAGGCGCTTTATTATTTACTTTCATTTCTTAACATGACAGACGAAGTTCTAAAGGGGGATGTTTTGTGGTTTTAATAGCCAAAACGAATACATAGATTCTCGCGACAGTTCTCGTGTAAAATTTATTTTTTTAAGTAAAATAATGAATGTTTACGAAGTTCGTGAGAAAATTCAAATTGTAAAATGGTATTTCCAAAATAGGTCTTATCGGGATATACAAACAATTTGTCCACAAACTTTTGTAAACAGGGCAATTCTCTCTTTACCTACTATATCAAGAGTTATAAATAATTTTGAAACACATGGGTGCGTGTCCCCATAAAAACACAAGAAGCCTGATGTGTTGATTAATGAAGAACAGGAGTTAAAGCAAGTGTTTAACCGTTTAATTAGTGGACATGGAACTATTTTGTGGCCCGCTAGATCACCAGATCTTTCTCCCAATGATTACTTTTTGTGGGGTTATGTAAAACCCAAAGTATATGGTCATAATAGGGCTAATAATCTGGATGAGCTTCAAATAAAAATACGAGAGGCTTTCCAAACTATTAGCCCTAATATGTTAGTCAATGTCAGACGGGGATTTTACGACCGCCTAGGCTTCTGTCTAGCACAAGAAGGTGGTCTTTTTCAACACTTGTTATAACTTTTTTTTATTTAGAGTAATATTTTATTTTTTTTTGGGTTTAGAGAATTTATTTATTTTTAGTTTTGGCTTGTAAACACACTCAAATAATAAACCCTAAAAATAAAATACCTTAAGTGAAGGTAAACACTTAAAATGAAAATAATAAATACTCGGCACTCCTCGCGTCGTATTCCTAGTCTGTCACGACCGACCCGTCCAAGCACAACTACAACTGCGTACTGCCTGACTAGCCAACTAGCCGGCAATGAATCTCGAGTACGAACCTAAATTCGTCCGGCAACTTGCTATGTTACTAGTAGCCTGGTCTTCTCTGTATATAAAATGACAGCGATCTTCATTTCATAATACAATCCCTGATGCTTTTGACTGACGTTTTTTTTTCGATCATACAGTTGTATAGGTACCACTTGACAGCCATATTATGTTCTCTCAAAAGAGCTGCTGTAATCCGTACTTTATTTCTGCTAAGGATTAACAGTTTCTTTGTAAAAAAATGCTCTCTTAGTAGTTACAGAAGAAAATATTTACTAGATATTTTTTTTGTTTGTGATTTAAGAAATCTTTTTTTTTATCTCACGGGAAGTAGTATTAATTATATCTATGTAAAGAATCTGCTAATCAAATATAAATTATTCAATTGTCTAGTTACGTTAGTTAGTTCGATTAGATAATTCTATATTTTTTAAAACAGATTACCAGAAAGTAAACAATCATAAAATCGGTATCTGTTAAATAAACATGATATCTATAAGCTGTATTTAATTCAATCACCGATGTAATAAATACTCTATGATGTCTGGTATACAATCTAACAGTATCAATTTTTTTTAAAAAAGTAGATATACAGGGTCGCTTTTATGTATGGAAACGGTCGATTATTAGGTAAAATATAGGAGGAACCTACTGTTTGACCAGCGGATCTGAAGCTACGGAAGGAATGCGAGAAAAAAAAATCGATATTGCCACGTTTATCTATAAAATTGCAAAATTGCCAGACATGAATATGTTAAAGTGAACCTAAGTGTTCATCTAGTTCTAACATATACATATGAGATACACGCAGGTTTATATTGATAGAATTGTGTGATACAGTGTTTATTAGTTGTATAACCTATGCACTCAAGATTCTAAAGAGTTTTTTGTAACGTAACAAATAATTATTAAAATGATGAAATCTGACGTCGGTATATGAGACATACAATGTATAAGTCATATGTATATGTGATACTTCGTATCATAGTTGTGCCTATAGTACACACCCTGTAAAAATGTTACGTATACACATAGTATAAATATCTATATAGACACTTTGTAATAGTGTACAGTTGTGTCTACATTCTAGCATGAAATGAAGGTGTGCGCACGCGCGGATAGCCTCAGCGTAGATACACCGACCAAGTGTATCTTATGTGTCCTCTCTCCTTTCTCCTTTCTAGAAGTGGTATGTGTTAGCGGCCATTATTGTTTTATCATTTGGAAGCTCTATATAAATGTTCTGTTTGTGTGTAGTTTAAAAGAGATTTTAAGGTAAGCACAAGTTTTTAATTACCTTGATACACCTTCCTAAGAGTATTATTAATATTATAGCAGCGACTCTTCCCTTACTCGATACCCAATTTACCAAATTTTGACTCCAATGAATGAAAACTCCAAATATTCTCGTATAATGATAAAGAGATTAGCTCTCCAATATCATTTTTTTTAATTTGGAAATAATAAAAATCTAAATGGACCAGAGAAAGAAAGATTTAAACACTTCAAAGAACTTCTTACACTGATATTCGGTAAGTTATTGATGGATCAATATACAGATATGTTTAATATTCAATAATCAGTTTCATATAAAATTTAAGGGTGACACTGTTAATCTGGAAATAAAATACAACAAAGACCAACAGAGTGCTCGATGAATGGGTATGCTAACAAACCAACTGCTTGGGGGGAAAAGAGGAGAAAAAAATGACTAAACGAGGTCCACCAAATCGTGGCGATATACCAGTGTTTACCATTTTAGTATGTTGTTATACTAGGTACTTATATTGTTAATACATTTTGATACAAATTCTGTTCTTTTACAGTGTTTTCTTACTTCTGGTTTTTGCAGTGTAAATAATTATTATTATTGTGTTATTTGCGCTATTGCGTTCCATGATATAAAGAAATATAAGATTTTTATTTTTAACCACTTAGTCCATTTTATGGAAGAAAAATGGTACATTTAATACAAAACAAAAATGGAACAATTTTAAGGCTACTTCTCTTGAATTTACGATCGAGATACTTTTGGAAAATACAAAGTTTTGCCTTCCTAATTTTCGTTCTAAACAGATATAATTGGTATCATTGAATAAATATTTCTTAAAAAGAACGAAAAGTTAGGCATCAAAACTTGTATTATTTCCTAAATTCGTTCATAAGAAGTAGTTTTATCTAGCACAAGATGTATATACGAAGCAAAATACATACGTATACACGCGGTAGTCACAACTGCAATGTGTAAACAGAGTTTAAACGTAATACACAAGCACTGTGTATCCTACGGCACACTGTGGATCCCTTACTTTGTGTATACGTAAATGCTATACTGCGGCTACATTGTGAGGCGGACGTTTAACCTTTGTGCATACGTGTTGAACTACAATGTGTAAACGTAGCAGATTTACATCGGGGGAATTGTGTCACGCTGTGTCTACATCTAATAATGTAAACACATCGTTAATGTGATTTGATGTGCTGTATGGGGCAGAACGTCGATGTTAAGCCTTCTTGCATACTTCCGCTGATTTAGTAATAAAGTCTCCGTTTTTTCCTGGCGCCTGTTCTAATTTTTTTAAATAAATAAATAAATAATCTTATTGACTACTTTTTGTACCTAAATATTACAATTGTAGCACGTCAAGCGAAAATTACATTAGAGTAAAGAAAAACACAAAGAAATAAATAGAACAAACATAACCCGATTAAAATGTATAAACATACAAATATTTTAAATACAAACAATCACAATTATTTACATTAGAGTAGAAATGTTGTTAGTGGATTTTACAGTCTCAACATATTCATCTATACTCTAAATCAAATGCTCTGAAAGGAACTTTTTAATAACAATTTTAAATTTTTTATTGTTTAGATTTTTTACTGGAGGTGGTAATACGTTGAAAAGTTTTACATTGCAACGTAACTTATTTTTTTTTTTTTAGCTGCGTTACTGACGCTTAAGTTTCTTGTATTGTTGCTTAGAAGATCTCGGGCGCCACCTCTAGTTAATAAGTGGTTAGAGGCCCACTAGTGCCGGTTCGGGTAGCTTTTAAACAGTGGTGGAGAAGTATGGCAGTGTTACAGTTCTTTTTTAGTCAGAGGTGGGGAAAATAAATTAAACTCTAATCAACAGTGGTAAATTAAAGGGCAGGTCGTGTTTTCCAAAACTATTTACAAGTCAAAGCTTTATTTTAAATGCAAAAAAAATGTCTGTCTTCTTCGGAAAGTCAGATAACACGGCGATGTGTAGGTGGCTGGTTGCGACCCCAGCGCTTAAATTGGCTCCAATACGTAGAGTCTCGTCACCGGGTTGGAGTAAATCTACACAGAAAAGAATATTAATAAAAACTACTGACTGTTAGGGGAAGGACGACACTCCCAAGTTAATAAAAAAAAATAATTTATTCTTAAATAAAAAAAATAATTAATGTTTAGAACTTGTCAATAAATTCAAAAAGAGAAAAGAAAACAAAATTTACTTGACAGTGTTAGTGAAAATAATTTAAAATATTCTGTTAAAGGTTTTAATCAAAATATTAAAATAAATACGGGTGTGTCAATAAGAAAATGTTGTAATAATTATTTAATTAAATTAAAAGTGTTTTGGAGTTAACAAGAAATTGTTCTAATAATTATTTATTTAAATTGAAGGTATGTCGGGGAGAATAAGAAAATACTAAAAAAAAATTATTTATTTAAAATTAAAAAGTACGGCGGGGCTAAGGTCTAAATATGACAACGAAAAGAAAATAAAAAAAATTAAATTACGAATGAAAGGAAATGCGGAAAACTATAAGAGTTCAGCAAGTGTATCTATAGTGAAGGGATCGGTGTGTAAGAAAACTGCCGGGATGTATCGCACTCACAACTTTCTCACGTTCCTAATCTTCACTGGAGATATACCGCTTAATTATTAAGAGAACTGACAGAACGATTTACTGCGGATTGTTTTCGGAAAAAAAAATTAAACTAGAGACAGTTTATCTAAGCACTCAATGAAGAACCTGGAATTCGAAGCAACTTGCCGGGATTTATCACACTCACAACTTACTTATTTTACCAAGTCCTCATTAACGACCCAGATATGTTTTAAGAAAAAAAAATCTAAGAGCTGACCTAATGATTTTTAATTAAATTATCAATAAGGAATTTAGAGTTTGAAACAAACTACCGGGATTTATCACACTCATAGTTTACTTGCTTTTCCAAGTCCCTATTGATAACTCAAGCGTGTTTGATTTTACAGATTTGCTATTGATATTTAAAATATATTTTTTTTTTACTTTTGGAATTTATTCTAAACTATTTAGACCTTGCCACGGTACAGGATTCCTTTCTGCAAAAAAAATTAAAAACCAAATAAACAATGAATTCTCGATACTCAATACTATACCATACTAATCCTGAAGGTTACCTTGCGGGCGGTTTCGGAGTGACGGTTAATTAGAACGACGGAGGACGGGTAGGCTTCCCAACTGCTAGGCGGCGGCGGTGTCTCGGGGCTGGCTTCTGCTTGGCGGACTGCGGCGACTGTTGCTGCTGGTGCTGGTGCTGGTGCTGGTGCTGGAGCTGGTGCTGGTGTTGTCGGTGGTGGTGGTGTAGGAACTGTCTTCCTCTGGCTGGCGCGTCGCTTCTTATTTTCCCCAGTCCTTCCCTCCAGTTGAGAACCGTCGTGGTGGCGGCGTGCGCCGAGCGGTGTGTGCGTCTCTATACCCGATCTAGTACCAGCGGTTGTGCCAGCGGTACCAAGCGGGCTGCATCGAGCGCGTGGAATGCGTTCAATTATTAATTAGCGCATTTTAAGCTAATTAATGAGTTCGGTTCGTACGTTAATCCAACAAATATAATTTTATTTAAAAAGTACTATCTTCTCGAAAAAGAATCAAATTTTTCTAATGTATGGAAGAGTAGAAAGATAAATTAAATAAAGAAAATTCGTAATCGGCGATAAAAATAGAAAAAGAAAATTAAATATATATAAAAAAATAGTAACTTCGTTACAACATTCAGAGAGTTCTCAACTGTTTTACATAATCGAAATTTATTTTGTCTTATTGAACTTGCTAATCTTGTGCCATAGTTACGAATATTCGAGTTATGGGTAAAAGAAGATTCATTTTTATGTATCTCCAACAGTTGCTGAAGAATATATAAAGACATTAATCTATGTATTTCCAATTTTACGGAAAGAGGTTTACCATGGTTACGTAAACCAGCACCACATTATACGCGAATATAGTCCAGTCGGTGGGGTGTTTTGCCATACAAAAGGTGGTGTAGTAGTAATTTTTTTATATGTTGTTAAGGTTTGGGTCTTGACAAAAAATCCAAGTTTTCGACCTTGGAGTGGGACCGCTCGAGCCGCCAACTTGGAAAGAAGGTACAGTGACGAAAAGTTGAACATATTTTCCAGAAAAAATAGAAAAACTCCCCAATTTTGTAATTTTTCCGAAATTCTCGCTATTTTAGGTATAAATACCAGCGGCTGGTGAGGTAGTGCTACGGTGCCACGGAGTGATGTGTTATAACCTTCCTATGTCTCATTGAAATATAACGCATAACATAAAAAAAAAACCTGAAAAATAAGGTAGTGCCATGGCGATTTATTAGCGTTTTCTTTTCTTTGATGGTCCGGGTCGGTTATTAATAACGTTTTGAGTATTGTCTTCGGTGTCGTCGTAATCGGTGCTTATGGGAATATATTGTTCTTCCATTGTTAAGTCTTGGTCATCTTCGTCCACAATGTCGATGTGAACCTCCGGGATTTCCAGCTTTCCTGCAACCCAGAGAACCCAGCCTTCCTGCAACCACATGCTGCGCCGCATCCTTTTCTACAAGTGCATGAAATGAATTTCAATAAGTTGTCGGGTGCTACTTGTTTTGTCATGGTGAGTGGAACAAGCCCATTACTGCCCTGTTTCCAGCCCCAGTCTTCAGGTTTTTTCTCGATTCCATACCATTTCTGGACTTGATGATATGTCCTGAAAGAATGATACCGCGCACAATCCTTCGTTGTTGGCAATGAAGCAAGATTGGATTTACTTTTTGTGGTTGATCTAGCAAAACGTTGGTAGCGGATTTCTTCTAAGGTGTCTTCTTCCAAGTTGCCACCATACAAAGCAACGAGAAAGCGTGCTCCAGCATCTGCGATGTCCTATGGTGTTGCATCCTGATGTTTAAAAATGCCAATGGTGTCACTGAATCCTGCTGTTTTCTAGAGAAGCGAACAAAACTTCATTTTTCCTTGGTTGAAGACTGACGATGAAAGAAAGAAATTGCTTTATTGTCATAAAAAAAATTTTTACAATTTTGTTGACAAAGCTTAAAAAAAAAGAATATAAAAAACATACAAAACTTCACTTAACAATAGAAAAACATATAAAACTAACAGCAAACATACAAAACTAAAACAATACTTTATACAATTATAGAAATTGTACATTGTCAAAAAATTTATTTAATTAAATATAAATAAAATATAAACATACATGTAAATAAACAACTGTATATAATGTCAATACTAAATTTAAATGGATAGAAAACAAAATCATTTCTAAATTTAGTGAATGTGTGTTAAATTTAGAACCCTAGATATTAATAAAAAAATCGTTAACCGCGTAAAAGGCTTTCTCCAGTAAGTATGATCTCAAGGCTCTGCGAAATGCAGGAAAGGATGAAATGGAATTAATTTCAGATGGCAGATGATAGTGCATTTTTTTTTGCATTGTACAATTGGGAACTCTTTACTAACTCAGAGTGAGGGGTTGGCAGATACATGTTATGCTCTGCGTTCCTAATTGGATAGCCATGAACTGGCTCTAGAGAAATACTCGATACGTGCTTGCGAACTAGGCAGACGGATTCGAGTATGAATAGGGAAGGAAGAGTTAATATTTTATATCTTCTAAACAAGTCCCGGCAGTGAGCACAACTGGTTAGCCTCAGTGAATATCGCACAGCTCTCTTTTGTAATTTGAAGATACGCTCAAATTGAGTCGCACAACACGCACCCCAGAATGGAAGTGCGTATCGGAGATGCGACTCATAAAGGGCATAATAGACTGTCCTAGATGTTGACAAATTAAGCACATTAGCAACTGATCTAAGTGCGAAACAGGCAGAACTTAATTTTTTAGCTAAAGCATCGATGTGCAAATCCCATTTTAAATAGTTGTCCACAACAAGGCCTAAAAATTTCACAGAATCAACGACGTCAATGGTGGTATTATCAAGTTGAAAAGGTAGCAACGTACTTTTATATGATAAGACTTTAGTTTTAGAGACGTTGAGACACAGATAATTAGAATCGCACCATGTTTTTATGTTGATTAAGTCACTGGAAATGGTTCTATGAAGTGCCGTGGTGTCCGGGCTGCTCCATGTGAAACAAGTATCATCCGCGAAGAGACAGATTTTACCACTGATGTCCAGACTAGCAATATCGTTGATAAACAACAGAAACAAAATAGGACCTAGCACTGAGCCCTGAGGTACTCCGCATTCTATTGGCTTGCAAGAAGACACAGTCTTATCAACCCTCACACGCTGGTTTCTGTTGTTAAGGTAGGACTTAAACCATTCAAGAGGCGTTCCCCTGATACCATAGTACTGCAATTTGTTAGTTAGGATGTTATGATTAACACAATCGAAAGCTTTCGAGAAATCACAGAAAATTGTTGCAGAAAATTGATGTCGTGTCACAGCTACTAAAAGCATGGAGGAAACATAATGTTCTCAGCTACTTTTTCATGTTTTAAACTATTATTATGCGACTATTATTAATTAAACTATTATTATTACTATGCGATTGGGCTCGTATTGATAGAAGATTGTAGGAACAATTTGGGCGGAAATTTCGTTATCTGCAAAATATTCTTCGCCCTTTTGCCTCCGTCCAAATTATTACTCCACCCAAATTGTTCCGCCCTTTTTACGCTGTCACGTTATACTTGATACATCGAAAAAATATCGATATCTAACTTTTATTCCAACATTTTGATCGTAAGATTAACTGCTGTGGATATATTTTGAAAAATACAGTTTTTTGTATCTTTAATGCAAGATGGCGGCTCGAGCGGTCGCACCCCAAGGTCGAAAACTTGGATTTTTCATCAAGACCTAAACCTTAACAACATATTAAAAAATGACTACTACACCACCTTTTGTATGGAAGAGGCTTATAATGGCCCCCCACTGATTGGACTAATAGCTGTCTTCTGCATCCTAAAGATCCTCACCCGACGCAGACGATCCACCCCACAAAATTATACCGTAAGAAATATGTGTATGAAACAATGAATAATACTCATTTATAAGGGTTTGTTGGTTAAGGGTTGGTTTCATTTTTCTCAGTACAAATAAAGCTGTTGATAGTTTCTTACATACCGTTTCAACAAGAAAAGTCCAAGTGAGTGCACTATCGAGTGTGTATTTACGTGCATCCACTGCGCAATTCTTTTTAAAGCAATATTTGCATCTGCTACCACTTGTCCTTTTGTTTTGCACTGACTATGACAGCAAGGTCATCGACATATGCTACTAATTTCACGTTCTTTGGCATTTCTAGTCGAAGTACGTCGTCGTAGTACAAATTCCAGAGGAAAGGGCCGAGCACAGATCCCTGCGGAACTCCACATGACATGTCTATTTCGGAATTCTCAGTAATCTGCAGCTTTCTCTCTGAGAGATCATACATCTTAGATAAGGTGCGATATTTATTTTTTCCAGGCATTCAACTATTCTTCCCTATGCAATTTGGTAGACTCAGGGGGCGGTAGGATACGCTGTTCGTTTCTGACTTTCTTGGCTTTTCTACGAGCACAAGTTTTGCCACTTTCCATATCCTTGGAAATATTCCCAGTCTCAGCTGCTGGTTCTATGAGCTCCAAGCCCTGCTCAGGGATTTGCTCCAACATGCTTTTTATAATCTCTAGGGGAAGCCTATCTAGTCCTGTAGTCTTCTTTGTAGTTAACATAAAATGGCGCAGTCGGTAGGATAATATATTTTTATGAATTAAATTTTAAATTCTATTTTAAAATGGTAACGAGCAACTAACTTTTGTGTTAGTGTGTCGCATAATACCACCGGAGGCTTCTGCATCTTAAAAGGGCGAAGTTTACATTAGTGTGACACATTCCTAAAAAAATCAAGTGTTTTATTAGAATTTTGTGATTACTGGATAATCTACAAAACAGAGTTTTTTTTTACAAAAGTGAAAAGACACCATACTTACCAAAACGGTTCAGTCTTACATCTATGTCTATTCAGAAAATCTAAAATATCATTTCAAGTTATTCCTAAACAGAAAAAATAAAACGTTTATACAACATCTCTGCTCTTTCCATTAAACATCAGACCTTTTCTCGTACTGCGTATATTTCGCCATCATCAAATTAAAGTCTGATTTAAAGAAATGTATTTTTCTGTCCTCCCCGAAGGCACCCGAGGGCAGCGAGAGTGACGATAAGAGGGTCCGGTGGGGGTAGGGGGGAAAGAATACGGCGACCTACAGTAAAACTGCGTCCCCCTTTTTCGGTTTTATTTCAGCAGCGCGAGATCTGCGCTCTTCAACTGTATTTTATTTAGATCGGGGGAGGATTGTGAAAGTGATGGGGCCATACGAGGGTTTAAGGTTAAACGGTTTCATTTGTCGGCCGGGACGTTTCTGCTTTTTTATGGCTGTTTTATCGATGATTTTTTCAAATGATATGTCTGTTCTTTACCTTTTTGATACATTGGTGAGTCGAGAAACTTTTAGAATTTTTTTTAGAACTTTTTTTGTGTTGTTGTCGTATACTGATGACGTTTTAAACTGAACTAAGGCTTTAATAAAAACAGTGTGTGCACTATGTGCGCATATATCAAGTAAAACTTCTTACTAAAGCTATTAAATTGAAGGATTTGAATGATATGTTTGAAAAACTGACATAATATAATGTTGTTTTAACATAAATGTTATTTTTAATTTATTTCTGTAATTTGTACATTTTCTGTTTCCTCGATAGCCTGGAAATTTTGTGGAATACCACCCAAAATACACACTTTTATGCAAATGACTAATAATGTTAACGCTTAAATTTATTTAAGAAGAACATTTTGAACCTAACCAATAATTCGTATTTATAGATTTATAGTATTTTTGTTAAATCATACAAATATTCTCGTTGATTATTCGTTTGAAATAAATATGAGTGTCCTCCAATGAAAATGCGCGTTACTAACTCTAATAATTCTGATTCTAAGCTGACAACCAGTAAACTCATAGGAAATGTATTTTTTTGCATAATCAAAATTGTCACTCTAATTTTTACATAACCAAATTGTCACTCTAATTTGATTTACTTTTTTAGACAAATGTCACTTGTCTTGTCATTCAATTCACTATTCGAGTTCTCAGAATTTTGTTAAATAAAATGTTTCCAGATTAAAAAATTTAAAAGTTTCATCTTAAAATAAAATGTTAATCAATCACAATTGCTTATCTCCATCATTTTCCGGATTAATAATACAGAAATTACCACCCAATTACAATTCATTATTAATTTATAGTAATCATCGGCAAAAGTAATTTTATTAAATTATACGAATATTCTCGTTGATTATTGGTTTGAAATAAATATGACCATGTGTCCTCGAATGAAAATGCGAGTTACTAACTCTAAATTCTAATTCGGAGTTGGCAAATGAGCTAAATGCTTTACCTAGACCGTTATTCAGAGGTTACAAACCTGTCGATAAATATATGCATGAAAATTTACTTCCTAGCACACAACTATAGAATATTGTTACACAGGTATATTCTACACTTATTAATTATTTTGTTTTATAAATATTTTTTTATTAAAAGTAACAGCATAGTTCGATTCGTTCTAACAAAATGTAGATCTTAAGCAAATCGTTTTTAGCTACAACAGTACTTCACTCGTTATAGATATCGACCTCAGCACGTCGGCCAACAAAAACGTTTCCATTATGATCCAGCTGCATACCTCTAAACTATACTAGTTACGGCCATAAACTTCCCAGTTGCGTCGTATACGAAATATATTAAGTAAATTCGTACGTGAACCGATCTCGAACGGCCAGCTAGTCTGGAAGGAAAATTAATAATCCGGAGTTCTCACGACCACATTAGTAAAAACAATTTATCCGGAGAGTGTCCCGGAGCGAGAGAACCCGCCAGAAAAACCGGAGTCTCTCTATATATCTACGTTATTCCCCCCGACCTGCGACCTCGCTCACATTAAACTTCTTTATCTGCTCCGCACCAGATTCCCCACCGTTTTGCCTCTTAATAACATAAATTACTAGAGGCAATTTAACTAGGCGGTCCACATTGTTTTGCTGGATATTTTGTGCCTGGAAGGTCCATTTGGATCTCTTGTCTATGTAACTCGAACGAGATATTAAGTGTTTTTATCGGTACATGTTGAAATTGTTTATCTAACAAAGTTTACTCTCAAATTTTTAACAAATAGAATACATTTTGCAAATATAAATGCCTTCCATAAAATCAATAAAATGAAAAATATACGAAATAATTAAATGTACTGATTTCTTTCGAAAATCGACAACTATGAAACTATGAACTCTTCCTGGACACAAACGGTACATTGTAAAACAGGAAATTGTAGAGAGAAACAAGCTTTATAACATAGGATACAACATTTTAATGAACAGTGCTTTCCATAAAATCAATAAAATGAAAAATATACGAAATGATATACATGTGCTAAAACTAAAATGCATTATTTTAATACTACTATGATAATATTTTTTTCCTTCAGATTTTTCTTCGATATTTTTATTTGTATCTGTATTACTTACTTAACTTCTTAGTTAAATTTAACTACTAACCAGTTTAACTAATAGTTTGATTATGAATTTTAGATACTGGGTTAGTTAATTATAGCCGCCTGAATATTTTAGTAGATATTGATATTAATCTCAGACACAGCCACCAACAAAAACCTTTCCATTCTGATCCAGCTGCATATAAATTCGGTATAAACACCTCTAAACTGTACCAGTTAAGGCCATAAACTTCCCAGTTGCGTCCTATACGAAATAGATTAAGTAAATTCGTACGTGAACCGATCTCGAACAGCCATCTAGCCTGGAAGGAAAATTAATAACCCGGGGTTCTCACGACCACATTAGTAAAAACAATTTATCCGGGGAGTGTCTCGGAGCGAGAGAACAGGCCAGAAAAACCGGAGTCTCTCTATATATCTACGTTACTACCCGACCTGCGACCTCGCTCACATTAAACTTCTTTATCTGCTCCGCACCAGATTCCCCACCGTTTTGCCTCTTAATAACATAAATTACTAGAGGCAATTTAACTAGGCGGTCCACATTGTTTTGTTGGATATTTTGTGCCTGGAAGGTCCATTTGTAACTCTGGTCTAAGTAACTCGAACGAGATATTAAGTGTTTTTATCGGTACATGCTGAAATTGTTTATCTAACACGGTTTACTCTCAAATTTTTAACAAATAGAATACATTTTGTAAATATAAATGATTTATTTATAAAATGCTAAACTGCTAGTTAATGGAGAGGTTATTTCTCAGCAATTGTTTTTACAATATCCTACCGACTGCGCCACTTTATATTTCCGAAGATATCAAAAGTTAAGCCTTATTTAAAACACAATATTTTTACAACTTATAAAATAATTAAACATTGTTAATTTCAAACACGCAGATTGCCATCAGTTTTAAAATTAAAATCAATACTATGATAATAATTTTTTTCTTTAGATTTTTCTTCGATATTTTTATTTCTATCTGTAAGTTTCTTTAACTTCTTAGTTAAAATTAACTACTAAATAACTTTACTAATAGTTTGATTATGAATTTTAGATACTGGGTATGTTAATTATAGCTGCTTGAATATTTTAGTCGATATTGGTATTAATCTCAGACACAGCCACCAACAAAAACGTTTCCATTCTGATCCAGCTGCATACAAATTCGGTATAAACACCTCTAAACTATACCAGTTAAGGCTATAAACTTCCCAGTTGCGTCGTATACGAAATAGATTAAGTAAATCCGTACGTGAACGGATCTCGAACGGCCAGCTAGACTGGAAGGAAAATTAATAACCCGGAGTTCTCACGACCACATTAGTAAAAACAATTTATCCGGAGAGTGTCCTGGAGCGAGAGAACAGGCCAGAAAAACCGGAGTCTGTCTATATATCTACGTTATTCTCCCCGACCTGCGACCTCGCTCAAATTAAACTTCTTTATCTGCTCCGCACCAGATTCCCCACCGTTTTGCCTCTTAATAACATAAATTACCAGAGGCAATTTAACTAGGCGGTCCACATTGTTTTGCTAGATATTTTGTGTCTGGAAGGTCCATTTGTGTCTAAGTAACACGAACGAGATATTAAGTGATTTTATCGGAACATGCTGAAATTGTTTATCTAACACGGTTTACTCTCAAATTTTTAACAAATAGAATACATTTTGCAAATATAAATGACTTATTTATAACATGCTAAATTGCTAGTTAATGGAGAGGTTATTTCTCAGCAATTGTTTTTACAATATCCTATCGACTGCGCCACTTTATATTTTCGAAGATATCAAAAGTTAAACCTTATTTAAAACACAATATTTTTACAACTTATAGAATAATTAAACATTGTTAATATCAAACACAGATTGCCATCAGTTTTAACATTAAAATCAATAGTACTATGATAATAGTTTTTTTCTTTAGATTTTTCTTCGATATTTTTATTTCTATCTGTAAGTTTCTTTAACTTCTTAGGTAAAATTAACTACTAAATAACTTTACTAATAGTTTGATTAGGTATTTTATATACTGGGTAAGTTAATTATAGCTGCTTGAATATTTTATTCGATATTGATATTAATCTCAGACACAGCCACCAACAAAAACCTTTCCGTTCTGATCCAGCTGCATACAAATTCGGTATAAACACCTCTAAACTATATCAGTTAAGGCCATAAACTTCCCAGTTGTGTCGTATACGAAATAGATTAAGTAAATCCGTACGTGAACGGATCTCGAACGGCCAGCTAGTCTGGAAGGAAAATTAATAACCCGGAGTTCTCACGACCACATTAGTAAAAACAATTTATCCGGAGAGTCTCCCGGAGCGAGAGAACCGGCCAGAAAAACCGGAGTCTCTCTATATATCTACGTTATTCCCCCCGACCTGCGACCTCGCTCACATTAAACTTCTTTATCTGCTCCGCACCAGATTCCCCACCGTTTTGCCTCTTAATAACATAAATTACCAGAGGCAATTTAACTAGGCGGTCCACATTGTTTTGCTAGATATTTTGTGTCTGGAAGGTCCATTTGTGTCTAAGTAACACGAACGAGATATTAAGTGATTTTATCGGAACATGCTGAAATTGTTTAGTTTTTAATAAGTAGAATACAGGTTAATTATCCAGAAATTGACACTGTTATGTTATGTTACTTTGAAATATTTTGATTCGTTTCTATATTTTTAATTGAAATAAGTAAGAAGTAATTTTTAATCAAGAATTTATAAACAATAAAAATGTAGCTAACTAGAGGTAGTATAGTTTCGTCAGTGTAGATTCCTCGTTAGATAGTTTTAGGCTTTAAGTTCATTAAGGAGTTTTTAATTTTTTTATTTAGTTTATTAAGTAGGTATAATGATAACAGGGCTAGATGGGGGTATTTTTATAAGACAGGAAAATTTGGAGCAGTCGGTAGGATCATATTTTTTTAATAAATAACATTTACGGTGTATTTTAAATTCTTACTATAACTGTCAGAGAGGTTCTCTAGTAAACCTTTACTATTTTATAATTCATTCTAATGGACATTTCTAATACAAACTATGCAGTAAAATACTAGAATCTCTATAATTTTGAAGAACCAGAATAACTTTCATTTTGGCCTGGGTACCTGGGATCGAGGGTCACAAGAGCAACAAAAATACAGAAGAAATGGACAAACAAGCTTCATTAATGCCATTTCTAAGTCCAAAACCTCTCTGCAGTGCTGCAAAAGCAGCTCAACAAATCTTTAGAATTGTGGAAAAATTCACCAAGGTAAAGTCAGGCAAAAAGGTTCATAGAGCTATATTTGCCAAACCTAAACGGCATTAAAAAAAACGGTATTGCAACCTCGATTGGCATCTGAAGTTAATGGGATTGAGCCATGTGCAGATTCTGATAAACTGAAGAAGATGATAAACTATTGTCAGAGAGCTATACGGAGGGCTAAGTCTCCAAGTTGCTAAAGTTTTTGAAAAGGATAGGACTGGAGAATGTAACCTACGAAACAGAAGAGGATTATAATAGATCTAAAAAGGTTGCAGTGGATCAGGCTGATAGCCACCTCGAAGAATCTATTCTAATGGTTAATATATTAACCGGTTTCCTGAATAGTACCATTTGCATGGCTTTTAAGAAATTGATATTCCCCACCCAGTCTGAATAATTTGGTAATTTGGTTTTTAAATTGTGTGTAACAAAGTACGATTTAAGAGTCTATTACGCTGTACTGTTCGGATTGCTCTCAAGGATTGGGTAAAGCAGGTGTGTGGCCGAAAGAAATATATACTATATACTCATCGGCAAAAGGCTTGCACATCCCAGATAAATTTATTTCTTTGCATAGCATATTGTTGTGGCTATGCGTACAAATACCTTAATATGTGTCTACATAAAATAGGTCATAAAAGTAATGAACGAAAACCTTATCGATGGAATGTGTATGGTTTTGCTATTTGCGGTCAAATTTTGTTTCTCAGTTCGAGTTCAATCTTGTAGTAAGTGTTGTGAAAGGCGACAAAAATGCCAGGGCACGAAATTTCTGCCTTCGATACTGCCTTACAACCGAATTATCGCTTTGCATGAAGAAGGTCTCAGCAAGCATCAAATTGCTGATCGTTTAAATTTAGTGCGAAGTGTGTAAGTCGAATTATACAACGGTATATGGACACCGGAAATGTAAGATCTTGTTCTAGGCTACTTGACTACTTGGCTCAATTTGCCAGAAGAAATCGGTCAGTTCCAATTCGAAAGCTACGATCTCAGTTTCAACGAACTTACCTCCGAGTGATATCAAGCCGAACCATTTCCAGGCGACTTCCTAATGCTGGATTGCGGCGTAGACGTCCACTGCGAGTCCCTCTATTAACTTTACACCATAGGCAAAGGAGGCTACAGTGGGCTAGAGAACACCAGAAGTGGTTATTATCTCTGGGGAGAAACGTAATTTTCACTGACGACACCAGGATAGGTTTGATCAGTGATGACTTCCGTTACCGAGGTGGAGGGGGGGGGGCAGCATTGCTTGAATACAGCCCTTGCTGTTGCTCCTTATCAAGAAGAAACTGAGATGTTCTGGGGTGGCATCATGCACAATACGCGAACAGAGCTCATTCATATTCCTGAGGTGATGAAGGCCCATTTGTATGTGGAAACTGTAATCAGACCAATAATTTATCCACTGCGAGAAGAAATCGGCAGTACTTTGATTCTGATGGATGATAACGCTCGTCCTCACAGAGCTAGGATGATCCAGGAAGCATTAAATGAAGAGTAAATAACTCGTATGGACTGGCCTCCACTCTCCCCCGACATGAATCCTATTGAACATGTCTGGGACTACATCACCAGAGCTGTATTTCGCAGAAATACCCCACCAAGAAATCGCCAGGAGTTGATCATTGCCGCTCAAGAGGAATGGCAGAACTTACCTGGAGAAACCATAAACAACCTTAGTGTGCGAACACAGTGCAAGCAGGTTTGCCGCTTACTGGTAGTCAGCGCCAATCTGGGCACCTATTCTTGACATCGTTCGCAACTTTGCATATACGCATCACGTGTATTGTTATAAACAGGGTATCCCAGAAATAAGTGCAAGTATTTTAAAGGGTGGTAGATCTCGATAAAAGAAACATATTTTCTCTTTATCGTTTTTCAAATAAGTCCAAAATAATGGAGTTATTTTACTTTGAAAATTTCCAAAAAAAAATATTTTTTGCTAAAATTTTGAGAACCTTCTTCTTCATGTGCCTTCTCCTCATCGGAGGTTGGTGACCATCAATTGGAATTCCTCCCTGTCTTGAGCCAAACGGATAATTGCACTGGCCTCTCCTATATTAAACTACTGGCGCAAATTCAGCAACCAGGAAAACCGTTTACGCCCGATGCCTCGTCGTCCTTCAATCTTTCCCTCAACGATCAGCTGTAGGAAACTATATTTGTTATTTCGAAAAATATGACCAAAATATGCTGCTTTCCGTCGTTTTATTGTAGTCAATAGTTCTTGGTCCTTTCACAGTCTTTCCGATACTTCGAGATTTGTTTGAGAACCACTGGATCTTTTCTGGATTTTCTTTCTTGTAAATTTAATCTACTACCTATGTTGCCATATTATCAAGAAATTATTTTTTTTTAAATAAAAACTAAAAAAAAATCCAAAAAAATTCCAAAAATATTTTCAAAAAATTCCATATTTTCAAAAAAAATTATTTAAAAAAACCCATAGGCGTGTTTCTGGGGTTGAACTATACTACCAGTTAAGTTAAAATACTTGCACTTATTTCTGGGACACCCTGTATATGGTTACATAGTAGCGCCGCGCCGCGCCGCCTCGCGCTTATAACCTTGAAAAATTAAAGCGTGTTATCAAATCGGCTAGTTCACAGTGAAAGCAGGCGGGCACCGTCAACCAGCGTTCATCGGCGTTCTCGCTTTTACCGGAACGAAAATTTATTTATTTCTGCTTTTGCAGGCGCCGACGGCGCACAGGGGGTATTAAGAACAAAAAGTTGGCCAAAATTATGTTTTATGATTTTTTTGCTTTTTTGCTAGTAATATTTATTATTAATTAGAGGAGAGGTTGCTAATATGGAACCCCATTTTGTTTTTCCTGCACAATATTTTTTCCTCTACTCTGAAACTCTTTCCACCGATCAAATAGGGCCATTCTGTGCAAAACCAAGCAATTGGATGAGGATGCTAGAACAAGAAAGTAATTTGTATATTATAGACGATATTGGAGCGAGGATGGGTGTTAATAGGGTAAAGACTATTTCCTTTAAGAATCTATTTAAATCAATGTTTTTTTTGGCAGTGGCAAATATTGGCAAGATTTTTGTGCATATTCCAATGCTGGAGACTTTAAGCATTGAACGGATACTAATTTCCATGCGAAATATTGCCGAATAGTCTTACACCTTATAAAAATGCCACTGACTTTTTAAATATAAAACATTATAAACAAATAGAATAGAAGGAAACGTTTCAAAATAAAAATAAGGCATAAAACAGAACAGAGCAAACAAACAAAGCTGGCTCTGTATCCATCATGACAGTTATTATGAACAATTTGCAAAAAAAGCACTACAAACAATTCCACTATTTTTATAATCTTAGAAATATTCAGAATACACTCAAGATAATTCATACTTTTAACTGAAATATATTATTTATTTGATAGTCAACTTACGACTAAAAAAAGCTAATAACTAATAAACGTGCTTACATTTAGTATTTATAGATTTGTATTCAGTTAAGATAAAAAATGAAAATAAAAAAATATCACTTTTGGCCAGGTTTATAGACCAAATACATCTATGTGCGGCCCCGGCGAGGCGGGCGCGACGTTTGAATATGGTTTGGTTAGGTTAGGTTAGTTAATCAGGTAAATTTCCTCTTAATTATCTACTTCCGAATCCTTCTCGCATCTCCGAAATAGCCATATACAATACACGTGATGCATATACGCAAAGTTACGCATCTGTGTGTTGTTTATGAATATGGCTTTTTAGGAGATGCGAGATGCGAGCGATATTTGAAGATGCGAGTGGTCAAGAATAGGTCCCCAGAGACGGCGCTGGTTGCCGGAAAGCAGAAACCTGCCTCCACTATGTTCGTACCCTTATAGTGGGGATGCCCCGACGACTTGATGCACTCATAACAAATCGAGGAGGCAGTACTTTATATTAGTAACCTTAATTTTGTCAGAATTTATTATTTATTTATTTATTTTCTCTTTTTTGTCAAACATTTTTCTTCATGGAATTTGCATTTTTTTGTATATTGGCAAAATTTATTATTAAACTTGATGAAAGTTTTCCCTTTTTTGTGTTATTTTTTCACATAACTTTAGCATCTATTGATTTCCACGAAAAATTAGTTTGAAATGTATTTTTTTATTAAAATAGTAAGGGGGTGCAATCAATTAATAGGGTCTAGCGGCAGCAGTAGAGGGTCCCACGGGACCCACTCTTAGTCAATACAAGACTTTTGCCGACGAGTGTATTTCAGAAATCTGCCTAAGGCTTAGCCCGATCCTGTCGTGTTAAGCCACACCCAAAGATCCAAATACACGTGCTTTGATTAAGGTTTGCAAAGCTTCAGCTTTTGCCATAAAATAGCGAGCAATTTGTTACAAAACCATATAAATTATATGTCACTGTGTAACAGTTAAATTTCATCGCTACGACCTCTGTGTGCTAGCTCATAAATTATCGCAAATAACTATTATTTTTGCATCATGTTTACTATAATTTTATTGTTAAATATTATTTTATTTAAAACTTTACGATTATGCAACCCGATATACACCGCGATATTATACAGCCACAGAATATTGTCACTGGATACCGCCCAGCATTAGAATTTTGTCCATCTCTCTTTATCTTTGATATCACTTGTCCGTCACTTGTTGTGACGACTTTTCTGTCGTTACCCGAATAGAATGAAAAAAAGAATCCGTTGCTCAGGGTTAGAGGAAAGCTGGGTTCGTAGGTAAGGCTTCTGACTCACAGTGACTTTCTAATGTTGTTAAAAAATTAAAAAAAATGATAATATGTAGGCTCCAGAGATTTTAATATTGATGTTAAGAATTCAAATAGGTATGGTCAAAGACAGTGAAAAGGGCGCCACTTACTTTGTTTATGAGAGTGGTAAAGTAAGAAACCAAAAAGAAAAATACGATATCACAACATAGCTAAAATAAAGTAATCAACAGCATTAAGGGTCTATTATGTTTATCAGGAATAAAAGTTAGAAATAACTATCCTACATTAAACATTTATTGAAAACGAACACAAGTATCAACAATTAGTCACAGTGATCCCAATAAAATCGCTGTTATTTAAAAAGTTATTTTAAATAGATTTGAATTTAGTAACTGCATTCTTTGAAATAAATAAGCTACTCAATAAAAACAGGTGAAATTTATGTATGTCTCAATACGATGATGTTTCGAAACAAGTCGTGTACAATAACCTTCAAAAATGAATCCGTGTTAGCGATTCTCACATAAAAGATCATACTGAAGTAAAACGTACCGTTAAGGACAAAGCATGACTTATAATGTTAACTAAAAGGTAAATTTTGACTATAATATATGGAATAAATGACAACAATTTACAGAGATATTCAAAATATTGTCTCAAAGTAAAAAAAAAATTTAGGGAATACCTTGTGTGTTGAACTTAGAACTTATCTGTATTTTTTTTTTTTAATTTTGTGACGTAGTGAACAGGTAGGCAGGCAGTCTCCAGACTAACGGAAGTGGATGTAGACTCTTCGATAGTAGCAGGAGTCTTCGATATCAGTAGAATAAATGTAGAGTCATAAATACTGTCTCAAAAGTGGTTACTCATATGCCAATTACTTATACGTCAATTTCTTATACGCCAGTTACTCTATAAAAAAAAAAACTCTCAGAACAGTCACCGAATACCAAAAAATAACTTACGGTCTGAAAATCAGCTGTACACATTCCAAAATATAGCCAAACTATATGCTGATCCAAACCAGTAATGCACAATCAAACATTATCAAAATAAATAAAAACGGGAATAACTGAAATAAAATTTAGTTAGACATGGCGATACAAAATGGTAGATACACTTACTGTGATCTTATTCCAGGAAAAGGCCAAAAAAACACGAACTAGGCTCTGAACAGTATATTCTACAGGATTTCAAATCTCCACTTTTGGATACCCGTGCCTTTACTGTTAGGAAAAGTGTTTCAGAAAGCCATTTTTCTCTGAGATTCGTCGGACGCTGAACCACGCGTCTTTTTCTGATCTCAATCTCTCGGAAAAAGCCTCCTTCCTCCTTTTCGCAAAACGGAAGTCTTCCAATTGACAGGTCATATGACCAAAGGCAATTAAGTGAACTCTATCGTCTATACTGAATGAAATTTGTTTTTATGGAAAGGAACCGCTACCTGTACTGAATGAAGTTTAACATCTAGCGAATAGATGGCGCCAGCAATATTAAAATTTAGAATTTTATAAAAAGAAAAATAAAACGCTACATTGTCACTGTCAGATCAAATCAGATATTTTTGGATTTATTTATCCTTTGTTTTGGTTATTGAAATTTTATAATTATCAGATAAAATTTCATAGTTAAATCGTTTATTTTTGATGTGGATCGCAGTGTGCAATTCGTTCATTTAATTGTGGGAATTTGTGAGTTAAGTTCGTTCATTGACCGGATATGGAATATGGCTGTGGAAAATATTCTAGAACATGCCTTTTTGTGAGTTGGACTAGTCGAGATATATAGTTCTCTATCTACCTATATCCTGGAGGGAGATTTCCGGTTGAAATCTGATTTTGTGAAGGAACTCGAATCCTTGCATCACTTCTTTTGTATCCACCGTCCGAATGTCGTCGTGAAGAACTGGCTGCCGTTTCGTGAAGCATTCCCTGTTGGTGATTAGCAGGTCTTCGTAATGAAGGTCTAAGTTTTCCGGATCATATTTGGTCAGAGACGTGGTTGTATTTTGTTGATTTGGATGGACCGCCGACCAATTTCCGTAAGGGATTAAACAGCCTAATTTTTCCGACCGACCGTTATTCCGATTGCACGTGCCCAAGAAGTCCCCAAGAGTTCCAAGGTATGCTATAATTCTTCTGCCTATTCTAAGTCAATGCTCAACTGATTTTTATTCGTATTGTTGACTGGTTTTCGACTTTTCCACGCCCACGTGTTGTAGAAAGAGTAGTTGAGTGTTATCTTTCTTGAATCTTATTTGGTTGTTCGTAATTGTAGAGCAAGAAGACCGATCCAGACCGTAGCACAGAACAGTCCAGAATTCCATCCGTTCCTGTTGTCCGTGTAGAGGTACCCGTTGGACATCATAAACTCTCGTTGAGGTAAAGTTCAGATTTGATTAGTCATTCTTTATTACCTTTATTAACTCCTACACGTTGTGCTAGTCCTTGTTTTATAATTGAGGCTCTTTTCTAAGACAACCAATATTATTTAGGGTTTTTATGTCACCTGTTGAAGTCCTACACCTGTCTGGTATCTGTACATTTGCTGACGGGCTCCAGTGACAGTACCCCGAGCTGCTGTACACCGCCGTAGCAACCCTGTAGCTATACGCCGTAGCTCAGCCGGAGGAAGTTTTCAAGTATATCACATCGAGTAGAGTAATATATATATATATATATATATATATATATATATATATATATATATATATATATATATATATATATATATATATATATATATATATATATATAAATTAATGAAATGATATGATGTATACTTAATACAGACTTAATAGTAGCATTTTATATGCCGAGTTCATAGAGTATAATCTCGTGGCGCCCTTTTATTAAGATCTTTGAACCCCGACCACCCGGCTGTTAAAATTAAAAAGCTAGTAGCCTCTATGCAACTCATCCCGATTAAGTAAAGTTGTGTTTTATTGAACTGCGAGTTAGAAAAGGACGCGGCAACTGTAATCACAAAACTTCAGTCTATTTCCGTATTGAAACGGCATTTTAAATTATGTCTTTATTTTCAAGAAAATTTAGTCCAAATGTTTGACCATCAAATTTTTAAAAATAAAGAAGTTGTCTAAAAATGTGCTACAATACGGATATAGTATAATCCTTTATCTTTAATTTCTTGCTTCATTTGTGTAAAAATAAAAATACCTAGCCAGTTTTACATAAAACGTTAAATGCCGAACGCTTATTTTGCTACTTTTTCGGACTAGTGAAATTGACTCTTAAGTTACTCTCCCCTATAATAGTTTTATGTTTCATAAGACTACTGTAATATATCTAAAAGTGTTTTAAACTTCCCCTAGACATCTGTCATTCTTGTCAATTTAAACTGAACGACCAGTCTATAGAAATCTAGCAAACTTTCCAAATACTAACGTAGGATATAAATTCTCCAGCTTCCTCGGTTTAAGGAAGCCGAATCTACTTCCTAAGGAATATTTCAAAGTTTGATTTTGAAAATGTTGTTAGGGCAAATTTGAAACCGCCGGTATCTCCCTCTCGCTCTGTCTTTCATTCGCGTCACTCATACACCGCATTACCATCAGGTGGAAGTTTGTAGTTATAATTTAACGTGGCTTGTTTGACGTTGACGACTATACCGGAACGGGATTTATTTGCAGTTTGTATTTGAGAACATCATACGCATCCTCACAATTTCTAGTTACTGAACGTAATTTAGTGGATTATAAGATATAGTGCTTAAATTTGATAAAACAGGTTGATGTGCTGTGTGGCGTTAATTTTGAAAGGTGTCCTTTGCTAGGCAAACGGTGCAGATATGTTGCAATATAAATATTAAAACAGATAATGCGTGAAACAATGTACAGTATAAATATAAGTATAATGAATGAATGTTTTCATAAAGAAATCTTATATAAATTCTTAATGTTACAACGCTATTGAATATATATTTCATATCAATTAAACTTTTAGTTACGTAATCGAGAGCGTCATTTTTAAATTCATTGTTGCCAATCATGGACATATTTGGCGCCGCGCCGTGGTGACTAACTGGAATTTAAATTTCGCGCCGAGGATTCAGGTGGTAGCTCTGCTGTAAAAAATGTCAAGTTATCGCATTTAAATATTTATTTCCTGACATTGTCATTAGTTTTGACTTACGAGTTAAAATAAACAGTGTTGTAATATGGTACAAAGAAAACAAGGTGTGATCTATAGTGGCTTCAATTTCGTTCGTTTCGCGCATACCACCTGTGACGTTACTAGGAAAATAAGGAATAAACAGGAATAAATAAAAAATAAAGTTGACAGGAGATCTGCATTTTTTGTATTTTTTAGGGTTATGGTTAAGAATTGTTTATTTTTTCTGACTTTTTAGTTCGTTTAATTTAATAATTACTAAAACCAGCAGTTCCAAAGATATATTTAAAAA
Organism: Sitophilus oryzae; assembly: GCF_002938485.1. Lineage (NCBI taxonomy): Eukaryota > Metazoa > Arthropoda > Insecta > Coleoptera > Curculionidae > Sitophilus > Sitophilus oryzae. Next base: position 123,891 of record NW_022146173.1, on the reverse strand, counting down.
TAAAAGACAAAAATCCAAAATATTAATTATCTATCAACATGGATTTTAATAGGAAGATATATGGACGATAATAGGAAGAATACAAGAATACTAAATTTATTTCTATATTCGGTATAAAATTGTTTATTAGGTCTTTAGTTTGCGATGTTTATGGTAAATAATTTTCATGTTCATCGTCTCTGAACTGACATGAGGACAGAGATGAGGATATCTATGGAAAAGTAACAATAAGAGGAATTGTTACATCATTTAAAACATGTTGGGAAGTTGATTGTTTCCCAAAATGCCAATGCAGATGAATGTATTGTAATTGTAATAGAAGTAATTCCAAGGGTGAAGTTTGTTACAATTAGTGACCTGTGCTTCTTTTTATATGTAGATGTTTCAGGTTTTGAGAATAAATCGGTTGAACGAAACCCAAAATTTAGAGGAAGTAGTTGCATACCCAGAATATGCCCATCAAGGATTATAGCTCACATTTGGCTTTAATGGTAGGCAATAATTATTCAATACATATTAACTTTTTAAGTGACTGAAATATTAAATAGTTTACAATATGGTATAATATCACTATAAAATATATTTCTTTTAGGTACAATTAGGGCCCGATACATTTCAAAAAGTAGAATATTATTTTATATTAAATGAGGTATTCTACCAACAATCAATTTATATTAATAACAGAGATTAAAAAATAACAGAATAAATAGTTCTTTTTTTATACTACAAATAAACTATAGAATACAACAGTATTTAAAAAATTAAATAAAAAAGCTACGCCCCGGCCGAGATTCGAACTCCGGTCTCTCGCTTCCTAGCCTGACTTCTCACGCACTGCTCCACAGCAACTTGCTTAGCCATAGTTCAATGACGGTATATAAACAAAAAAACAAGTTCATTACAATATCTCGACGATTTGAATTGGCGCGCAGAGCGTGCTGACCAATAGCGCCTGTTATCACCTGTGACGTAGCGACCAACCTGCGCAATATCATACCTTGTTTTCTTTGTACCATGGTGTTGTGATACTTTAAGCTTGAAAATGTTTACTAGCAGATCTTGCAGTCGAACATTGTTCTTTTTAGAACCTATTTTAGTGCGAAGTGTACAAGATAGCTTAATATTCGTAAAAAACTCATCAAAATGATTTAAATACATTTCCTATGATGTACTCTATGGTACTATTATCGACCTTATTTATCAAAGTACTTGAAAATTAGCATCTGAGGAGATAAAAAAACATATACTTGTACATTGTGTCATTACGTTAAATGCTATTATTTTTTCTTTAGTTTTGTCCTAAATATTCTTGAGGTATGTTTTTAACCCAGAGATAATATATATTTACGAACTGGGGGTTAGGGCAAATAGACGCAACTAAAATTTTGTCGCTTACCCAGTCCCACGGGTCACGAGTCGCCACTGCGTTTGATTCGTGTCAAATACTCGTCAGAAATGACAGCGATAGCATAGATAAAGGAAATAAATTTAGATTGGAAAGCCCGCCAAAATATATAATTGTTTCGGGTCGCGACCGTTGTACACGATCTGGCGCTGCTATAGCGGTTGCTTAGAACAACCGCCAAACAATAACAGAAACATAGATAAAAGAAAATAATCTACTATAAAGATAGATATGAAACTTAATAGTAAAATTTTGGGTCAAAGCGCCCCTCCGTGTTTTTAGTGGAGACTACATTTAACCCAGCGCCTTCGCCTTTTCTGCTGGAAATGTTTTTTATGTTTATATTTGAATTCAAAGGATTTATTTTTAAAGTTACACTGATATCAGTATATCAGAGTAACTTTAATAAAACATAAGAATATATATATATATATATATATATATATATATATATATATATATATATATATATATATATATATATATATATATATATATATATATATATATATATATATATATATATATATATATATATATATATATATATATATATATATATATATATATATATATATATATATATATATATATATATTTTTACAATTTATTTTTTTATTTATTTTACAGAGTTTTATGTAAATGATCGTAAGTCGACGACTGGCTGTCTAATGAATAGACCGAGATTTATAGATTTTAAAGCGAACGAAAAAAAATCAAACAATTATCTAAAATACATACCTTATCGTCTTTTGGAAACAAGTACATTTTTGCAGTTTTGTTAGTTTCTTTGCAAGATGCAATACAACAAGAAAACACCATTTTTACAGTTAATAAATAATAAAACTATTTCTGACTATGATATTTAAAATTTAGATAGATAGAAAATTAAAAAACAAACGAGTATTTGCAAACGCAGGCCCAAATTCAATAAAAATCAATTTTTTTCCTGCGAAAATCACGCTTTTTTCACTGAAAAGGTATTTTTTGATTTATCAGCAGTCATTGAAAAGTTGACAACATACAGGGTGTTTTCGAATTAGTCTAATAAAATTATGGTGTGATTCCTCATGTGTTCTTAAAATAATTTTTATATAACCACTGGGTCTAAAGTACTTCCTTTCTGATCTACAGGGTGTTAAAAATTAAAAAAAATCGATTTTTTTCCTGAACATAAATGCTACACCACTACTTTTTTAAAGAAAATATATTTTTTTCTTGACTGGCCATCCTTTTTCAACAAAATTGATCTTTTGCGTTTTTCTTGTTGATCAAACGGTTGTCAAGAAAAAAATAAATATACTTATTAAGGGCCCGCCTTAATTCGTTTTCTAACGATTTTTTATTATTTAGATTAATTAGGAAACACCCTGTATATGCATATCACAGGCAGCCAAATAGCAGGCAACCAAATAAACTAATAACCTATAAAAACTATTTTTCCTACCACTAGCGACATACCGTGTTTTTAGTGTGTACTAAATTATTTTATCAAAATTTCACCATATAAGTTTCCAGGCAATGAACAGAAATAATTTTCTCTTGTCAAAGTCAGAATTTTCAAAAATTATAAAATCTTTCAAAATTTCAACCGCCTTCATTGAAAAAATTAGCGATGGGAACTATCGAATGAATTAGACTATCGAATGGTTAATGAATGAATGATTTCAACTATCGAATGGTTTTATTCGAATAAAATCATTCATTCATTTGTATACTAAAGCATATGTGACAACCTCGTCGTGCGACTAAATGGTTATCGTTGAGCCACGACTATCGAATGCTTTTGATAAATGAAATTTAGTATTCGTTTGATTTTTGTATGCGTCAGTGCATTATTAGTTCTTCCAAATTTTTATAACTTCGCCGTATAAATACTGTGCTATTTTTGCGTTTATTAAAATAGTTGAAATACTAAAATAGTAGTTATTTTTTAATTTTATTTATTGACGATTGTGTGCATGGGCAGGTGGTCAAAATTTTTCCGAAAATTTGTGTGGTTTTCCGTAGTCCGATCTTTCAATTATTTAATTTTATATGGTATATGGTCTATTTTTAATGGGAATTTTGAGAAGTAGCAATTTTTAAGAGATGAGATGAACTTACAATTAATTTTAAAAATACATATTTGTGTTTTAGATGTTTTAATAATATGAATTAGTTGAACTTAATAATCATATTTAAGTAATGTGGTTAAGTAAATGGTTATCGAACTCAAACTATGGGGTGAGAAAATTAAAATGAAAGTTTTACACGTGCCAATTTTAAAAAAAAAAGTTAACGATGTTTCTATTTTGTTTATGCTAATTCCCTTACATATAGTTTTTTGCGAAGAAATATTTCATTTATTTTTTAAAGTAAATGTCAGTAAAAGTAAATATAATTTTTAAATAGAAATATAAAGCACCTAATATAAATAATTTTGATTTCTAATTTTTATTTATATTTTCGTTCCATTACACTGTATGCTTAGAAAATTAATAAATGTTTATATTTCATGATTTTAAAATTTGTTGTTAATATAACAAATTAGTTCTGTAATTATTATTATTTAATAAACCAACGTTGCCAAAATTTAGAGACTATATTATTTTTTAAATAGGATCTAATATAAATAATTTGGACATCTAATTTGTTGTTTATATTTTGCTACTACTTAAAAAATATTTATATTAAATGATTTTAAATTATGTTGTTAATAGGTATAACAAATTATTACTGTTATTATTATTTATTAAACCAGTCTTTGCTTAAAAACATTAAAAATCATTTTCTTACATCCAAAATAACAAGTATTATTGCAGTGTAACAACAGAATATTAATAAAAAAATGCAGAATATATAGACATACTATCCCTAACTAACTAAAGCCAAACAATAATATTCTTTGCTAATATCAACTAATACCAAAATATGGCAACAGCGCCCTTCATAATGTATTTTCTGTGTAAATACTAGCACCTCAAAAAAAAAATAATGTGTCCTTATCTATATCTGACTCCGCAAAAAATCAAAGATGCCGGCTTCTTTCATAGCATTGCCACCGACCGCTGTCGGGTTTCTCGGAAAGAAACCTACGTCGCCGGGCGACAACTAAAATTCAGTTAATATTTTATTATAATCGATCCTGACGAATAAATGAATTTCATAAATGAATGAATTTTATAAATGAATGGTTTTTGCTGCCGAATTACTAGAATACAATATTTCAAGGCAGATGACGGATCTATTCGATAATTTTTATTCGAATTGTTTTCAATGAATGTTTTTTTACTAACTATCGAATTATTCGAATGAATTGCAACTATCGAATGTTTCGATAGTATTCATTCGATACTTCCCACTACTAGAAAAAATACCAAAAAGTGTTTAAAGCGTCCATTATCAAAGTAATTATTCCTATCTTGTGAGTTTAATTTAAATTTTACATACTCAAACCCGTGATAATTGTGAAAAAGTGGAATTAAAAACTAAAAAAACTGTGTTGTGAACTGTGAACTGCAAAAACCATCGTGGATCGTGGCATAACGTCGGTTTCCAATGTTTCATAGGTATTTCACATACATGTCCTTATATAAAGTAAAGTTTCTTGTATGCAACACACTGTATTTTATTTATAAAATTAAAGAAAATAATAACAAATTTGAGTAAATAATAGTTGGCGACATAATTCCCGAAAAAGCCGAACCGATCCGAAATTATCAAAAGCTTTGGATTGCGACCGTTGCAAGAATAGCGCCAAATAGTAATACATTGTCCTTATGGGCACTTTCCAATCTAAATTTGTTTCATTTATCTATGAGTGGTAGTAATTCGGGTGATCACATTATTATTGTACAGGGTGGCTCGAATTCGACGCTCATCATTGGGATTTCGGAAACCGTAAGAGATACAGGATCGGTTAAATGGAGGCAAAGTTGCGTAATTCAATCAATAAAATGCCGTATTGCATTTTAATTTATTTTTTTGCATAAAATATTCTGGTGATGGAATTTTCTGTACGAAACGTCGGCAATTATCAAAGTGCCTATACCTATATAGTGTTTTAAGAGTGATGAAAGGATTTAATTAAATCGAAAAAAAATTCAGGTCCGGATTTAAAAAAGTTAAGTTGATGATGGTCGCCAGAAGCCGAAACGTCAAAGTCAATATTTAATCACACAGAGTTATAGAGCAGGAAAAGTGGCCTTGAAAATGTGTTTTTCTTTTTAAGCTTTAATAGAAAACAAAATTGAAAATTCCGTTTTTTTTTCGAATATAGTATAAGTATTCAGAATTTTTCAAAATGCAATACGGCATTTTATTGAGCATCAAATTGCGCAACTTTGCCTCCATTTAACCGATCCTGTGTCTCTTACGGTTTCCGAAATCCCAATAATGAGCGTCGAATTCGAGCCACCCCTATATATATATATATATATATATATATATATATATATATATATATATATATATATATATATATATATATATATATATATATATATATATATATATATATATATATATATATATATATATATATATATAAATATAGTCCGATTTTGATGATTTCTTTTCAAATATAAAGTTTCAAAAAATGTACTTTAGGGCTCAATTGTCATGTTATTTCACAAAAACAAGGCCTACTTAAGTTTTGTGGTGAAAATTTGCAAAATCATATTAGCGATTTTTTTTCAAAAAATTTGAGTACACCCCTACATTCGGCATCCCCCAAAACAGTTCTGTACCAAATTTCGTTTAAAAATATTAATTATTAATAATTCTGCAGTTAAATTAAATAATTCCCTATTTTTGCCAATTTAACGATGAGTTATCAAGTAACCCTTAAAAAAACAATCGGTAAGTATTTTGACACACAACCAGTTTCATTAAAAACTCTATTTATTCGTTGAACCGTGCTTCTACTTACTGCAGGTCTGTCGGGATGTCTGTTGTTAAATGCTCTGGCAGCTTCTCCTGCTTGAAGATAGTTATCACCCACTAAACGAATAATTTCAATTTTATCCCTAATATTTAATTGTTCCATAATGCAAATAATATTTCTTGATACAACACTTTTCTGCGTGCTATTAAATTAATATTCAATTCTACGCTGCAAGAATTGACAGCTAATAAAACCCATTGTTGTGGATTGTTTTTTACAAGGGTTACGTGATAACTCATCGTTAAATTGGCAAAAATAGGGAATTATTTAATTTAACTGCAGAATTATTAATAATTAAAATTTTTAAACGAAATTTGGTACAGAACTGTTTTGGGGGATGCCGAATGTAGGGGTGTACTCAAATTTTTTGAAAAAAAGTCGCTAATATGATTTTGCAAATTTTTCACCACAAAAACTTTATTAAGTAGGCCTTGTTTTTTGTGAAAAACCATGACATTGAGCCCTAAAGTACATTTTTTGAGACTTTATATTTGTAAAAAAAATCATCAAAATCGGACTATAAACACAGATTTTATGGAGGGTGCCCGGTCTTGAGTGGGTCACACTGTATATATTCTCAGAATTGGCTCTAGACCAAGATAGCATACCGTTGATTGTTTTATGTGTAGAATGTTAAATGTTTCGTCAGTGGAATTACATCTTAGGAAAGATGGTCTCCGAGGTTCGGGTGATTGTTCTCCATTACATACTATTCTAATTCGATTATAGTCGAGTTTTCAGTATTACTATTTAAACACTCCGAGAAGACCTGTTCGTTTTTCTTCCATTAATTCGAATAAAAGCTGTGTTTTCGGTAGAAACGTCACCCAATACCACATGTTACAAACTAATTCGATCAATTTTATAGGGGGTTTGTTTGCGCTCGGTCTTATACGTGCTTCAAACGATACGAAAATCGAATTTGGCCGCCGCGCGCTAACCGTTTTATCGTCTTTATTGAAAATATTTTCTCCCCAGCACCACCACCAGTATATTTGCCTGTGGAATTTGCCGAGATATTGACTCAACTTCTTACGGTATTTTTCGGTATAAGCGAGGGTTAGGATTGTTTTCGGATTTTCCGGAATGTCGGAAAATAATTTTTAGGTTAGAGGTAATTTTCGTTATAATTTGTTTACTGCATACCGGGTGGTTTTCGAAATTGGCTCATTATTATACCTTTTTTATTTTTTTTATATAAATAAATGAGATTTTGTATGTTAACACGTAAATCAGGAGTGACTGACGTATTCAATTAGTTTCGGTTACTTTCTGTTTCACCGTAATTTACTACTTTTGATTTTTGATTAATTAAATAAATTGTCAATCTATACTAATATATAAAATCCTTAAGTGACTGACATACTGATTAATCACGATCCTGCTCAAACCACTCAACGTAAGAAGCTCAATTTTGGCATACAGGTTGATTCTAGGGTGTAGAGGTTCGATAAGAAGGGATTTTTCGAAATTCCTGTTCCAAGATTGTGAAACCACCCCTCAAATATTACAATAATTTTTATTTAAAAAACGGTCAAGTTTCCGAAAAAACGCTTAAACACGTATATTTTATTTTGTTTTTTTTACATATTTTAAGATTTTTTAAAAATGTATACAGGGTGTTTCGAAAAATCTGGTCATTGATTAATCACGATCCTGCTTAAAGCGCTTTACGTAAAAAGCTGATTTTTGGAAAACCGATTGACTTTAGGGTGTAGAGGTTCGATAAGAAGGGATTTTTCGAAACTCGAATACTAAGGGGGTGAAACTATCCCTCAAATATTAAAATATTTTTTATTTAAAAACCGGTGAGTTTTTCGGAAAAACTCTTATTTTGTTGTTTTACATATTTTAAGATTTTTTATAAATTTATACAGGATGTTTCATAAAATATGACCATTGAGTAATCACGATTCTGCTTAAACTGCTTGACGTTTAAAGCTGATTTTTGGCAAACGATTCGACTGTGGGGTGTAGAGGTTCGATAAGGAGGGGTTTCTCGAATCTCAAATTCCAAGAGGGTGAAAACACCCCTTAAATATTACAATATTTGTTATTTAAAAAACGGTTAGCCTTTCGGGAAAACGCTTGGACAAGCATAATTTATTTGATTTTTTTACATATTTTGAAATTTTTAAAAAAATTATACAGGGTGTTCCAAAAAGTTGGGTAATTTCTTAATCACGGTTCTGCTTAAACTGCTTGACGTAAAAAGCTTATTTTTGGCAAACGGATTTTTCGAAAGTCAAATTCCAACGAGATGAAACTACACCTCAAATATTACCAAGTTGTATAATAATATCGCCATATTGTTTTTTCTCATGCTGACATAAATGTGAGAAAATTTTATCCAGTTTTTATGTTAATGGAAATTCTTTCTTTGCTTTATCATCACCATTACAAATGATTAATTCGCCGCGAATGAAGTCGCTGGTACACGCTAGTAACTAATAATTTGTGAAGATGTCAGATAGTGTGGATAAAAAATACAAATGCTATTCTCTGCTTTTCGTTCGTCAGATCGAGGGTTACAGCAAAGTCGGCCTGACGATGGAGATAAATCTCCGAAACCGGTCGTCGAATGGCTGTTCCCTTCGGTCTGATGAACTTAATGCAGAGAATAAGCATATATGTAGGGTTTTTTGGCCCCTTTTTCCGCTACTCGTATTTTGTTTATACATAATCTTATGTTTATGAATGATTTTTTTTATTTTCTTTTTAATTCTTTTGTACGATTTAAAATGTTTACTATGCTTTCTCTTTTAATAAAATGAAATAAAATGCAATTGGAGCGTTTATATACTCGCTCAGTGGGCACAGAGTGGGCGTGGCAAGATCTAGCCAACCGAGTCAGAACCCACCGAGCGTAACAGTTAGATTTCCGCCACTAGAGTAGTAGGAACAAAGAACTTGAAGGAATTGGACCGTTGTCTCTGTTCATACTATCTTTACATTTATTGATTCTGATGCTTTCATATGCATCTAATTGCCTGTAATTTGAGACTTCTTTAATTAATTTCAAGTTATTAAGATCTATACAATGTTCTTTATGAACAATATGTTCGGCAACGCAAGATTTATCCGGTCTACCATATCTTATCTGAGCCAAATGTTCTTTAAATCTAGTTAATATTGATCTTCTAGTTTGCCCAACATATTTCTGATTATAATATTTACAAGAAATTTTATAAATACCCGACCTTTCCAGTAGCGGCGTTTTATCTTTGGATTACCTAATAATTGTTGTAATTTATTATTAGCACTATACACAAGTTTATAATTGACATTCATAAAAATTCCTTTTAGACCCCGGGATAACTGTCTATCATTTTTCAATGCCGTTGGATAACTACAACTTTCACCGGAAATAACTACAACTTCTGATTTTTAAATGGCACCCCCGGTATATTTTTACTTTATTCGATAGAAAATGACACTCTGAATAGAATGACATATCATATGTTAATTTTTGACATTTTATTTTTATAAAAAATCATATTTTAAATTTCAATCTAGAGTGTCATGGCTTTGTAAAAAACGCTAAAAACTTTGTCAAAAACGTTGGAAAAATCATTTTTTTACGAATAATTTGATACCACACACTTTTAGAAGAACGAGATAGATTTTTTTTAGAACCTCAACGATTTCTTGTCGACGTATCTGTTTTAAAAAGTAAAGTGTTCTCGAATAGTTCAATTTAAATATTTTAAATAGTTTTTTTCTTGATTCTTTATATTTTTTTTTTGCTTCCGTCGACAGAAAGAGAAAACTTTCCGAAACGTTAAGCATTTTTTTCTTTGTTAGGCAAATTTTTAGTACTGTAAACACAACTTCTGACAAGCAGCGCCCGTTTAGGTTTAACGCAGAAGTGAAAAAATAACTATTTTATTTTGCAGATTTTTCTTCCAGTGCAGTGGCGAAATACCCATAAAGGATTTTTTTGGATACACACACTTTGGTATTTCGAATCAATTTTTCGTTATGAACCGCATGTTATAATTTCAAATTAACCATATGCAAAAATGTCAAAAGTTGAAATGCGAAATGAAGAAAATTATGTTATGGATTTGATTTCAAATGACAGGTGATTGTGCATTTTTTTCGAGTTGTATAATATTGAACTTTTAACTAACTCTGAGCGTAGGGTAGGTAGATAAAGATCTTGCTCCGTGTTCGTGATGCGAAAATGTCAAAAGTTGAAATGCGAAATGAAGAAAATTATGTTATGGATTTGATTTCAAATGACAGGTGATTGTGCATTTTTTTCGAGTTGTATAATATTGAACTTTTAACTAACTCTGAGCGTAGGGTAGGTAGATAAAGATCTTGCTCCGTGTTCGTGAGTGGATAAGTGTGAGATGGCCTTTCTTGAGAAGCTGATACATGCTTACGTATTAGACAAACGGATTCAAATATAGATAAGGAAGGAAGAGTTGATATTTTTAATTTTTTTTTAAAAAGTCCTGACAATGAGTTCTGCGTCCCAGTGAATATCGAACAACTCTCTTCTGGAGCTTGAAAATGCGGTCAAATTGAGTCGCACAACACGTACCACAGAACTGATGAAGAACTAACCTCTCTAAAACCGTCTCAGATACTGGATTTTATCAAGCCCTCATGATGAGTTATAACTCAAGACAATAGATATCTATAAGGTTACGGTGATTAACTTACTCCTTTCCAAACAATCCACAATTTCCAAATCCACAGAAAAGAAAAATAATTTATACTAGTTTTACTTACTCTATTTCGTGCCCGTCATCAGAAAATATTCCCTTTGTAACTAAAACAAAGTTTATTTCGGGCTTTGACTAATAAATTAAATTTAAATCTAATAAGATCCCTCTTTTCCGGAAAATATTGATTAAAGGAAATTCCTCCTCGCCAAATAGAAAAAGTCCTTAAAGTTTTTCTTTCCCACTATTGTAGCCAACTTAAATTTATGGATCTAATTTCCTCCTACCAATCTTCTTAGTTATTTTAAAGCATTGAATTATTCAAGTTTTGTAGTCGGTCGAAATAGTTGAAAAAGAACATTAGTTTTGTGATTTTTTTATCGAAAATTCCTAGTAAAATTCAGTACTTAATTACATACTTCCTTGTAAAGAATACCGCATATTTTTTTAAATATATCAATACATGAACGTTCGATTCCTGAAAACATACAGGGTGGCGTCTCTCATAAGCCGCGGAGGCTTCAAGGAAAACGACAGTGAAATTTTGTGAGCATATGTACTCTCATTCAGAGCACTTTTTAAAAATATAGAGAGTTTTACAGAGTGTCCCCCAAAAAAGTTACATATCAAAGTTGTGTTTTTTGTAATTGAACACCCTATATATTTATTAATTTTCGGACTCTAGGAGAAAAATAAAGTGGAGTTTTATAAGGGAAGTATATGGCTAAAGTGTAAGGTTTTGATTTGGTGATTGACACATTTAACATTTTCTAGAAATAAAGAACAATTTTCAAATTACAGTACTTTATATACAGGGTGACAATTTGAAAACGAACAGCATTTAATATTGCCTCTACCGATGATAGTATGAAAATTTGGCGAAACACGTCAATTTACATATCACGGGAGACAATTTTTGAAGTATTTGTTATCATGTTACTTTCAACCCCTTGACCCCCAGGGCCAAATTTTAAATAGCAACCCCTATTTCTTTTACCATTTTTGTGTTTCTTATAGAATTCTACATAAACTGCATTATTTTTTCGAGAATTTTATAAGGAACATAAAAATGGTAAAAGAAATAGGGGTTGCCATTTAAAATTTTAGGGGTAGATGCCATGGGGATTAAAGGGTTGAAAGTAACACGACAACAAATGCCTCAAAAATTGTCCTCCTTGATATGTAAATTGACGTATTTCGCAAAATTTTCATACTATCATCGGTAGAGGTAATATTAAATACTGTTCGTTTTCAAATTGTCACCCTGTATAATAATTTAATAATTATTATATTATTGCTAAATTGGAATTTACCCGGTATAGCCTAATATGTAGTTAAATTAATATTGAACATTGGTTATCTTTGAAAGCAAGTTACTCTTAAATGGAACACCCAGTATATTATTCCAATATTCAATGGGAAATGCATGTCTCTTCAAAATACTATTAAGGTTGCCTACCCCTTAGGCAAAGATTTTCCTAGATATTTTTATTTTTATGATTTAGTGCTTATTTAGTGGCAGCACACTGTTCGGTTTTTATATGATTCAAAATAAAAAATATATAAATTGTAAAATTAGTAATTTTTTAATGGCCATAATGGCGTTCTTTCAAAATCATTGAACAACTAAATCATTTCCATAGATCCAGTGACGTACCGTGACTTTGAATTTTGAGACCAAAAACTGACAAATAATTTGTCAAAAAAATCATATTACAGCTATATGTTTTATTTTGCATAAAAATGTTAACTAATAAGTTAGAATAATTATATTTCTTTCCTAACTAAGTGGTTTTATCGCTAAATTTAACTAAAGCTAAGTACAACACAAATCTTAAATACGTGGAATATTATAACTACAAATACATCGTAAAAGACTATTTTGGTAGCATTCTGAACGAGGATTCAAGTTAAACTTTTTAGAAAATAATTTAAAGGAAAAATGAACCTGCTCAGATGCTTGTTCCGAGTAAAATCCTAGAGCTCTATGATTTGCTTTTATAAACTCTGGTACATGATGCAGAATTGCATGAATCTTTGGAGTTATCTTAATACCTAAGTTGAGTATTTCCAATCTAAATTGTTCGATGTCATGTTCAAAATGTTTGTTTGGTGCTTGACCAAAACAACTCGAAACTACTTGATTGAATGCAGAAAACACTGCAATATATTTATTTCCTAAAAAAAAGATGTTTAGGTTTTTGCTTGTCAAAACTTTGAATAGGATTCTTTACCGGGCGATATCGTCTTCAAAATATCCACTTTTTTTAAAAGTTGTCTGGCGTTATTTCCGTTACATTTTCCATAATGATCTAGTTTCAATCCTGCTTTTTTATCCATTCTGTTGCAACATTGGTATTCTCCAATTCAAGACAATCAAATAGTTTTTGAATCACACCTAACAAAAGGTGAAGCTCAGGAGGGGGAATATACTTTAAGACAGGTGTTTCTTCGTCGCCAATGATTAAAGGTATGTTTATACAGTTTTCTAAAAAATAATTGTCCTTTTTTATATGGTTCATTGAACAACAGTTTAAAAAATACAAAAAAATATATTTCAAACAAAAACGCTTACTAAAATCTTTGGCTTTTGTTATATTTCCTCCAGATTGTTGCCATAAATTTGTATTTTCTGTAATACTTTTTATAGTTCTGAATGATCCTTTAATTTCCATTTCCTTTACATTTACATCATATGGGCAAGTGTGAGTGGATGAATTTGACTGAAGACCAAGGAGAATCATAATAAGCTTAAAGTCAGCGGTAAAAGTATAGGAACAAATTCCACATATGGACTGCAGATCTAACGTCTCAAAGAGGCTTTTAATGTTAGCATAAGATTCAAACAACTTGGGTTCTAAGCCAATTATGGATAGTTTATTAATTCCAGCCCTTTTATATTTCTTGAAATATTCGGGATGATTTTCAGGGAGCACATTCAGACAAACTTTAAGTAATCCACCACCACTATCAATGCCAATTTTTACAAGAGAATCTTCAGAAAATTCTCTAATTTCCAAAATATGTGAAGAAGACCAGATAAATCTGAGCAGTATACAAAAATTAATATTAACTGAATTAACATTTTTCCTTTAAATTATTTTCTAAAAAGTTTAACTTGAATTCTCGTTCAGAATCCTACTAAAATAGTCTTTTACGATGTATTTCTTGTTATAATAGTCCACGTATTTAAAATTTGTGTTGTACTTAGCTTTAGTTAAATTTAGCGATAAAACCACTTAGTTAGGGAAGAATTATAATTATTCTAACTTATTAGTTAACATTTTTATGCAAAATAAAACATATAGCTATAATATGATTTTTTTGACAAATTATTGTTTCAGTTTTTGGTCTCAAAATTCAAAGTCACGGTACGTCACTGGATCTATGGAAATTATTTAGTTGTTCGATGATTTTGAAAGAACCCCATTATGGCCATTAAAAAATTACTAATTTTACAATTTATATATTTTTTATTTTGAATCATATAAAAACCGAACAGTGAGCAGATCTTTATTATTTGATAAAATCTAGGTAGCTGTGGTATGTCTGACGTTACTTCAATACAGCTATCAAATTAGTTCAACTTTAATAACTAGTTATCATTTTCTGTCAGTTAAAACAAAAATAATCTCAGCTATTTGCTGAAAATAGAAACTTATCCTACTATCCTAAACTTATCAGAGTGAATATTGACATGATTCCACTAGTTGCTGAATGCAGTGTGTATTCGCCAATTAGTAGAATACTTAAATACTCTGATTTATGTAGTCTGAATTTTTTTATGGGGATATGTTAAAGACAGTGTTGCTACAAAACCCGACCAAGTATTGTCGACAGCACGAGAGAAATTATTGTGGCTGCTTTTCGACGTAGAACTCCACATAATACCGTGTGCTTGAAAAGATCTTTTGAAGAGAGAATCATGCAGTGAACAGGAAAGGAAGTATTTTGAGTATTTGATTTTATCCAGCTAATTTTTGTCACATAATTATACACTTATATCTAGTTTTAATTTTGTAACAATTAAAATATGTTTTAAACGTGTATCTTTTTATTACGGTTCAATATTTTATTCTGCATCCTTTAATTTTTGTGAAATTAATAAAAGGTATCTCACGGCCGGCCGCATAGATTTTATCAAATAATAAATATCTACTAATTAGCTTTTATTGAAATTTAAAATTTGTTCTTCATTTTTAGAAAATGATAAATATGTCAAAAACCTTACATTTTAGACATACTTCTCTAATGAAACTCACCTTAATTTTTCTCCTAGAATCCGATAATCAATTAATATATGGGGCGTTCCATTACAAAAAACACAACTTTGATGTGTAACTTTTTTGTGGATACCCTGTAGAATTCTTTATATTTTTAAAAAATGCTCTAAATTGTCGTTCTCCTTCTCTCCTTGGCGTATAAGAGGCGCCACCCTGTATAGTCACTGATGTACGACTTTTGAATAAACTTTCTTCTAAAGAGAAGAATTTGTCGCTTTCAAAGAAGCGACAAATTAAAAAATAAAAATGCATTATTTAAAATATCAATTATTATATTAAAATATTTGGTAACAATAAAATCATAACTTTATAATATTTGGTTTAGAATTCTTTGATCGAATACACTATAACCTAATGTAACAAGTAATTGGTAAACAGAAACATTTAAATTTATAAAAATTTGAGTCAAAATCACAATAAACTTCTTGAAACACAACTAAGGCTAAAATAGTTTTACTCTTTCTATGTGCGTCCAACATAGAAAGAGTAAAACTATTTTAGCCAAAAACGTTTTCGTAAAACTTTTTTGCTCTTTCTGTGTGTTTCCATTCTAAAACTATAAACCCAACTAAAATATATAAACAACTAATAAAATATATTTTGAATTTCATTTAGGTCTTTGGTCGATTATATGTACATACACAAAAGAAAATATATTAATAAAAATTGTTTTTATATATATTTACACATTTTTTATGTATATATTCGTACAATACTTAGTAAGTAAAATTAAAGTAATTCATTTTATTTATTCATCACTGTTTATATCCTAAATTATTACACAGATTATTTTAGTCACAATTTTTCGTTAATTTTTACATCGTTTTTTTCTTTATTTTACCAAACTTGTTTTTTTATATTTGGCTCATTATTTGTATACAGGGTTGTTCACCACATACGACACGGAATATTGTAGCTAAACGATTAGATTTTTACAAATTGTAAGTTTTAGGTCCGCTGAAGGACTATTAGAGCTACAATTTAAAAATATTTTTACAAGATACAGAGTGTCCCAAATAAATAAAAAATATCAATGTTGTATTTTTTTAAATGGAACCCTATATATTATTACATTTTTAGTTTCTACGATTAAAATAAAGGTAAATTTGATTAAGGTTTATTACACTTAAACCTTATCGTCTTTGAAATATTTTCAATTTTGTGAAATTGCAGTATTAATTTTAAGGCTTCATTTCTCCGAGGGTATCAAAGTTTTTAATACTAAATATTTACTGAAGTTTATTTATTGATCAGTTATTGTGTTGCAAAAATAAAAACTTTACTACCTTATACAGAGTGTCTAAAAATTTATTTTAAATAATTACTAGCTTTAAACGACAATAACTTGTTTAATTTAAATGGAATACCCTGTATATTTTATGAGAATCAGATGCACAGTTTAATTGTCTATCAAATTGTACTATACCATTTTTTACCTATCTCTTAAAGTTTCCGTAGAAAATGCATTTTCTTGTAATTCAGAACTCATTTATCAATATACCCATGGAATACTGATATTTTAGATTATTTTTAAAGATGTACCAAATTTTTAAAGAGTACAGATACTAATATTGTCGATATAGTTGTTTATTTCATTAAAAAATAAAAAAGCTGTTTAAATATTTTTTGTTAAAGAGGACCAATTAATATGATTTCAGTATTCAAACTACATTAATTGACTGTTTGCGTTGATTAATAATAATTGCTCCAAATACTAAAAACTGAATTATGTATGTGTATTAGACAGTGTGGTTAAAAGTAACACATTAAAAATTATATTTAATTTTTTGACAAATGGTTATTTATAACAACAGAGACGTTCATTTTCATAACTTATTATTATATTGATTTTTGACTCAAATCCACATTAAATTTATTATAATTCATTAACGAACACAATTAAGTACGTAGTTAATTAGTATTTTGGCGGAAATACTGGTGGTATATTTAATTAATGGTATGCTCTTTTATAAAGATTTAAATAGTTTTCTTTTTGCATACAAATGGGCTAGTAATATTATCGTTTTACTAAAAACGATAATATTACGAGCCTGTACATTTTGCACATTTGTTGTTTTAAAAACGATCTAAAATGTCAATATTCCATGGGTATATTGATAAATGAGGTCTATATTATAAGAAAATACATTTTCTACGAAAACTTGAAGGAATAGGTAAGAAGTGGTATAATACAATTTGATAGACAATTAAATTGTGCATCTGATTCTCATAAAATATACAGGGTGTTCTATTTAAATTAAATAAGTTATTGCCGTTTACAGCTAGTAATTATTTAAAATAAATTTTTAGACATTCTGTATAAGGTAGTATAATTTTATTATTGCAACACAATAACTGATCAATAAATAAACTTCAGTAAATATTTAGTATTAAAAACTTTGATATCCTCGGAGAAATGAGGGCCTTTAAAATTTATACTGCATTTTCGCAAAATTGAAAATATTTCAAGAACGGTAAGGTTTAAGTGTAATAAACCTTAATCAAATTTACCTTTATTTTAATCGTAGAAACTAAAAATGCAATAATATACAGGGTGTTCCATTTAAAAAATACAACTTTGAATTTTTTTATTTAGTTGGGACACTCTGTATCTTGTAAAAATATTTTTAAATTGTAGCTCTAATAGTCCTTCAACGAACCCAAAACATACAATTTGTAAAAATCTAATCGTTTAGCTACAATACTCCGTGTCGTATGTGGCGAACAACCCTGTATATTTTAAAAATAATATAGTATACTAGCTTTCAAGTATTTGTGTCATATATTAAGTCATTTAATACATAGGTTACTGAACATTTTTATTTTCATATTTCCTGCTAATTGACTTTTTTTATAAAATATATATATGTGTTATATATCTTTCTTCACAGATATCTACACAGGCCTCTTACTAGATCTTATAATATTTACATGCTTAAATTTAAATTCAAATAAACTAAAAATATAATTTAACAAGATTTAAATTTTGCCTTGGTATAAACTTAATATACAGGGTGTCCCAACATTACGTAGACATAGAGTTACTACTTATTTTTGGAAATTAAAATAAGTGAATTATAAACAATTTATCTCTATACAAAAGTGTTTCGCTTGTCCGTTAGAGGGCACCAATCAAAAATAAATACAAACGTTAATTAATCTAAAATTTAATAATATTTTTTTTTTGCCAGATTTGATACATTGATATAACACTAAACATTTTTGGGCGAGTGTAGTTTTATATTGGTTCTTAAAATATCTTAAAAAATGTGTTTATTTTTTAAAATTTGATGCCCCCTAACGGTCAAACGAAGCACTATTTTATAGAGTTGCTTATCTTGATTCCAAAAAACGAAGTAGTTCTATGTCCACGGAATATTGGGACACCGTGTACGTAAAAAACAGTACTCTAAAGCATAACGGATTGAGCAAATTTTTAAAATCAATTTTGCTTATTTGTGTAAATAGAAGAATAACAAATAATTTGTGGATATTCTATTAAGTTCAAAAAATAATGTTTCGTTCTTTTTGCAAACAAATACTTAATACTTGTGTCTGAAACATAAAAATATTATGTATACTTTATTTTTCGGGCTACTTTAATACATAAAACTTAAATATTAAAGCATAGTATCTTATATATTATTAATTTTACAATAAACTCTATCAAATGTACATATGTATTTTGGTATATTTACTCTACTTTACTGGCCATATCTAAAAACAACTTGAATAAAGTATACAGGGTGAGTTTCCTACGATGTTCTCTATGGGTATCTCGGAAACTACTGGAGATAGAGAGTCGGTTAAATGGGGAAAGAATTATTGCAGTTTTGTGGGGTCATAAATATGCGCCTTTCAGATTTTTGAAAAAGTTCATGGCTTACTAGATATTTAGAAAAAAACAAATTTCGGCTATTTTAAAAATTGTCCCTTATAATTTAAATTTATTCCATTATAAGCTATTTTAGACAAAAAGTTTTCAGATAAAAGTTGTAGATAATCACATCCTTAATGATATTGTGTCCTCCGTTTTTTTCTAAACCCTGTCATTTTTGACATTTGACACAAACATATGTTTTTTTAAATGGAAACCATAGTTGGCCATGACTTTATAAAAATTGCCATTTTTTAAGCTTTTTAGCGATATAAGCTATAATATGTTTTCTTCGAAAAATTATAGCCAATTCTTATCATTTTTAAATAATTTCACTTAGTTAGCCATGGAAACAATCGTCTTTGCTCTTATAAATGTGAAGCTGCCACATCCAAACCTTGTAAATTAAAATAAACAAAAATTGTAAATATGAATTTTTCAAATGAAGAAAAGCGTGTAAGATTATTGGTTCAACTTTTCTTGACCATACATTTTCGAGGATACGTTGACCGGTGAATGTTATGTTTTTTAGAGAAGGATTATCAAGACTTGTTAGAAAAGTTAAATTTAGTTATAGCCAATTCTTATTTCTCTTGACTAATTTCACTTAGATTGCATGGCATTTTTATTCTTTTATGATTTATAACTTATAAAAAGTCAGAATATATTACTAAACGGTTCTTTAGAATTTACATTACACAAACTAAAACTTAAAAAAATAATATCGCACACACTTAAGTTATTTTAGAAAATGTTCAAAAATTCCATTGTTTTGAGTTACATCTTTTTAAAACTGAATTATTACCTATTCTCACAAAAGGACCGGTTGATTTAATTAAACTTCTCTCGTACCGCCACTTCGAGTGCCTCTCGTAATTCATAAGTTCTTTTGTAAACCTTATTTTTAACCATACCACATAAAAAAAATCTAAAATGGATAGGTCAGGTGATCGAGGAGGCCCATGCAATTAGTCCACCTCTTCCTATCCCTGAGTTTGTATTATTATATCAATAATTTTTAACATTTCTTTCATTATGCGGGGGGGGGCATAATAAAAGTCATTTTGGAAACACTCTATTGATGCGCGAGTATCTACACGCTTTTCTTCATTTGAGAAATTCACATTTATAATTTTTGTTTATTTTAATTTACAAAGTTGGAATGTGACAGCTTCACATTTCTGAGAGTAACGGCGATTGAACTTGTTTCCATGGCTAACTAAGTGAAATTGTTTAAAAATGATAAGAATTGGCTATAACTCAGTAATTTTTCGAAGAAAACATATTATAGCTTATATCGCTAAAAACTTAAAAAATGCCGCTTTTTATGAAGTCATGGCCAACTATGGTTTCCATTTAAAAAAACATATGTTTGTGTGATATGTCAAAAATGACAGGCTTTAGAAAAAAACAGAGGACAAGATCTCATTAAGGATTTGATTATCTACAACTTATATCTGAAAACTTTTTGTCTAAAATGGCTTATAATGGAATTAGGGACAATTTTTAAAATAGCCGAAATTTGTTTTTTTCAAAATATCTAGTAAGCCAAGAACTTTTTCATAAATCTGAAAGGCGCATATTTATGACCCCACAAAACTGCAATTCTTTCCCCATTTAACGGACTCTCTATCTCCAGTAGTTTCCAAGATACCCATAGAGAACATCGTAGGAAACTCACCCTGTATAAAATTAAAATAAAATAATTATTATAAAATACATATACCTACATTATAAATACACAAAGTGTTTTGTAAATAAAGTAAAACTTTTCAAGTAAACCATCTTAAAGTTAATTTTTATCGATTTGATACTTTATATTAAACATTTTGAAGTTATTTGGAATAAACTGTTTATTTGAAGATTATATACAGGGTGGTCCGAACTGTATTCCGGAAACTTCGACAGCATATTTTGCAGATAAAAATAAGTAAAAAAGTTCGAATAAATGTATGTCCTAAAATGCTTAGTTTCGAAGATACAGGGTGTAGAAACTTATTTCTATTTCGATTTTTTCCAAATAATTTCTGAAGTAACGTCACTATTTAGATGAAAAGTGGTGTCTAGGAGTTTATTTATATGAGCAATTTGATTTTGATGTCAATATGACTCCTACTTGTAGAGGGCGCCACCTACATATTTTTAACTGGTTTTAGAGTATCTAATAACTTTTCATCCGTACCTGTACACAACTACAGAGTGAAAAAATATTACAGAAATATATATTTACGATTGATTTACGGATGATTATTTGAATATAGAATTGTAAATTAGAAATATGTATTATCTAAGTTAATGATGTACTTTAAAGTTAGCATTAGTTTTTTTTTCTCGCTAATTAACGCTATTTCACTTTGTTATACAATTTTGAAATAGAGATGTATTATTATTATACAGAAATAAAATTATTTGGAAAAAATCGAAATAAGAATAAAACTTCTGCACCCTGTATCTCCAAAACTAAGCATTTTAGGACATACATTTATACTAAATTTTGGCTTATCTTTATCTGCAGAACATGCTGCCGAAGTTTTCGGAATACGGGTCAGACCACCCTGTATAGTTCTCAAAATACATATCTTTTAAAATATATTTTTTTATAAAACGATTTGAGCACTTATCCTCAAAATGTTTTACTATATTTAGAAGTAGTCACATTGTGAATCGCGATTAATTATTTTATTTATTTTTCTTCCTCACAGTGCGTGAGAATAAACAAAAAAAAAAAATATAAATGAAAGCATTTAAAACTATTGAAAAAAAAAACAAAAACAAATTAAATTACTACAGTAATATTGGATAAATTATTTTTTTCTGTTAACTTTGGTATAACAAATGTTTGTTGTATTTTAACAACTATCTATAATGCTATAACATACCTTTTTATACATACATCTGTAGATATTAAAGGGAAATAATTCTTTATTACACTAAATCATTTCAAGTCTTTAGTTCATACCACTCACAGTATTTGTATTTGCATAAGATTAGGAGTTATTTACATATATCCGTCACCAATTAAACTTTTAGTTACGTAATCAAAGACGCAAAGTTGCCATATTTACTTATTTATTTCCTGACATTGTCATTCGTTTTAACACTTTAGTTCTGTATTACGAGTAATTGTGTTGCGATATTTTAAGCTTAAAATTTTTTACTAGCAGACCTTAGAGTCGAACATTGTCCTTTTTAGGACCTCTTTTAGTGTGAAGAGTACAAGATAGCTTAATAGCCGTAAAAAAACTCATCGCAACTTTATTAGAATATTTTGAACGAGAAAACGGTAGTAATGACCCTTTATGTCCCTTAAGTGCTGTTAAGAAGGCGAGTTTTGTTGATGTAAATAATAACTGTTAATATATTTATAATTAATTTATTTTTGTTTCCTAAAATATTTTGATTAAAAGAAAATATGTAAAATTGGGCAACGCCGCACAGTGTAACGAAATCGGGAAATGCGGGACATTAGCTCAAAAAACAAAAAAATTAATTCATCAAGTTTTTTTATATAGATGGATAAAGGACATCCCAGAGCCCCACCGTGTGAGATATTTATTGAGTTGACCTCTTAGTCGGGGAGTTATGGCAGGTTAAAGTTATGGTTTCCTTAATTTACCAAATCTGTACAAAAATTTCATACAATGAAATTTATTATTTTCAGAAGTTTCCTTGTGTTGTTCAATTCCAACAATTTCCGTAAAGAGAGGTCTTTTACCAACAACAAACCTGAAAAAAATGTCCCAATTTTTTTCAAGTCTAGTTTCTACATGTTTATTATGACTTTCAAAAAAACGCTTACATTCGCGCAAGGTTATATATACAAAATATCATAGAGTGAACCTTCTAGTATACTGTTACATATAAATTTCATCCACCTAGATCCGAACCTGGAGGAAAAAAATAAATTTCTTCGGCAATAATTACGTTTTCCATTGATTCGACCGTAGTTTTTATCCGTAATTTTTGAGCTATAATTTCTTCATTGAAAAAGCCATACGCTTGTTATGAACATACTGAATGCTATTTTAGGAGCGAGGAACCATCCTTACATTGAGGTGGGGGACAGTTTACAACAATTCAGAAAATCTCAACATTGGAGAAAAATTACTCAAGAGAATATTTTTTCAAACCGGCAAAATTTTCTTCGATGTATTTAACACTCCACCCTCAATGCTGCATCATTGTTGGTGCCAAACTGTTGAAGATATATTGCACAACTTATTGATATATTCAGATCCTCTACTTTCACATCTGCGACCAAAGCACTCTAAAAATAAAAAAGTAGACTTGTTTCCGGAAGCGAAAGAGCTCTTGTATATGGATGGAGAAGAAATTGAGAATGATTTTAAGCATGTTTTATGTAAGTGCCTTACATATTATGTTATTTTGGAATAATATACACCCCACATAAATTATCGCATCACTTATTAATTTGGAAAACTGCAAAGTATTCTTAAATTCTCTTGGTTAACAATAATCTCAAAAGTTATTTGCATTAATAGCAACTTGTTAAGGAATGGAAAGTATATCATAACTCAGGCAGACCTTAGATTTAAGTTTTTCACATAAAAATGTTTGAAGCGTTTCAAGAATAAATACTACGAAAAATATAAGTGTTGCGAAATTTTTTGTGAGGTGTGTATTATGGTTTCCTTTGTTGAAGTTGAATACGTTTTTTCGCATATTATCATATTATTTAATACTGTTAAATGATATTTGCCACTTGTGTCGTTCTCTTTGAGTTTTGCAGTCTTATCTAATTTATCCCTGATTATTTGAATATTTAGGAATGTTGATTGAGTTTTGACATATTAGCGGGAGATAAATGATTGTTCGACAGTAATTTGATAAAGTTTTTGGTCCATAAGACCTATAAACTCTTCGTAAATAAAAAAATATACCTGTAAAGTCCTTTTATAAAACTTCGTATTTTTTTTGACCTTCCATTACGCCTTTTTTTTACTCTTTTCGCCCTGTAGCAAAAATTCCTAGTCGTATTATTTAATTTCTGTCAAAAAATGTCAACAAGAACAATGATAACTGAAGAAAAATGCCAATGTCCCACTATTTTAGTTTCGTTACACTGTGCGCCGTGCCGGTCAAGCTTAATCACGCGACTAAATGTTTATTTGATGTAAACTATATAATTAATTTTAATCACCTGGTTTGGTATTAATTTTTATTAATTTTGGTATATACATATACAACAAATAATATACTAATGATATATTTGGTATAGTTTACAGGAATTGAGATTATGATTCCGATTGTTTTTACAAGATGTAAAACTTTTTGAGTATTAACATTTTGAGAAAAAAAAATTGTAAAAAATTTGCTTACTATTGTCAATCTCGTTTATATTTTTCTAAATTTTAGTAACGTTTTAGAGAGAAAAAATATGAAAATGTGATAAAATTTCATATTTTTTTTATTTTTCTCTAAAATGTATTGAAATTTGAAAAAGTATAAACAAAACGTTTTATAAAGTATGTACCTATTTTTCTCACAATATTAAAATAACTAAAATAATAAAAATAATTTTCCTCTTGTAAAGACAATCCGGGAACATGCTGTATATACAAATATAAAGAAGGGACGCATGTAGTTATATAATATATGAAAATGCAAAGTTAAACAAAAATATGAAATATAATTTATAAATATTGTTAAACAAAAAATTTAAATGAAGAAAAAAAAATCAGACATAAAATTTCTAAAAATGGCATAAACTTTAAAACTGTTTTCCATTCAATAATTTTCTATTAGCCACGCGTGCATTTATGTAGACATTGTTAATTGTAAAATAAGCCTTCCAAATTTGTTTTCTATTGTTTGCAAATTAATTAATAATCTGTCCGTTAATTATTTATGGCCATAATTAATTATTATACTCTTTTTCGAAGCTTATGCAAACTGGGCTTCCTGTTAGTTCGCTATCAAACTTTAAATTTGGTGTATTAATTATGCTATTATCATTAAATTGATATACTGTTATTACAACATTCTATTGATATCGTGAGTAAGCTCAAATATTAAAGAAAATATACAGAAAAGCAATTTATGAAATTATTTGAATAATAGGAGAATTTCGTAAGATTTAATATACAGGGTTGTCTAGTTATTGTCTTCTTCCAAAAGCGAATATCTACAACAAAAAATATTTATTGAGATAAATAAAAAAACAAACTATCGAGAAAAGGTGCTTTTTGATGATAACTTAGTTATTAAATTCCTTACTTTGTATGTGTTTAAATCAATCAATAGGGCGTTTCAAACTGTGGCTAAAATAGTAACGTTTTGTTTTTCCTCCTACAATAGACAGATAAAGACTTGGATTTTTAATTTAAAATGAGGTTAAAAAGTCAAATAAATTAGCTGCACACTGTTTAAAAAATCATTAAAATCAGCCCACTAGAAACATCATTAGAAATATATCGATACATGGATAATATACTATAATAAAGCATCGATAGTAAACATCGATGTTTCAGAAATATCGATGTATCGTTTGCATTCTTAAATATCATCCTTTAATATTTTGGATTAGTTTTTTTTTCTCATTTAGTGGTTAATATTTTTATTAATGTGAGTATTTGGGTTTATATTTTCATACAATTTTTTGCACTCTCATAAATTATTAATTTTTCGCAAAGTTAAGAAATAATGCATTCATCCGTTCTCTACATTTTTAATATTTTTAATTAATTAATGTGATTAATTTCAGTAAGCCTTTTTATTACATATTTTTAAATAAATATCATACCGAGTGTAAATAAAATACCGAGAATTGGTATGTTAGAATACGACGTAAATCAGGATTGATTGACGTATTTACTTAGTTTCGTTCACTTCCTGTTTTACCGGAAATGACTACAACTTTTAATTTTTAAATGGTACCCTTGCTATTTTTTTACTGCATTTGATAGAAAATGATATTTTGAATAGAATGATATATCAACTTATGACATTTATGCTTAAAAAATAGTATTTTTTAGTTGAAATCTAGAGTGTCATGACTGGATTAAAACCAAGAACAGTTAACCTAACAGGACTGCTCATTCAGCCAAAAGTGTCCGCCAGGTGCATGCGAAAACTACTCGCTTTGTGACGTCATTGTAGCCCTTGTCATGGTTATTAGTCCTTATCCGGCAACCAATAATACACACACGTGCATTATTGGTTACCGAATGCAAAACGTTCATTATTTAGTTTATTTATTTAAACACCTTATATGTATGCAGTATAGAAAATTAACTGTATAAATCGTATTAAATACTCGGATAATGCATTTTTATGAACAGCAGGTCCCAGCGTCACCTTTTGCAAGCATTCTTTTAGAGTACTTCCATATTTTGCTTTAAAATAATTAATAAACAAAATCGTGGGCACTTAGTATGCACTTTGTCACAATTCACAATACAAAATGAACGTATTTATACACTCTATAGCTCTAAAAAACTCTTTAAAGACACCCTTTTCACATTTAAAATTGACAAAATAATTAACTCAAAATTTCTCAGCTGTTATTTTTATAAGTTTACCATAGGCAACTAATAATACACACTATCATGACAAGGCCACGAAGGCATTGACAAGGACTACAATGACGTCACAACTGTCAGCTGAAGCGCGGGAAGAGGCGAACGTACGTCTTATGAGGATGAGCAATCCTACTAGTTTACCGTTCTTGGATTAAAACCACTAAATTTTAATCAAGGAGTCTTGGAAAAATATATTTGATCGTCTAATGTTTTTGGTCTGTGAAAAGACGGCCAAATCATAGTTTTATTCATAACTCAATTTTCTCAAATGGAACGAGGGTGACACATTAGTATATTTAGAGAAAGTATGTCTTTACGAATAATTTGGTACCACATTCAACATTCGAGTCAAATTGTCATAATGGACACAGCCATTACACACTAGAATTAAATTTATAATACTATTTTTTAAGCAAAAATGTCAAATGTTAACATATGATATGATTAATCATTATATTCAGAATATCATTTTCTATGTAATAAAATAAAAAAACAAGGGTACCATTTAAAAACCATAAAGTTTTAGTCATTGCCGATGAAACAGAAAGTGACCGAAAATAATGGCATACGTTAACCAATCCGGTTGATTTATGTCAATTATGTCTCATTTATGTCAAAAAACGACGAAAATGTCGTAGATGGCGCGACAGTCAGTGGATATTAAGCAGAAAAAGGTTCTAGTGAAACTATATTGAAAGGATTAATTTTGGATTTTTTAATAAATTAATAATTTTTATAATTTTGGATTTGGATTCCAATATTTTCTCAAAAGTTCTGACACTTCAGTTTGTATTAATTGTTCAGTCAAAATAAAGAAAAGTAGAACTAGGTTTCAGTTTCACTGAAAATATAAATATAGTATTCAGTTTTCCTGAAAACGTTTTATCATGTTCATCAGTCGTTCAGTCTCACTGAATCAGTCATACTGCTTCACCGAGATTGACACATTGAAATCCATTTTACACTAATAACCTTAATTTGTAACATTTTATTCAAAACTTACTGAAAATAATCACTATACTCTAATCCTCATATAACCCTTTACACCAGTCTTGAACACTATCTAATATTATCTATTGTCTCGCTCCGTCCCTTCTTCCGAATGCTATTGGAAGTCGTCCAGTTTGTTGCTGTCCTCCGACAAAGGGTCCTCGCCTTTTTGAAGACAGTCCCTGATGCCCTTGAGGACGATCTCTATTCTTCGGTCCAAGGCCACGAGATGGGGTTCCCATAGGATCGGAGCCACCGGATCTTTGTTCATGCTCTGTCTTAGGGCTTCGCTGAGTTTAGTAGGCCCGTTGTGATACCTGAAACAAGGGGTGAATTTATTGAATTTATACATATATTGAATAAGTATAAGAACTAGTGGGGCTGCAGTCGGAAGAGTTTGGAATTAATTAATACACTTTGTTAATTGCCAAGCTTTCGGAATTAAATTATATATTATGTTTCAAAAATTTGCCTAAGACTTAGCCCGATCCTGTCGTGTTAAGTCACACCCAACATTCCAAACACGCGTGCTTTGATTAAGACTTGATTAAGGTTTGCAGATCTTCAGCATTTGCTATTTGTTACAAAACCATATAAATTAATATCACTGTAACAACAAAACTTCAATCTATTTCCGTATTGTAACAAAATTTTAAATTATGTCTTTATTTTCCAGAAAATTTAGTCCAAACATAAGGAATATTTTGTTGACGATTGCCCATCAAAATCTTAAAAGTAAAGAAGTTGTCTAAAAATATGTTACAATACGGATATATAGTCTGTCCAACGAGAAGATCCTTGACAGTGATAGATGTGTCTGTCATTTTAATATCAAAGTAGTTTATTTTATTTTACAAAGAAATAAGTTGGTACAACTGGAACGCATAGCAGGAAATATTTAAAATTTGATTGACAAGATGACAAGTGATTACTTCAAAATATCGTGAAAAAAACTGTATAAAACTGAAAAAATGTAATCGAGTTATTTTATTTAACAAAAACGGTATGTGTTAATACAAAACAAACAAGAACAAAACACTACATACCAAAAAAATATAAAATAAAACTATTATTTACTTTCAAGCTTTATGAAACTATACCCGCATTTATGATTATATTTATCAATATAACTTATGTACAAATACAAATTTGTAATATTCCACAGGAATAAATAAAACAACATAGGTAAATAAAACAAACTATTTTATTAATAATAACACCTACCAAATTTTATACCTTAAAGGTTGATTAATTAACTTTAATCTTAATTTTTTTAAACCAGTACCTTTTGACATTATTTTTCTGCAGTACTAAAATCCATTATTTACCTATCGTGTGATGTCGATATTTTACAGCTACTCCAGTTTTTAGTATGTGTTTAGTTTGATCCTTCTATCATATACGAGATGCACTTATCTACGACGAGATGGTATACAAACTTTAACGATGGCAACTTCATTGGTGTATAAGACTTTCTGCCTGGGCAGCGAGTATTAACCATAAACTATGCTCTGGGTCTACAGTTAATTTTCACTCGATTTTTCCTCCACTTGACTTCAAAAGACACAAAACACACGTAATAATACGAATCAAAATGCATCATCTTCCAAAACGCAGGGTATTTAACAAAAGTTGACACAAAATTATAACCTATAATTTGGGAAGACTTTGACATGCGTCAAAAATGACAAAAATCTAAAGGCGAGTTCATACGCATCGGCGTCCGTTTATCGTTCATCGTTCCGTCAAACCAATAAAATTGAAATACGATCTGTCATTTTTTAAATAAACCAATAAAACTGGTTAAAAACAACAAGACACGACGCATGACGGATTTATATTTAAACCCATCCATAGATAACTTAAAAATTATTAGAAACTTTTTTTAGTAAAATAAATAGATTGGTATGGAACGTCATCTGCTTTTCTTCTGTCATCGTCTGTCGAAATCTTACCTGAGAAAAAAAACAGAGTATAGTATAATTCTTTACCTTTAATTTCCTTCTTCATTTGAGTAAAAATATTTAGGCAGTTTTTATAATGGGGCGATTAAAACGCCTGTTTATTTATTTGAAACATTAAAATAATTGCAAAAATTTAGAGGACATTTCCATTGCTGCTCAATTTTTTAATAGGAAGACGCGAAACCAGGGTTTCACGTCGTTTGTATCTCACAAATTTTGTTCTGGTTGCTCACACGTTTTGATGTTGTTGACAAAAACGGTCAATCATATACAGATAAATTATAACAATAAGTGTTCATAATATTTTTTTAAGCCAAATGTAAATTTATCATTTTTGGTCTAATTATTTCATCTTGTTAAAATATACAATGTCATGCATTTATACCCTTTACTAATCTATACTAATATACAGGGTTGTTCACCACATACGACACGGAGTATTGTAGCTAAACGATGAGATTTTTACAAATTGTAAGTTTGGGGTTCGTTGAAGGACTATTAGAGCTACAATTTAAAAATATTTTTACAAGATACAGAGTGTCCCAAATAAATAAGAAATATCAAAGTTGTATTTTTTTAAATGGAACACCCTGTATATTATTAGATTTTTAGTTTCTGCAATTAAAATAAAGGTAAATTTGATTAAGGTTTATTATACTTAAACCTTACCGTTTTTGAAATATTTTCAATTTTGTGAAATTGCAGTAAAAATTTTAAAGCTTCATTTCTCCAAGGGTATCAATGTTTTTAATACTAAATATTTAATGAAGTTTATTTATTGATCAGTTATTATGTTGCAATAATAAAAATAATGCTACCAGAGTATCTAAAAATTTATTTTAAATTTTTAGACACATTTTTAGACACTACAGAGTGTCTAAAAATTTATTTTAAATAATTATTAGCTTCAAACGGCAATAACTTCTTTAATTTAAATAGAATGCCCTGTATATTTTAGGAGAATCAGATGCACAATTAAATTGTCTATCAAATTGTATTATACCATTTTTTACCTATCCCTTCAAAATGCATTTTCTTATAATTTAGACCTCATTTATCAATATCCATGGAATATTGACATTTTAGATTGTTTTTAAAGCAACAAATGTACAAAATGTACAGACTAGTAATATTATCGTTTTTCGCAAAACGATAATATTACCAGCCCATTTGTATGCAAGAAGAAAACTATTTAAATCTTTATAGAAGAGTATACCATTAATTAAATATATCACCATTATTTCCGCCCAAATACTGATTAATTACATACTTAATTGTGTTCGTTAATAAATTATTCTGAATAAATGTGAATTTGAATCAGAAATGATTATAATAATAAGTTACGAAAATGAACGTCTCTGTTGTTATGAATAAGCATTTGTGAAAAAATGAAATATCATTTTTAAGGTGTTACTTTTTACCATAGTGTCTAATACACATACAAAATTCAGTATTTTAGTATTTGGAGCAATTATTATTAGTCAACGCAAATTATTAGTATGCAAAAAGAAAACTATTTAAATCTTTATAAAAGAGTATACCATTAATTAAATATAACACCATTATTTCCGCCCATATACTAATTAATTACATACTTAATTGTGTTCGTTAATAAATTATTATAAATGAATGTGGATTTGTGTCAGAAATCAATATAATAATAAGTTATCAAATTAAAGTCTCTGTTGTTATAAATAAGCATTTATTAAAAAATGAAATATCATTTTTAAGGTGTTACTTTTTATCATACTGTCTAATGCCCATACAAAATTCAGTTTTTTAGTATTTGGAGCAATTATTATTAATCAACGCAAACAGTCAGTTAATGTGGTTTGAATACTGGAATCATATTAATTGGTCCTCTTTAACAAATATTTAAACAGTTTTTTCTTATTTTTTAATGAAATAAACGAATTATATCGACAATATTAGTATCTGTACTCTTTAAAAATTTGGTAGATCTTTAAAAATAATCTAAAATGTCAATAGTCCATGGGTATATTGATAAATAAGTTCTAAATTACAAGAAAATGCATTTTCTACGGAAACTTAAAGATATAGGTAAAAAATGGTATAATATAATTTCATAGACAATTAAATTGTGCATCTGATTCTCGTAAAATATACAGGGTGTTCCATTTAAATTAAACAAGTTATTGCCGTTTGAAGCTAATAATTATTTAAAATAAATTTTTAGACACTCTGTATAAGATAGTATTATTTTTATTATTGCAACACAATAACTGGTCAGTAAATAAACTTCAGTAAATATTTAGTATTAAAAACTTTGATACCCTTGGAGAAATGAAGCCTTAAAATTTTTACTGCAATTTCACAAAATTGAAAATATTTCAAAAACGTAGAAACTAAAAATGTAATAATATACAGGGTGTTCCATTTAAAAAAATACAACTTTGATATTTTTTACTTATTTGGAACACTCTGTATCTTGTAAAATTATTTTTAAATTGTACCTCTAATAGTCCTTCATCGAACCCAGAACTTACAATTTGTAAAAATCTCATCGTTTAGCTACAATACTCCGTGTCGTATGTGGTGAACAACCCTGTATAAAATCCTTAAGCGACTGACATACTGATTAATCACGATCCTGCTCAAACCACCCATACAATCTACAACCTACAACTGCTACTATCAAATATAACAACACAATTTCAATATAAAATAATGAAGATAAAATAAAAGCAAAATACACATTAGCCATTCCGATCATTTTCCTTTTATGAAATCCCTTATCAGATTTGCATAGAGGCAACAAAGGCGACTTCTGCCTCTTAAGATTCCCCTCGCTCCGGTGTCGATACAACTCCGGGCCGCCTCCGGCACTGGAACTCCGGACATCTCGTCTCTATTTACCGACGAAACCCGTTCCGCCGTCCTCTCGCTCGCCTGCCGCATAAAGGATGCCATAATCTTTCCGGTGCACGATTACGGGCCGCTATTTTATTTTTCCTTTAAAAGCAGTGTAAATATTGTCTTGTCCGGTATGCGGACCCCGTAAGGGCGTAGGTTTATGTAAACTCGACATGAGGGTCGGGATATATCGTTTTTTTTCTTTTTTTAGTTGTATCGTGATTTTTGATAAGCAGGGGAGTAAGGGACATTGTTTTATTGGGTAGAAGAAAGGGCATTCCTGTTATTTATGTTAGGATAATTTTATATAATAAATAGAGCGATTCGTTAGACGTTTCATCAACATTTATACTCCCTTACATATTTAGATACTTTTTGTAGTTGGGCCCATTGTTGTCTATTGTTGGCTACGCGGGCCCAATTTATCCCTGCTTATTTTCTAATATTGTAACAGTCAAATTTCCTCTCTACGACCTCTGTGTGCTAGCTCATAAATTATCGCAAATAACTATTATTTTAGCATCATGTTTACTATAATTTTATTGTTAAATATTATTTTCTTTAAATTTTACGATTATGCAACCCGATATACACCGCGATATTAAACAAACAAACAAAACAAACGCTTTATTGTGCAAAAAGCCAAAACAGCTTCATCGACAAAGCACTCACAAACAACAAAATCACAAAAAATACAAACAACAAAAAATACACAATACAAATAATACAATTCAAAAAAATTTAAGTCTTTAAAATTACAAAAAGAATATACATGGACAATTTTAGAACAGTACGCAGTAAATAGATATAATTTTAAAGTTATAGAATATTAAATACTTGACCTTTGACCAGTGTGTGAGATGATCAAAATTTTAAAATTCAAAATTGTTCATAATTAAACATCAACAAAAAAGTCGTTTACCGCATATAGGGCTCTCTCCAGTAGGTATGATTTTAGAGCTTTGCGAAATGCGGGAAAGAATGAAAGCGATTTGATATTCAAAGGCAGATGATTGTATTTTTTTTTGGCATTGTACAGTATTGAACCGTTAACTAGTTCTGAGCTCGGGGTTGGCAGATAAAGATCGTGCTCTGTATTCCTAAGTGGATAGTTATGAGATGGCCTTTCGGGAATAGCAGATATGTGCTTGCGGATTAAGCAAACGGATTCAAAAATGAATAAAGAAGGAAGAGTCAGTATTTTTAAATTTTTAAAGAAATTCTGGCAGTGAGTTCTACTGTTCAGTCCCAATAAATATTGAACTGCTCTCTTTTGAAGTCTGAAAATACGATCAAATTTTGTTGCGCAGCAAGTACCCCAAAATGGAAGGGCATAACGAAGATGTGACTCAAAAAGTGCATAATAGGCTATTCTAGAGGTTGAGAAATTAAGTTCCTTAGAAACTGATCTTAGCGCAAAACAGGCAGCGCTTAGTTTCTTTGACAGAGCTTCAATGTGAAAGTCCCATTTTAACGAGTTGTCTACAACAAGTCCTAAGAATTTCACAGAGTCCACGACGTCAATAGTGGTGTTATTAAGTACAAAAGGTTGTAAGTAAGTACTTTTATATAACAAAACTTTAGTTTTTGATAGGTTGAGGCATAGGAGATCAGAATCGCACCAAGACTTAATGGTGCGTAAGTCACTGGATATAGTATCATATAGTGCCGCAACATCTGGGCCGCTCCAAGTGAAACTAGTATCGTCCGCAAAGAGGCAGATTTTCCGCTAATGTCTAGATTTGCAATGTCGTTGATAAACACCAGAAACAAAATAGGGCCAAGTACTGAACCCTGAGGGACACCACATTCTATAGGCTTACAAGAAGATATAGACGTATCAATCCTCACAAGCTGCCTTCTGTTGCCAAGATATGACTTAAGCCATTCGAGCGGCACTCCCCTGAAACCATAGTATTCCAATTTCTTAATTAAGATATTATGATTTACACAATCAAAAGCCTTAGAGAAATCACAGAAAATTGTAGCTGTAGAGTGATGGTTATTCAGGCTAGAGTATACATTATTAAAAAGGTCGAACATAGCATCATTTGTGCAACTGTTACTTAAAAATCCAAATTGATGGGTAGTAAGTATTTTATATTTAAGGAGAAAAGATAGAAACCTTTTTTTAACCAATCTTTCAATGATCTTAGATAATGTGGGCAGGAGTGCAATTGGGCGATAGTTCGAAGCTTCATCTTTATCACCTCCTTTATACAGAGGAATAATTATTGCTGTCTTAAGACAGTTTGGAAAAACTCCTTTTTGGAATGACTCGTTAATTAAAGTAGTAAGATGGTTTAATGTGCATTCAGGAAGTTCAGAGAACATTTTGAGAGTAAGCCCATCAGTCCCAGATGAGGATTTGTTTTTAATACTATTAATTGTACTACGGAGCTCATCTAATACTACGGGCGTGAGGAAGAAACTGTGTAAATTCTCATTTGCTTTAGGGAGATATGAAAGTGAATCATGGGAAGGAGTTATGGTGTTCACTAAATTTTTAGCCACATTAACAAAGTAAGTGTTTAAATCTTCAGATGAATTAAAGACTGTGCCAGACGATGAAGTCTTATTCCTTAAGTCATTTACAATAGCCCAAGTCTCCTTAGCGACATTACCGGCTTTGGCTAGCCTCGCATTATAATAAATGTCCTTGGCAGCTTTCATAGTCTTACGATAAACCTTTCTATAAAGTTTCATGTAATTATGAAAGAAGACGCTGTCCGTGAATTTCTTAAGGTGAGATAATGAGCGCATGTTCTTTGCAGATATACGCAAGCCTGTAGTAGACCAGGGTATACCTTGTTTACTCTTGATAGGCCTAAGAGGAAATGCCTTGTACGCCAGATTAGACAAGGTAACCATAAATCTAGAAAATTCGGAATCGACGTCAGCCGAGAGGACATCCCACTCTGTTGTTAGACATAGGTGGTGAAAATTTAGAAAATTTTCATCCGAAAAAATACGGCCCAATTTGTGTGAAGTATTTTTGCATTTGGATTTTAGCAAAAACTTTGATAATACTGCCTCATGATCAGAGAAACCCGAGTGAAGGACTCTACAGTATGAAGGACTATACAGCTACAGCTACACAATATTGTCACTGAAGTGTCACTGGATACGGCCGCCCAGCATTAGAATTTTTGTCGACCTCTCTTTATCTTTGGTATCACCTGTCCGTCACTTGTCACTGTCAGATCAAATCAGATGTTTTTGGATTTATTTATCCTTTGTTTTGGTTATTGAAATTTTATAATCATCAGATAAAATTTCGTAGTTAAATCGTTTATTTTTGATATGGATCGCAGTGTGAAATTCGTTCATTTTAATTGTGGAATTTCTGAGTTAAGTTCGTTCATTGACCGGATATGAAATATGGCTGTGGAAAATATTCTAGAACATCGTTTTTTATTTATGCCTTTTTGTGAGTTGGACCAGTCGAGATATATAGTTCTCTATCTATATCCTGGAGGGAGATTTCCGGTTGAAATCTGATTTTGTGAAGGAAATCGAATCCTTGCATCACTTCTTGTGTACTCCGACCGAGAATATCGTCGTGAAGAACTGGCTGCCGTTTCGTGAAGCATTCCCTGTTGGTGAATAGCAGGTCTTCGTAAAGAAGCATTAAGGCGAACATCCGAAACACATTTGGTCAGAGACGTGGTTGGATTTTGTTAAGTTTACATGGACCACCGACCAATTTCCGTAAGGGATTAAATAGCCTAATTTTTCCGACCGACCGATATTCCGATTCCACGTGCCCAAGAAGTCCCCGAGAGTTCCAAGGTATGCTATAATTATTCTGTCTATTCTACGTCAATGCTCAACTGATTTTTATTCGTATTGTTGACTGGTTTTCGACTTTTCCACGCCCACGTGGTGTAGAAAGATTAGTTGAGTGTTATCTTTCTTGAATCTTATTTGGTTGTTCGTAAACGTAGAGCAAGAAGACCGATCCAGACCGTAGCACAGAACAGTACAGAATTCCATCCGTTCCTGTTGTCTGTGTAGAGGTACCCGTTGGACATCATAAACCCTCGTTGAGGCAAAGTTCAGATTTGATTAGTCCTTCTTTATTACCTTTATTAACTCCTACACGTTGTTCTAGTCCTTGTTCTATAATTGAGGCTCTTTTCAAAGACAACCTAACAACTTGCCTTTCATCTGTATGTCTGCTGATATCCGTGGGCTCCAGTGACAGTACACCGAGCTGCTGTACCCTGCTGTAGCCACCCCATAGCTATACACCGTAGATCAGCCGGAGGAACTTACAAGTAGTTTCAAGATTGTACATCGATTTAAGTAAGACTGTTTAGATTTAGTTTGCTATTTGTATTCCGCCCTTAGAGTATACTTAGTTTAAGTTAAGGTGGATGACGTCTTAGTTTTAGTATAGCTTAGATCATTTTCATTTGGCATTAATTCTTATCGATTTAACAAACTAGGCGCCGTCTAGATTAGCCCTGGCAGCAAAAAGAAGACGTTAACTGAAATCTTTTACTTTTTTAAAAACTATCCAGAGATACTGTAATCTGTTCAAAAACTAAAATATAAAATTATTTTAGACTGGCGTTCGTAAATATTCCTTTTTCGCGTTGTTTCTACTGTTACTTTTGTGTAAATATTTGCTTATCAATTTGGCCAACGCGAACAAACACCATTACCAGCATAAATATTAATACGTTTCCATTATTAAAAAGTTAATTTGTTCCCGTCCTCGCTTTTCTGCTATCATTTATTTTTTGCAGGGATTTCTGTTCCCTGGCAGATGAAAAGACAAAACCTCCTGCTTATTTAATGAGTGTCTTTACTTGAAGCCGAGCCGTATAATTGCCGACCTGGCTTTTAAGTATTTCCTTTTCACTTCGTTTTATTCTGACACGGTGTGAATCCCTATTAGCGTCCGTGTTGAATGTTTTAGAAGTTTCGGGTTGCTGAATGGTATAAAAATTAATTTAAAAATATAAAAAGAATTATAAATAGACATATATCTTAATTCGCTAGGTAATAGAAAACTAGTGAACTGAAAAACTTATTTAACTGACGTTTTTAAATTAAATTAATTTGCACTTTGTATCAAACATGGACCTGTATAAGAAATGCAGAGCTATTTATTTCGACAGCTTTATCAGCGAAAAGTGGTTGTTCCCAAGGTATAACAAACATAAAACATTACACGATTATTTTTGGTCCCACGTTGGGCGCCAAAAATATGCAAAGTAACCATATGCGACCATTAATACCAAAATAATTAAAGTTTTTAAAACGTTACTCTTAATGCTTGTTTCATCTACGTTACCCTAGCTGGAGCTCAAAGCTTGGTAGGGTTTGTATAAAATAAAAAAAAAGTACAAAAAGTAAAATAAAGCCTAACCGCTACATGTATGGTATTCTCTGCATTAAGTATATCACACTGAAAAGAACAGCCATCCGACGACCAGTTTCGGAGATTTATCAAGTCATCAAGTCGTCTTTGCTGTAACCCTCAGTCTGACAAACGAATGTCAGAAAATAGCATTTGAGTACTGAACGTACTACTATGATGTCATCTAGCGGCAGCTGTAACAACTACTATAGTTACTAATTACTATAATTACTAATTAACTATTATTATTACTAATTTTTAATTTAGAAAGTGATTATAAAAATTCAAATAATTTAGCTACAAACTCCATAAAAATCATCAAAATCGGTTTACGAGAACAAAATATATTAAAAAATGTCTATACCAATTTCTCTAATATATTTGGTCACAGAATAGATTTTAACAACACCAAAATTATAATGAAAGAAGCGATATCCTCTAAAAGAAAACTTGAGAAAAACGAACTTGAGAAACTTGAAACTTGAAAAAAAGAGACTTTTTTAATACAATCTAAAAAAATAAATATATTGCTTATGCACCTGTAGATGTATGGCAATCGCTTCTTTGATTTTAAAGAACATAACATAAATAAACATAACATACGTAAAAATTAAAAACAAATTAAAAATAATCATACAGAAAGTTTGAAGCTTTTTGGTTTTACCTTATAAGTAATTGTTATCAAGTAGTAATTGTTAATTTTGAAGATCAACTTGATATAATGTCATTTTAACAAAACGTCAACGGTTTTTATAGACGTATCTGTTTAAAAAAAAACTAAAGTGTTCTCGAATAGTTGAATTTAAATATTTCAAATAGTTTTTCTTTATTCTTTGTATTTTTTTGCTTCCGAGGACGGAAAGAGATAAACTTTCCGAAACGTTAAGCAATTTTTTGATCGATAGGCAAATTTGTTTATCAGTAAGCCTGCTGACAATTAGTCTACGTTGGATTCATGCAGCAGTGTTTATAAATAAACTACACACACCGGAAAAATCTAAGGATATTACAATTTTATCCAGCCATCGTCAGTAATTTTATTATTTGCATTTCTGATATAATAAAATTAAAATAAACAAATAGTATACAGGACGTATTGGAAATAAAAATGCGAAATTTACCGAATTTTTCAAACTTACCTTGATTTTTATTGAACTCAAAAAATACACACATTTTTTTTATTCTAAACTGTGAATTAAAAAAAAAGATAAAACAATTTTTACTTAATAAAGGGTATGGCCTCCTCTACTGTTCATTACAGCCCTACATCGTCTCTCCATGCTCCTGATCAGGTTGTCGATCTCTTCTTGAGGTACAGCCTGCCACTTAAATTAACGAACCAGATCCCTACGAGTTTCACGAGGCATACCCATTTTCAAAATTATTCTTTGGACCGCGTCCCATACGTGCTCGATGGGGTTGAGGTCAGGAGATTGTGCCGGCCAGGGTAAGATGTTTAATTGATGAGCATTGATAAACTCACTTACCACTCTGGCTATATGAAGCCGTGCATTGTCATGCATGAGAATGAAGTTTCTCCCAAAATCATTGGCATATGGTAACACGACAGGCTCAAGCAACATCACAACTTTCACGGTAGCGTGCACTTAATCGCGATATTACACTTTGCGTTGTATTTAATGCTCTAGCTACCTCAATTTGGCGCATTCCAGCTTCGAGCATACCCATGGCCCTTAGCATATCGTCTCTGTTAAGATGTCTACGTTCCATAATGTCGTTTAATACTAAACAGAGTTATTTGAGTGAATTCTGGCCAGTTATCATAAAAACATATCCAGTACAGGTTAAATTCGAACAATTGATGCTAGGTGCTTTTTATACATTTGACAAAATATGCACAAACACTTCTGCAAATATCCTAAATTTAGAAATAACTAATGTGACTACTTCGTTTCAATCGAAGTAGAAAGAATCGGCCTACAAATATGTGGTTGTTTATTCAAAACATTTATATTTAACTTTAATAAAATGATATCCCTAGATTTTTCCGGTGTGTTTATTTTATTTTGCAGCTTTTTTGCAGTGGAGAAGTACACATATAGGATTTTCTTGGGAAAATAAATTAAACTTTGAAATATGTACATCAAAATTTTAAGGTGCACGTTTTTCGTGCCGGTGAGTACAATACAGATTTAGAAATGTTGTTAAAATAATTTTTAAAAGCATTACAAACTTTTTCACTTTAAGCATTTAATACGACTATTTTAAAAAACCACCCCGATCTTAATTTTAAATAAGGGGCTTTGGCTACGTTGTTTAGCTTTCCAAAAAGAATTAAGTAAAGCTTTCTTTCAGACCCTATTGAAATTTAAGTGGCTCTCGATTGTATTATTCAGAGTTTAATAGAAAATAAATGTCGCGCTGCCGAGGGCACTGAAATGTGAACCGGGCCGCTGGTGCTCGAGTGTCATTCGAGAGACGCTCTTGGGGCTTTAATAATTTTTCAATTTCCACGAAAACAAAGAAAAGAAACTAAATAATGTTCGACGGGGAGCTCTGGCCCGTCCATTGTGGCGTGTTCACGTTTCGGAGCTGCTAGGAAATGTATCGAAGTTAATATTTCTAGGGCGACGTTGCTCATAACTTTATAAGGTACGATTGCCCGTTCTTTATTTTATTACATTTTCAATTTTAAACAGAAATATATAAAGCAGTGGGTAATTTAGATTCGATTTTGAGACACCCAAGTACTCTAAAGAGACAATTGCAATTATTACAGAAAAAAACTACTTTGATTTAATCTTATACTAGATTTTAACTACCTTGTACTCAACTCCTGGTTTATATAAATTAAAAATAGTTTATACGAGTATAAATTTTAAATATAATTTAAAATGACTGTTTTTAATAGATTAATATTACCAATCAAACGGAAAATCAATTACTACCCAAATAAAACATTAAATTAGTTTAAATATAAAGCGAACTAAAATGTTTGAAATAGTTGGCATTCCTTTTTTAGTGGTTTTGAGGATTAGTTAATGGCAACGAATTGTGCCAATTCCAGTCTATTCACTGACGCTGAGTTTGGTTTTAGCCAATTTGATTTTGCTTTATCCCGATGAAATGTTTAATCTTTGGACATTTTAATTACTTATATAGTAGATAATTTTAAAGAGAATATTATTATATTCATGTTTTATACAGTATAATCAAAAAACGGCGTCCAGTTAGCTTGGAAATAGTTGGTAACAATAAATAGAATAACTTATAATCTAAAGATATTTGCACCATATTGCATTAGTACCTACGGATGGGGACCCGTTAAACTAACAAAAACCTTTTCCGTTTTGAGTGTAATAAATGTGGCATATTTTGAATGTATGAAACCACCATCCTTGAAATAAGTACAGTCTTTGTATTATTATTACTACTCTTTTATTAAACTTCAGAATAGTATAGCTGGATTCTTGGGAATAATGATCAAGGTTCTCTGTTGGTGCTCTTTTACTTGTGAATTCCAGGCAGAGTACGGCACTCCTTTCATTTCATTTAATAAAATAAGTAGGGCTATTTACAAATTTGGTTAAATAAAAAAAAATCAAATTTCCCAAAATATTCCTTCTGTCGAGGCGCATCCGAGGTAATCACGATAAAACATATTTTTAACACAACGTAGGTGCCTTTATTTCATTTAAATTGTTTGTTATACAGTTGGAAATATTACCCTTTCAACTTTGTTGAACCTTTGGTTACCAGAGTCGTTCAATCTATACTACAGATAATAAAATACATTTGAAATTAGCAGTAAGAAGTTCTACATATTTTTATAAATTTAAAAGGCAAAATCTACCTTTATATATAAGCTTATCATATAAGTCATCATATTACTCTGTATTTAATATAGTTGGTCGGCATTGCCAAACAACAAGGTTATTTATTATTATTTCTTCTCCAAATACTTTAAAATATTTGTTTGTACTTCTTTTTTTAATAAAAATATCTACCCTAAACATTAAACGAGGGTATTACAAAAAACCCGATGGTGCAAACTTTTTAACAACTCCTTAATACTTCTCAGCTTAAACTTCTTGCTTGCCTTAATATAAATGCAGTTTTAACGACCAACGAAAATTACTGAATTTTACTGGATATCTTGTAAAACGCTACAGCATCCCTAAAACTTTAATTTGGGACTCGTTGGTCTATGAATATTATAGTAGGGTACAGAGTAATTATAAGATTTTTTAATTCAAAATACTGTGAGATCAAATAAAAACAACGGACACTAAGGATATAAAAGATAATAGTATATTGTTTTATTAGGAGTAAAACATACTTTTTTTAAACAGAAAAAAGAAACAGTAAAGCTACATTTGCCACAATATATTTGTATATGATGATCCTTAACATTAGTTGTCTGTTATTCATTTTAAAGCCTAAAAACAACTAAACGATTAAGATCTTTCAAAACAGAAAATACACTTAGATCACATTGTGTTGTCATGAAACGAGGAAGTTTAAAACAAAAATTTAGTTATATTCCTATGATTTCTGGGGTTCCTCAGTTGTTGACATGGATAAGGAAGTACAGGTTTCTAAATTGCAGCAATATGCAGATGATTCTCAAATTTATTGCAAAATAGATATTAATAATTTGGAACAATTTTAGTTAAATTTTAACCACGATCTGAATAAAATTAATAAATATGCTCTGGATCATAATTTGAAATTAAATGCCGGTAAATCTTGTGTTATAGTATTTGGTAGTGATATAAACAAACTTACAAATACGGCTGGTAACATGAATATTCATATAGATAATGTTGTGATACCCATTGTTAGCGAGACTAAAAATCTTGGAGTCTATTTTGATGCGAAGCTTTCTTTTCAGGCACATATAACTACTAAATTAAAGGCTACTTATATACGTTTGAAGAATTTTTCATCTCTTAAGAAATATATACCATCAAAGACTAAGTATCAATTATGTGACACACTTATTTTATCTTTATTTGATTACGGCGATGTTGTTTATGGTACATCCATAAACGGGGTTGGATTCTCTAGAAAAATCTAGTTTTCTTTTAACATTCCTTTTAGAGATGATATAACGCCACATCTTAAAAATTTATCTATTTTATCCATTACTAACAGACGACAATTTCATTTAATGACATTCATTTATCGAATTTTAACTACAGAGCAGCCTCCCTATTTGTTCTCATTATTTCACTACGTTGACCATGCTCATTCGACTAGGCAAGTGCATTATTTTAAAATTCCTCAACACCGAACAGCTAACTTCCAAAAATCTTTCAGTTTCATAGCGCCACATTTGTGGAATAATATTTCTACTAACTTTAAATTTCAATCCTTTACAGATTATAAAAAAAACAAATTAATAATCATTTACTAAATTCGTGAAAATTATAATTTCTTTGACTGATTTGTGAGGCTCTTATTGTTCTGATATGTCCGTCATTGGTTGCTGTTCCGGATTTTACACTGTTTCGTTATGCCTCTCTGCTTATCTCCGCTCATCCCTGATAAAATTATATTTTATCTTTTTTTGTCTATTTATCTAGTTTCTGTTCATTTTTGTAATGTGATTTATTTCTATTTTGTTTTTGTGGTTTGGTTTGGATTTACCAAATTTTTTTTGATTTATTTCATTGGCACTTTGTGTCTTTGTATCGGGTTTTTTAATCACGGTGCGATCCCTTTAGACACACATTTATTAAGAATAATAAAATTATTAATCTGTAAAACTTAATGGGGTCTAATAAAAAAAATTGAATTTGAATTTGAATTTGAATTTGAAAAATGAACTATGGAAATAAAAAGGTACTCATAACATATTTTTTCAATTTATCCCCTGCTTATAAGCCTTCGTCGCTTTGGCTTTTCTATTCAATGATACTTACTATGATATCTATTAAAATAAATATATATGCTTCATCAGGTAGTAACTTGAAAGAT
Organism: Sitophilus oryzae; assembly: GCF_002938485.1. Classification (NCBI taxonomy): domain Eukaryota; kingdom Metazoa; phylum Arthropoda; class Insecta; order Coleoptera; family Curculionidae; genus Sitophilus; species Sitophilus oryzae. The sequence continues at coordinate 80,040 of NW_022146173.1, read as the reverse complement.
TTGTTCAAACTGTATCATTAACATTTATAATAAATAAGTTTTCATGTTTTTATAATTATTATCAATAGAACAGTTTATTTGTATTTAGTAGGTATTTAGTGCAAAATAAATGTTTTACAATTTTTTTTTCTCTTTGGAAGTTATCTAAACAAGGAGTGCGGTAATGAAAATGCGTGAGTTAAGAAGCTCTTAACTCACTCAAAATGCGTGAGTTAAGAGCTTTTTAACTCACTGACGTAGATAAAGAAAATTACGTTGTTTATAAAGACTAATTCATTAGCTATATAGAGACATCAAACTAACTACCGCACGGAAACAGTAAAGGTTTAGATACGTATCTACACGGGCCGTTGTTCTTTCTTCTTCTTCTTCAGAATGCGATTAACCAAAATGGCTATCGTTACACGCGAACTCTAAAATAAAGGAATTCTATTAAGGGGCCGGTTGGAGTTGGGCCCCTGGGAAACTTTAAATCCTTACTCTTTTTGCAACTTCTCCAGATCACTTCATAAAAGAAATCTCCTCAGTTTGTAACAAATAATTACGAAAGTTTTACGGCAGATATCTTTTCTTTTTCTCCTTCGGCTTTTTCGACAAGATTAGGTTTGTTAACGCTGCAACGCATTTAGTTTTTAAGTGCTCCAGTTTTATGTGAGATATTTCTGCTATATAAGTTCTTTTCTACAGATTTTTTTTATTATTGACATTTTAAGAAAGTGCATTCTTCAAAAAAAATTTCCTTCTTCTAAAATGGTTAATCCCGTTTATATTTTTCCAAATTTCCATACCGTTTAAAGTAAATTAAAAAAGAAACATGGAAATATAGCTGAATTAAAAAAAAAAATGTGTGCACTATGTGCGCATATCTGAAGTGAAACTAAGTCATAGATCATAGATAAAAGAAAATAATCTTCTATTAAGATAGATATGAAACTTAATAGTAAAATTTTGGGTCAAAGCGCCCCTCCGTGTTCTTAGTAGAGACTACGTTTAACCCAGCGCCTTCGCCTTTTCTGCTGTAAATATTTTTTATGTTTATATTTGATTTCAAAGAATTTAGTTTTAAAGTTGCACTGATATATTAGTATATCAGAGTAACTTTAATAAAACATAAGAATATATATATTTTACAGTTTATTAAATATAAATTTTGACTACAAGGTAGAAAGTAAATCACAATATTTGATAAAACTTATAAGTATACCATTTTTACAGTTAATAAATAATAAAACTATTTCTGACTATGATATTTAAAATTTAGATAGATAGAATATTAAAAAACATACCGGGTATTTGCAGACGCAGGCCCAAATTCAATAAAAACCAAAATTTTTCCTGCGAAAATCGGTCTTTTTTCACAGAAAAGGTATTTTTTGATGTATCAACAATCATTGTCAAGTTGACAATATACAGGGTTTTTTCTAATTAGTCTAAAAAATTGTGGTGTGATTTTTCATGTCTTCTTAAAACAATTTTTATATAACCATTGGGTCTAAAGTATTTCCTTTCTGATCTACAGGGTGTATAGGTACACTACTGCTTTTTTAAAGAAAATATATTTTTTTCTTGACTGGCCATCCTTTTTCAACAAAATTGATCTTTTGAGTTTTTCTTGTTCATCAAACGGTTGCCGAGAAAAAAATAAATATACTTATTAAGAGCCCGCCTTAAGCCGTTTTCTAACGATTTTTTATTTTTTAGATTAATTAGGAAACACCCTGTATATGCATATCACAGGCAACCAAATAAACTAGTAACCTCTAAAAATTATTTTTCCTACCACTAGCGACGTACCGTGTTTGGTTTGGTTGTAAGTACTAAATTATTTTATCAAAATTTCACCATATAAGTTTCCAGGCAATGGTCATAGACCATGATACAAAGAATACAAGGTTTGATATTGCGCAGGTTGGTCACTACGTCACAGGTGATAAACGGTACCATTGGTTAGCAAGTTCCGCGCGCCAATTTCAAATTGTCAAAAAATTGTCAAACAGATGACACAATAAATGTGAAAATAATTTTTCAAATGTCAAGCTCGATGATTGACATAACTTTTGGGGTTATGTCCTAATTCATTTTAGGTCTTTTTTTATTAGTGGCAATTGAACAATATGGATATTTTTTTGTATGGCGTATGACGTCACAGGTGGTATGCGCACACTTAACGAAATTGGAGCCGCTATCGATCATACCTTGTTTTCTTTGTACATGGTCATAGACCATGTCATAGACAAACAAATAAAAAGAGACTGGCAAATTAGATGGCAAAGAGAAGGACAACGTTCCCGTAGCGCAACTCAGAACGCAAAATTTCGTTCTATTTATGTTGATCTGCGCATTGCGTCTATTGGGCCCACTATCTCATTCTAATATAACAAGAGAGAAAGAAGCAGCCATAGAAAACGTATCATGGACGTTGTTTACAAATATGCATCCGGGGACATACTGTATATTAAACAGCGCAATGTTTGAAAAAATATTGTAGTATTGTCTAAATATAAAATTATTGAGACATTATTGATATTTTTTGGTAAATAGAAGCCAAAAAAATATGTTTCAGATAAATTTATTGTGAAATCTGGTTATGTGGAGGCATTTTGTTGACCCGATCGTTAAAACAACGAAGTTGACCGTGTGTAGGCAGCTTAAAAGAGATTTTTATGCAAAACAAACAGACAAAAGTGAACTTCCGGTACATCTAAATACTGTATAAACACGAGGCCTCGATACGTAACGTTCGTTTCTCTATTTTTGCCGTAACTTTCTCGTCTGGCGCTCGGTATTTGCCCGCGGACAAGTTCGAAAACTAAATGCAAATTTAACAGCGTTTATTTAAATTACTTCACAACTCCTAACCCGGGCGCCGCCGTTTCTGCGATTCGCTGGCGGTCGGAAAATTTAACGCAATTAATCCAGATTATGTTGTTTTGCATTTTATTTATATGCAATAAATACGAGAGCATTTCGCTACGTACATAACAAGACGGCGTCTGAATTTTAAGCAGGGGAACCGCGAAGCGGGAACTTCGAAGCACGTCGAAGGCATTTGCAGCGTGTTACTTTGTCTCTGTTCGTTAGGTTCTGGCTGGAAGATAAATAATAATTTTCTCTAATTTAGAGTAAAAAAATTACTAGTAAACTTTTAATATGTGTAACATTAGAACCTTTTAATTTGTGTAACATTAGAACTTAGAATTTAGAATGAGTGGGAGGGGGCTTAATCATTGCGACCCTACATACATACATACAGCCGTTACTCGCTGACACATAAAGAAGACGGTCACGCAAGGCGTTTTCTTTCATGAGCTTTTCTGTGACTGAAAAGCCCGATACGTGATGTTATCTGCCTACCGCACTCCGGACATTCAAAAATCTCATTGGTTTGTTGCCTCTTTACCTTTTGGTTGCCGCTGTTAACTGAGTTTACAACTCTTCTCCATTGAGTTCTATTGTGAGCTGCTTTTTCCCACTCATTCTGCATGTTAATTCCCTTTAAGTTTTCGTGGAAAATTTCCTTGTACCTTTTCAGTTGTCCACCCGGCCTCCTCTTACCGTCTGCAAGCTCACCGTAAAGCAGAGATTTTGGTATGCGGTTTTCTTGCATTCTGCATACGTGACCAGTCCATCTTAAGCGGGATTTTGTGACCATGACTTCAATACTCTCGCAGTTAGCTTTTTCAAGGACTTTTTCTAAGGTGTCTCTGTTGCAACTTATTTAATGCGTTCATGTGTCGGCGGTACGGCACCCAGGTTTCGCTCCCAGACCCCTCGGGGGATTATAATTGCTCGGTACACTGCAAGTTTTATTTTTGTACTCAGGTCATGATTGTAGAAAACCCTGTATTTTAATTTCCAGAATGCTCTTGAGGCGCTACTAATCCTGTGCTGAATTTCAGAGTCAATATTGGCCTTCTCCGAAATCAAACTGCCAAGGTAATTGAATTCCGCCACATATTCCAATAATTGCGACCCACTGCGACCCTACAGGTCAATTGTGTCCACCTTTCTTGAGTTATAACTCATCATACAGTCCTAGGGCTTTGACAAAAGCCAGTATCTGGGACGGTTTTACAGAAGGTAGTTCTCCATCTCCGATATCAGTCGTACCAAAGTTCACGGCACGAATGGTGGTCGTCTCGGCGCATTCAGTTATGAGATGTTCTGGTGCTTCTCCATTTTCCCACAGAATCTGCATTCGCCGTTTCTTCTTAGTTTCAATGAACACCTCAGTTGTTCATTGAGGAGACAAACCCCGTGACAATCCGAAGATTGTTCTTACTTAAATCCAGGAAGATCTTTGATTTTTCTTGGTCGTAAGCCCTCAGAAACTTCTTTGAGTATCTTAGACCGTTGCAAGATTCGCATTCCAGTTTGCGGATGGATATTAGAGTCTTCCAAGTTGTTGACTGCCGCTTTTAGTTGGTTATCACTTGGGAAGCAGAACGGTTCTGGTCCAGTTAGTGGAGTGTTCCCTCCTTTTCTAGCTAGATCATTTGCTTTTTCATTGCCTTCTAAAGCAGGCACCCAGAGTAGGAGAATTTTGTTTTCTTTGCCTAATTTATTTAGCTTCTCTATGCATTCTTTGACCAATTTCGAATTGATTGATACTGAGTTGATCGCTTTTCACGCTGCTTGACTATCAGATAAGATGGTTATTTCTTGTTTCCGATAGTTCCTATCTAAGATAAGTTGTACGCATCTTTTGATAGCGTAGATTTCTGCCTGTAGGATGCTAGGGTAGGTGCATATTGGTTCGGAGTATTTAGTTCTCGGCCTAAATACTCCGGTCCCTGTTCGCGCATTGGTTTTGAAAGCATCAGTATACCAAGTTATGGTATGGTCTTTTAACTGCTGAGCAGACTTTTCTCTCGTCCAATCCTTTTTATTGGCCAATACTACATTGAGGTGTTGCATTATTATTTGCTGTAATTATTTGTGTAACATTAACAAACTATTTCTTGAAAGAAGTATATTTTTTTTCGCGACTGGAAAAGGAAGCTACAAAATAAAAAAGGTAGGTATATATATTATGTAATCACCACTGCGTTGAATTCAAAGGGAAAAATAGCTTGTCAGTGTATTTTTAGTGGTAAAACAGATTTGCCTAACCGAAAAAAGTGTTTAACCTTTCAGGACCTATATTTGATACCAATTAAACTTTTAGTTACGTAATCGAGAGAGCCACCTGATTTTTTCTGTAATTGCATCCCTTTTAGTGCCGTAACCATAGAGTAAAGCCGTAACTATGGTAATATTTGAGAATAAGAAATTATACCGTGGGAAAATTTGCGGTGAACAGGCAGTTCTAAAAAGTTTTCGAAAAATATACAGGGAAATTTAAAAGAAAATGCACGATTTTTAACATCTTTTTTTTGCGAAAAAAACCTCATAGACGTGTTCCTGGGGCCGAAATATACCACCCCCGAAAATATTTGCACTTATTTAAGACTCACCCTGTATATACAACATATTATATATTAAACGCAATAGTGTCACTGTTAATTTAAGTTCTGCCAGAATTTTCCTCTAGATTTACCAGCTTTAAACAACTATCAGTATTAGAATAAATAATATAAATAACATATAATAAGCTCAGTAAAGACTGACAAACCACAAAATTTCAAATCAACTTCAAATGTGTCAAATGAACAGTCAAACAGAACTGTCAAGAATACCCGCCACAGGGCCCTCTGCCTGTCTACCATACATAAATACATGGATAGCAGTTTTAGGAATTTTATATAATTCCTAGGTATTCTACATAGCGTCTGGATATTAATTCTAAACCTTTTCGATGATCGAAATCAGTTATGAAGTGAGTGAGATATAACAGAAAAAAGAAAGTGACATTATTTGTTTCATAATATATTGGTATATTATTTGCATTTCTTTTTATTATACATCAATTTTCAGCTGGTCTACTTTGTTTGTCTCATTTATTTTATATCTTAGGTGGTATAGCTTCCTACTACAGAGTGTGCAGTCATTATTTTTTAAATAAACACATTTTATACAGATCGTCAACAAAAATCTACTGTTGAATTACTAATAATTATGTTTTACATTTTGATATTTTAAATTATTAATCCAAAAATCCATTACAAATGATTAAAAAATAATGTAAAATGAGAAATAATATATTAATAAAAATGCCTTTAAAATAAATTTAACTATTCGTTAATAACATAACAATATTTATCGATTACTTCCTATAAAAATGTCATGTAAAAGCAACAATATCTAAAAAAAATCACTTAATTTATTTTGTTATCATCTTGAAGGGAAAAGAAGATAGGAGTCTTATTTCATGTTTTCTTTTAAAATTGCTTCTGGATATGAAATTCCCTTTTTACCCTCCTAGTTGTAAATCAGCCTTTGGATAGGGTGGAAACATCTTATTTTAAAGTAAAATCTGAAACGATTTGTTTACAATTTTGTATATGTTCCGTCGTTATTTGTGATACGCAGTTTTTAGAATTACTTTCAGTCAGCAATGCGCAGGGTGTTTTAAAAAGCATGTGCCATCTCTCGTGCACTGAGGAAAAAAATATATTTTCGTGTTCTTTTTTAATTTTCTCTAAAACGGTACGGACATATGGAAAAGTATAAATGGGATTAACCATTATACAGGGTGTTTCAAAACGTTAAAATTCTTCACGTAAAAATAAGGTTTATTTTTCATATCAACATAGGACTGATTCTGCTTTGTTTCCTAGCTCCAGGGTGTTAAAGTCTCAATATTTTTTCGATTTATTATAATTTTTTTCCAAGTACTTTTAGCGTTTAAAATAAAATTTTGAGGATAAAAGTTACTATAAATGTGACCTATTTTAAGGTTAAAAATTGTCGCCATATTCACCTGGGACGTAGGTTATCACTGGAATATTTTTCTAAAAATTTAATATTTTTCTAAAAAAAGCATGTAGGCCACTGATTTTTTTTCTTTTGTTAGCGAAATAGTGTAAGCAGTTTAATGCCTATTCAAAGTTGTCTCTTGATATTTTTTCGATTTCGGCCTCCTTGATAAGATAAACCCAATTTTTTAATTTACCTCCATCAAAGTCTTATAGCAACCTTTAAAAAAAATTAATATCATTAACTTGCAAAAGTTTTAAATAAGTACTCATTGATTCCTCATCAAAAAATATGAAAAAAAGCTCCTATAAACATGGGTATGGAAATGCATAGCTTTAGAGTTACAGGATATTAAAAAATTAGATTTTTTGTAATTATATTAATTACCATATTTTTTTTTTGAAATTGAGATGTAGGTTGGACTAATAGTAACAGTATTTAATATTAAATTAGGTAAACTATATAATATATGAATTTAATTTCTATTTTAATTTTATTAATTGTGATTAATAAAATTGCGTTTATCTCATCAAGGAGGCCGAATTCGACAAAATATCAAAAGATCACTTTTAATTGACATTAAACAGCCTACTCTCAATTTTGATATCAAAAGAAAAAAAGTCAGTGGCTCATATGTTTTTTTTGAAAAATATTCCAGTGATAACCCATATGCACGTCCCTGATTACTTTATCGACACTTTTTTAGCATAAAATATGCAGCACGTATAGTAACTTTTACACTCAAAATTTCACTGAAATCACTAAAAGTACTTGGAAGAAAATTATAATAAATCGAAAAATTATTAAGATTTTAACACACTGTAGCTACGAAACAAAGCAGAATCGGACCTATATGGATATGAAAAATAAATCTTATTGTTAGGTGAGGAATGTCCCCACGAGATATGACACATGTTTTTTGAAACACCCTCTAGAACAAGTAACATTTTTGATGAAAAATGCATTTTTCTCAAAATGTCAATAATAAAAGTTTTTCTCTTGTAAACTCAATCCGGGGACATTCTGTATATCTGGCATTTGTACCAGCTCTCTGATTAAAGCGGTATTTTTGACTACTATACTTTCCAGAGAAAGTCTACGGAATATGGCAAATCGATTTAACTTAATCGATTAATTCGTACGATGAATCCATCCAGCTTCTAACTTGGCAACATTTCTCTTAGTCACGTCTTGAACACCTGCCGATTATTTCGGTTAGTTTACGGTTTGCGGCCTTTTCGACAGCCTTATGCACATACCCACTACGTAAACGGTGATTAATTAAGCTTCGATGTTTCTGGAAGTAACTCGAAAACTCGGTACGGTTGTTAGTGGCAAGTAATCCAGGATAAACTTCTTGGTGAACGATTATAATATGATTGAGTGATAATACAGAGTGAGTCTTACGTTATTTCATATAGTTCAATATTATTTTATTTTATCTAATATGACCATCATCATCATTTACAAGAAAAAAATATAGTATTAAGAGTCTATTACGCTGTACTGTTCGGGTCGCTCTCAGGGGTCGGGTAAAGCGGGTGTGTTGCCGAAGGAAATATATATTAACATTGAAAATGTTTCTGTTATCCTATATATGGGAGCCCAAATCGAATTAAAATGCTACATTTGCCACACCATGACGTCATATATACAAGGGTATAGGAAATCTCGGCGCAGCGCAGCGGCGGCAGTCGGCCAGCGCGCGCAAAAACCATTACATCGCTAATTGTTTATTGATATATCTTTATTAGTTTAAATGCAAAAAATATGGGGTTTGCTTTGTTACCTTGTCAAGACATAAGCGAAACTTATAAATTGTTTCTTTTTTTCATTTTGGCCTTCGTTTTTCGTTAAATGAAAGTTATATTTAAAAAAGTCCATTTTTAAACCAAATTTTTTCATGATTGAAATGAGTTATTCATGTTTAAAGTTTTTTTAGGTCATAAGCGCTAATGGAAATGTTTTTTTGTAAATAATTATAAAAAATTACTCCCTACGAAGACTTTATTTTGTACCGGATCAAAAAATAAGTATTTGTTTTCTCTATACGGTGGTATTAATATATCGATTTTTGATGACAGTGTCCTTTTTCCCGGTCTAATTTTGTTCTACTTTTAGAATATGGGTCCCCATATCACGTACTTGTACTTTCTTCCCTGAAAAATTCAGCTTGTGAGACCGAAGTGGGATACATATATAAAATGTCAAAGGGTTTTTTTGTTACATCCATCCCGCCGAAACAGCCTCACCCATCTTGATGATTCTTTTTTTAAATGAAAGGTATATATGTCTAGGTTTGTTATGAAGTATCATTATATCGTTTAATGGGTATTTCATTATGTAAAACGAATAAATATTAAAATATACCTGAAAAACACCTACACAAAATACCTCCAGAAATCAATTATTTGTCATTGTCAGTGGTGTGTCAGTTAGATTATAAAGATTATATATCAAGTTTTTAGATATTTTAAGGGTCAGTTCATACCACCAGCTTTAGATACATCAATATTAGCACAAAGATTCGTTTAAAGGACATTAGTGATTAGTGAATTAGTTATGCAAAGCGATTTTAGAAAATTCATCCTCTTAGAGTGAAAATTATGTCGAACGATTTGTTGTATGAAAATCATTTACTATCTGGTCTAGCAGAATGAAATTCTACAGAAAGAAGAATAAGAAGAGATTTTTGAAATTCATCAACCAAATAGGTTTGCCTTTAACAGTTAAAAAAATTATATCGTAAAGTGTAACTTTCCGTAAGAATTCTTTATCTATCATCGATCATGATCTGTCATCATGTTAACCTGATGTTTTGTATGTTAATTTCTTTTTTTGCTTGTTTGTTTTACGGATAGGTGCGATCGCATAATAATTATTGATTATTGATAATGTTTTTTTACTGTTAACATTACTACTTTTTCAGTGAATGTTTAAATCTCTTGTTTTTTGTTAAGTTCGTTATTTAAACATATGTATGTAATACACTCATATTAACACTAATCATATTTTTACGTTTTTATTTATCATTTTCAATGCCCCCCCGGTTGCATCTTTGTAAAGGACTGTGAATTTTCTATTTCAGAAATCTGCCTAAGGCTTAGCCCGTCGTGTTAAGCCATACCCAAAATTCCATACCCGCGTGCTTTGATTAAGACTTGATTAAGGTTTGCAGAGCTTTAGCATTTGCCATAAAACAGCGAGCAATTTGTTACAAAACCACATAAATTATGTATCACTGTAATCACAAAACTTCAATCTGTTTCCGTATTGTAACGGAATTTAAAATTATGTCTTTATTTTCGAGAAAATTTAGTCTAAATATAAGGAATATTTTGTTAATGTTCAACGCTTATTTTGCTACTTTTTCGGAGTAATAAAATGGATTCTAATAGTAATAGAAAAAAAGTGACATTATTTTTTTAAGAATATATTGGTATATGATTCGCATTTCTTTGTATTACACATCAATTTTAATTAGCCTATTTTTTGTCTTTTTTGACACAGTCTGCCCAGTCATGATGTCTCTTAGATAACCCATTTTATACAGATATCATCATCATCATCATTTCCAGCACCTAACCTAACCTTACATATTTAGATAATCTCGCTATAATTGGGTCAACTGTTATATTGTTAGCTATGTAAGTCCATTTTATCAATGCTAATTTCCTAATATGATGGTTCTATTTTGGTCTTCTTCAGGGTCTTTTAATTTCTCGTGGGTACCGTGCCTCCAACAATCAATTATTAAGACAACCATTTTACCATGTGTTACATATTCAATAAATTTTCCACCGACTTGGACATTTTTCATATGACACTTGTGCAGGGCCCGAATTCTGGAACTTCGACATAAAAACGTTACGCTTTCAAAGCGGTAAGCGAAAGTATTCGATTAGCGGAACGCCAAGCAGTCGATTTTTGTATTCTCGTTGCCGTGCGAATCGTTTCCGGGATACGCATTGAGCACATATTGGCAGCATTGCAATTTCTCAGGTATCTAATAGTCAAATGTGGATAAAACAATGAAAAATATCAATGTTACCTAAATTTCATAACCTACTGTTGAGTGATGTCAACTTATTTTTCTGTGGATATGTCATTATTCTTATCATACGAGGGAAATATTGAAGACGCTTCTCAGCATTTTCGATGTTTTGAACAATATTTATAACTGCCATGCCGTAAATTATTAATTACTTATTGAGAAATTTATAGAAGAAGAAGTGGTTTGCAGTAACGAGCAAGAGAACGCACAAAATCACAATTTTTTCTATTTTTTTACTGAGAGTTCTGTAACAGTCAAATTTCCTCGCAACGACCTGTGCTAGCTCATAAAATATCGCAAATAGCTATTATTTTTGCATCATGTTTACTATAATTTTATTGTTAAATATTATTTTATTTAAATTTTACAATTATGCAACCCGATATACACCGCGATAAACAGCTATAGATACACAATATTGTCACTGGACCAGGCATACCAGCAGTAATAGGCTTTTTGTCCATCTCTCTATATCTTTGATCATCACCTCCGTCACTTGTCACTGTTAGATCAAATCAGATGTTTTTGGATTTATTTATCCTTTGTTTTGGTTATTGAAATTTTATAATTATCAGATAAAATTTCGTAGTTAAATTGGTTATTTTTGATGTGGATCGCAGTGTGCAATTCGTTCTTTTAATTGTGGAATTTCTGAGTTTAGTTCGTTCATTGACCGGATATAGAATATGGCTGAGAAGAAAACATCATTTTTTATTTATGCCTTTTTGTGAGTTGGACTAGTCAAGATATATAGTTCTCTATCTATATCCTGGAGGGAGATTTCCGGTTGAAAGCTGATTTTGTGAAGGAAATCGAATCCTTGCATCACTTCTTGTGTACTCCCCGACCGAGAATATCGTCGTGAAGAGCTGGCTGCCGTTTCGTGAAGCATTTCCTGTTGGTGAATAGCAGGTCTTCCTAGAGAAGGATTAAGTCTTCCGAAACACATTTGGTCAAAGACGTGGTTGGATTTTGTTGAGTTTACATGGACCACCGACCAATTTCCGTAAGGGATTAAATAGCCAAATTTTTCCGACCGATATCCCGATTCCACGTGCCCAAGAAGCTCCCGAACAGTTCCAAGGTATGCTATAATTCTTCTGCCTATTCTAAGTCAATGCTCAACTGATTTTTCTTCATATTGTTGTCTGGTTTTCGACTTTTCCACGCCCACGTGGTGTAGAAAGATTAGTTGAGTGTTATCTTTATTAAGTCTTATTTGGTTGTTCCTAATTGTAGAGCAAGAAGACCGATCCAGACCGTACAGCACAGAACAGTCCAGAATTTCATCCGTTCCTGTTGCCCGTGTGTAGAGTTACCCGTTGGACATCATAAACCCTCGTTGAGGTAAAGTTCGGATTTGATTAGTCCTTCTTTATTACCTTTATTAACTCCTACACGTTGTGCTAGTCCTTGTTCTATAATTGAGGCTCTTTTCTAAGACAACCAATGTTATTTAGGGTTTTTTGTTCATCATTTGAAACACCTGCCGACTATTTTTATTAAAATAAAAATAGTTTGGGTACTTAGGTCGACTCAGCCTTAAATGAGTACTTGGGATTCACAATCCTGAGGTAATAATAGGCGGTTGAAGCGTAGTGCACATTACCTTCCTTGTATACCGAACGGCTCTAGTATGGCAAGCTGTACCTTGCTACTCCCAAGGCGTTAAACGTTATACATGGGAGCTATTATTATTGTTAAATACTATAACTTTATTTGACGCGTGACAGAAATAAAATTAAAAGAAATATTGACGTTCACAACATTAATTTCACAAAATTATAGAAACTAAAACAAAATAAAACGCATTTTCTTGACTTATTGTTTGAATTTGCTATAAATAAAACCACCTCTATTTGTAAACTCGTTTGAAAACGTAACACTCCCAAGTAGCTCATAAAAACAAAAAAAAAATGTGTTTCCTCTCTTTATCAATCCATATTTTCATCCTTCGTCTGTGTGAGAATGTCCTTTCGTAACGACATAATTAGGAGTTTACCTTGGCGGCATAAACGTTATGTTTGGCTTCGCCTTTGACACGAAAATATGACTTTAATTGCTGCGAGGTCGGGGCGCTTTGTCGCCTACACACGCGTATAATTACTTTATATTAAACCAACAAGAAAATTGCGACACCCAGCAGCAAAGATCACACATCATATAAAATTTGTATCTTAATAAAAATCATCGTCTTCTAAGGAAAGTTAAAAACGATTTTTTTCTTTATTTCTTTTGATATTATTCAAAAAAATTGTCAATTTCTTTTAAGCTATTAAGCTGAAAAGACATTGACTAGTTTTAAAGTTATTATATTATAACGTTTAGCATTAAAATATGTTATAAGATAAGGTTTTAACACAGAAGATTTCAAATCAAATTTCTTTAGGGATTATAGTATTTTGTAATTTAATTAGTACTTTCATTTCTTTATCATTTTTCATGGTAAACGTAATTGCAGTAGAAGCAAAAGACAGTTTTAATCAAGTTTTCGTTACCCAGTGCAATTTTACGCCTCCTGATGCTCGGCCTTGCGGAGAGATTTTAATATAAAGCCAAAAACGCACCTGGGTAATGTCTTTGTTCTTTATCAGAGAGAGGTAAACGTTTCATATATCTTCCTAGCAACCTAATTTGCTTAATGTGCCAGTTTATCATAACTTTGCAAGATATGATTAACATTCTTTTTTATTACTTAAGCACCGTAACACACCACATAAACTACGTGTTACTGTCTATAATATAATGTCAAATATCGAAAGAAGGAAATGTAATGTGAGATAATACATTATGATCGAAAAAAAAACGGCGTCAGATGGCTATGAAATGAAGATCGCTGTCACTTTATATGTAAACTAGCGTGAACCAGCGACTTCGTTCGCGTCGAATTAATCATTTGTAATGGTGATGATAAAGCAAAGAAAGAATTTCCATTAACGTACAAACTGGAAAAAATTTTCTCACATTTATGTCAGCATGAGAAAAAACAATATGGCGATATTATTATATAACTTTCATCTCGTTGGAATTTCACTTTCGAAAAATCCGTTTGCCAAAAATAAGCTTTTTACGTCAAGCAGTTTAAGTAGAATCGTGGTTAAGAAATTACCCAACTTTTGATCAAACACCCTGTATGATTTTTTAAAAAATTTCAAAATGTGTAAAAAAACCAAATAAATTATGCTTGTCCAAGCGTTTTTCCGAAAGACTAACCGTTTTTTAAATAACACATATTGTAATATATGAGGAGCGTTTTCACCCTCTTGGAATTTGAGGTTCGAGAAACCCCTCCTTATCGAACCTTTACACCCTACAGTCAATTCGTTTGCAAAAAATCAACTTTAAACGTCAAGCAGTTTAAGCAGAATCGTGATTACTCAATGGTCATATTTTATAAAACACCCTGTATAAATTTATAAAAAATCTTAAAATATGTTAAACAACAAAATAAAATATACGTGTTTAAGAGTTTTTTCCGAAAAACTCACCGGTTTTTAAATAAAAAATATTTTAATATTTGAGGGATAGTTTCACCCCTTAGAATTCGAGTTTCGAAAAATCCCTTCTTATCGAACCTCTACACTCTAAAGTCAATCTGTTTTCCAAAAACAGGTTTTTACGTCAAGCGCTTTAAGCAGGATCGTGATTAATCAATGGCCAGATTTTTCGAAACACCCTGTATACATTTTTAAAAAATCTTAAAATATGTAAAAAAAACAAAATAAAATATACGTGTTTAAGCGTTTTTTCGGAAACCTGACCGTTTTTTAAATAAAAAATATTGTAATATTTGAGGGGTGGTTTCACCCCCTTGGAACTGGAATTTCGAAAAATCCCTTCTTATCGAACCTCTACACCCTAGAATCAACCTGTATGCCAAAATTGAGCTTCTTACGTTAAGTGGTTTGAGCAGGATCGTGATTAATCAGTATGTCAGTCACTTAAGGATTTTATATGTTAGTATAGATTTATATGGGAATAAGTCATCGATCATTTCCCAGCCAACTGGACGCCGTTTTTTTTTCGATCATACGGTAATTTACTGTTTTATTAGGAGTAAAATTGTGACACTTTTAGCGGCGAGTCTCATATTCACGGACATTTTTCAAAAAATAGACAAAAGATCCATTTCCTGAAAAGAATTCTGATTTTACTGGAAAAAAAATCTACAAAATAAAAAAGTTATTTTTTTTAAACACTACTACGTTGAATCCAAACGGAAGCCACATTGTCAGATGTATTCTACTAGTAAAAGAAATTTTCCTAACCGACAAAAATGCTTAACCCTTCAGGAAGTATACTTCCTCCTGTAGCCAGAAGAAAAAAAAAATACACACATATGTAAAGTATCTTAATAGAACTATTCAAAAACCCTTTTTTAGCAGATAAATCTACTATACTGAAACACTTAATTTGACAACACGATAGGTCATGCAACGGAAAATGAAAATGTCAATGTTGGAAGTTACACTTAGGGATAAAATACCCAATCATACAATACGAAATCGAACAGGTGTAAGGGATGCGGTGATATCTGTCTTACATCTGAAATGGAATTGGGCAGGATATGTGGCGAGGATAACAGATGGACGGTGGACAAAAAGAGTTGTGGAATGGAGACCAAGACACGAGGCCTATAGAAGCAGAGAACGACCTACTAGTCGATGGACAGATGATATTAAGAGAGTGACTGGAAACTGGATTCAAGTGGCACAAAATAGAAAGAAATGGCTAGAGGTAAGGGATACTGCTTTTGTTCAGCAGTGGACGGAATAATCTAAACGATGATGATGAAACCTACCATAAACCGTTGACGTTCTGTTAAAATGACATTATATGAAGTGAAACCTGAAATTAATAATTACTACCTCATGACAATAATTACTTAATGAGGTAAAACCAAAAAACCTCAAACTTTATAAATATGATTATACGAATTGTTACAAAACGAGCTAAAAAACAAAAAAAGAACATAGAAAACATTACTTAATGTAGGTAAGTATAAAGATAAGTCTTCATTTTTAACAATCAAATACAATTATACGAAAACTTTAAAAGTAGTTAAAGATTTAGAACTAAATTTGGTTAATAAGAATTAATTTGAAATGTGATGCCCCGCTAGATCTTCTGCGCTGTTCTCGTTTAAACAAATGTCACTTTCTAGAGCCCTAATTAAGATAAAACGCTTTTGCTTTACGCTGTCCTGTTTTGCTTCTGGGTCCTCTGCTGGCGTGGCGTAATTTTTAGATGCAAATTAAGGTGATGCCTGTTGGCGTTCGATCATTTTTAATCTGGCGACTGGAAAAATAGGCGAGAGCAGCGAAAAATCGGCTGGTCCGGATAGTTGGGGTTATCCGGTGGTTTTTACGTCACTAAAGTAGAGGTAAAGGGAAAATGAAGTAATGTATGAAAACAAAGCTTTGTTGAGGAGTTGTTAAAATTAGCCGTTTTTAGTTGTGTTTTTTGGCTGCTGTAGCTCAGTAGCAAATGTGTCGATTCCTATACGATATGGGCCTTTTATTTATTAAAATAACAATATTAATTTATTAAAATAGAGCGAACAGCAATCATCCATCACAACGAAGGCAATGGCAAACTATCTTGAGTGGATTTATATAGAGCGCGGTAGCTTAAACAACTTAATTTTACATCTACGAATACTCAGTATATATTTTTAGTAGTATATCTCGGTTTTAGGTTGTCTGTATTTTTAGTTTGACAAATTATTCTAAATTGTTGGATGAAATAAAAAACAATATAATGGTATTACTACATTAATTAATTTTTAGTACTTTATTTTTTTAGCCGACCATACCAACAGGTATTATTAAGATCGGCAAAAAAAAGTTTTTTTAATTTCACTGAAAATTTTTTTGGGTCATAAATGACCTAAATACAAAATATTTTCATGGTGTCTGTGTGTCTGTCTGTCCGCCTGTCCGTCTGTAACACGATAACTCAAAAACCGCTAAACCGATTTTAACCAAATTTGGCACAAAAATACTGTGGCACCCGAGAATCTGGCCATTAGTTTTTGGTGGGGGTGGTGGGTTGGTAACGGGGTATGGGAGGGGGTTAAAAATTTAAAAAAATCGTAACTCCAAAATTATACTAGCTAGCGAAACGCGGTTTTCAATTTAAGATTAGGAATAATATTTGCAACAAAATTTGTAATACCATCAAAATCAGTCAAAGTCGCAGTTTTTGAGATAAAAAAAATTGGAAAAATTCCTTTACTTTGGAACTAAAAGAACTGTCTACCAACTGTTTATTAACATACATTAGTATGGGCGGTTATACGTGCCTCCCGGGGCCATTTTTTTCATCTAATATGCGACATTTTTTCCACGAAATAATTCTATTGCAAACATTTTATAAATTTACTCAGAACAAAAATGTTAAAGAAACGCTAATCATGTACTACTGTATTATGACGAAATTTAATGTTACTTTTTCTTTTCTTCAATTATAATAATAATATAACGATTATTATTAATTTACTATACTTTTGTTCTAAAAAGAGAACTAGGTGGAGGAGATCTAGGAGGTGGATATCGGCCTATTCCAGTGCAAATGTTACAAATCTACTGTGGCCCTCTTCTGATATCTAGATTGCATTTTCTTGCCCTATCCTTTTATACGCAAAGAGGTGAAACCATAAAGCATGGTATTGCAAAGCATGTGTCGTCCAATATAAAGTACAGTACATCATAAAGTGGTCGGTATCCCGTGTTGTCTATATGGAACCTCATTGGAAGAAACGTAAATTTAAAGAAGTTCTTTTTGTTGCGAATAATAATAACATCTATACCAGCGGCGCACAGTGGGGCCGATTGCCATTTTTGCGGCCAGAACCTAATAAAACAGAAGTTGCTTTTTTAAAAAGTTTTGATGACCATAGAATACAGAAAAGACCGAAATATTATATTATGCACAGAAAAAAAATTTGGATACCGTGTATAATAAATGCAATTTGTAGGGCCCGAATAATAAGTAAAATTTCTTGGTTAATTTTTAAATACAATTAATTTTTTGCATTTTTTATAAAAGTACAATACTACTTGACTATTTCTTGCTATATTTTGAAAAAAAAAAACTTTTTCACTGATGCATACTAAATTAATTAATAAATTAGTATAAAATAAACAATAAAATATGCTATTTAACCTTGAGTTTTGTTGAGTGCCCAAAGTTGCCCAATTTATTGGCTGATGTTTTTTGAAAGATTGGACATAACCCTTCATGTATTTGTTACCATCTTGCGCAACTTTGCGCAACATTAAAAAAAATATTTTTAAATGTAAGTATGTACTTGGTACTTTGAGTAATAGATACTATAGGTCTTTATGATTTATTTAGATTAAGTTCGTGTGATTTTAATAAAATCTGATACTCATGAATCGCCTGTAATCAAGCACATAGTTAGGGGGTCCAAGAGTCCTAGACCCTTCAGTCCCACCCCACCTCAAATCTACAAATTTTGTGGGTTTTAACTAAATTAATGCTTAGATCGAGGCTTAGATAATATACAATGTCCCCACTCCTTTTTTATCTTTTTAATGGAACAACATGGAGATTTGAAGTAAGGTAATATGTTTAAAAATATTACGTTTTAGTCTAAATATGACAGTTTAAAATTTCAAGATGGCGGCTTAACTTATTAAAATATCCGCACGTAAATTCAAACTATGATATGTACTAAAATAATGAACCGATTTTAAAAATTTAAGCATTTAAACAAATTATTTTTAAACACATTACATTACGCTAAATTTAAAATCTTTTAGTTGCTCCAATCCAAAAATAGAAGGAGAAAAAAAAATTCCGGCACCCAAAACCACCCTCCCCCGAAATGGTTATTAAAATTTTTGGAACCCCCTCATCATCCGAAATTAATTTTTAGATGCTTGCCTGTAATAGGTACCTTGAAAAATCTAGCCCATACCTTCTTGATTACGTGCCGACTACTAATTTTGAGACATGTGAGACCACGATTGAAAATAATTATTTTTTTACTTCTTCAAAACTAGAATCCAAAAACAATATTTATTTTTTTATCAAAGTTGTTGGTTACATACGGATAAAAAAAAATATCAAACAGACCGATAAACAGACAGACAGACACACGGACATGCCACAAGACAACAATATTCGAAATGGCTTGCAAGGCAAAAGTGTAAAATTTTGTCATCCGGGTATTTTTTCTCACATTATATTGATGAGCTAACATGCTGGGTATATACGTGAACTATAATTTAATTAACTAAAATTTTGAAGATTGACTACCTAGAAATTCAATTAAGCAAAAACTGTTAAATTCTATATATTTTTGGTTGATTCATATATCTTTGAAGGTTTTGGCTAACGATTCTTCAATCGGACCCACCGTGCGGCGTAGCGTGGCGTCAATACAAGGGTATGTAATAAGTACTTGCATTTCACATTTTACCAATACAAATATAGTTTTTTTCTTTTTTTTTATTTAAGTCTTTAGTTTTGAAGTTCCAAAAACGAAACACACAAAAAATGTAACAGGTTAAAAAAATAATCAAACCAATTAAAAAAAGGAACTAAATTTAAGTTAAAAAACGTATCTGTTAGATTTTAAATTTGAAAATTAAGATCTATTCTTCTAGTATGCATATTTACGAAAACTTTTTTTTTCAAACGGAGGGGAAGAACGCATATTCTCTACTATCAAATCGTTCATCGCGACGCGCGACTGTATTTTTTACTTTATACCGCGAACGAGATGTGTTTATGAAACCGCATCACCCATCGACTAAAACAGTGAACGGGACACGTAATCGTGGCCGGAAAGTTCGCTAACCTCTGTTCGCCTTCGGATGCGTTCAAGATGTAACGAGGACAGTTGCATCATCGCGCTTTCGAGATATTTTAATTTTTTGCGTTTAGCGTATCTCTTGGCGTTATCTATAAAGCTCGACCGATACACACATTAAATAACTGAAATTTTAATTATTTGAATAAATTTACTGGGAATTTTAATTTATTACAGGAGATCTCTTTTTCAAATAAAAACATATATAAACTATTTTGAAGGGATGAAACGCATCAACCACATCAATGGAAGCCTGACCGCTGATCGCTATATATTCATGTATCTACTCGGAACACGCAACGGAGAATTTTTTGGTCAAATTTAAAGTATTATATTTTGTTATGTTTACACCTATTTTCATGAATTAGCAAGCTGTATACAATGTGTCCGTAAAGTAACGGATAAATTCATTTAAAATTCAACCGTTTTTTTTTGGAAAAACGCTCGGACACGTCAATCTTAATTTTTAGTGGCGCTACTTTTAAACTAATTTGCTGTTATACAGGGTGGCCCAAAAAAAGATATCACGTGACACTTCAATTTTTTAAATGGAATGCCCCGTATATATTGATGAATATCGATAGAGCTCATCGAGACGAATTCAACGATATAGGGGTTAATAGGTCTATCTTGAACCGTTTGTTTACAAAAAAAAAAACTTTACACTATCAAAAAACATCTTAATATTTTTTTTTGACTAACTGCAGGTAGGCACACGCTAAGTAAACACCAGTCTTATTGTTAGCCTTGTCACTTGAGTGTCAGAGCATTTTGTTATCAATTAAACATTCCTTTGCCTTGAAGTACAATGCCGTTATCACTTACACAAAGAATTGAAGTTTTAATGATGATTGGATATGGGGACCGAGTACGCACACAGAAAGAAGTATGCGTTTTGTTCAATAATAAATATCCTGAAATGAACATATCTCAATCAACAGTAAGTAGAATAGAAAATAAATTCCGAGAAACCGGTTCTGTTGATAATTTGTCAAAAAGCGGACGTCCTTCTGTCAGTGAGGAAGCCAAAACGAACATTTTTTTATCTTTCGAAGAAAATCCACATAATAGTGTCCGTCAGGTTGGTCGAGAATATAATGTTTCGAAAAGCTGTGTTCACAGCTTGCTAAGACTGGAGAGGTGGCACCCATACAAAATGAAGTTAGTACAGGAGTTATCCGAAGATGATCCAGATCGTAGAATGCAGTTTTGCCAAATATTGATGGATAGGTGCAATAATGATCCATTATTCGTAAAACGTATAATCTTCTCAGATGAATCTACATTTACTTTAAACGGAGAAGTCAATCGCCAAAACGTACGATATTGGTCCAACGAAAACCCTAGGTGGATGAGAGAAAGCCACACCCAATATCCTCAGAAAATCAACGTTTGGGCGGGCATTGTAGAGAATCGTATTATTGGGCCTTATTTTTTTGACGACACTCTAACTGGGATCAGGTATCTTCAATTTCTGCAGACTTATCTTATACCTACACTAAGGGGATTATTTCCAAATAGAAATAATCCTGAAATGTCACACGAAAATTTGTGGTATCAACAAGATGGCGCACCGCCACATTATGCAGTTTATGTGAGACGTTTCCTAGATCAAGTTTTTCCAGGGAAGTGGATTGGAAGGCGAGGAAGTATCGAATGGCCGCCAAGGTCACCTGACCTCACACCCCTTGATTTTTTCCTCTGGGGTCACCTGAAGAACGTCGTATTCAAAACTAAACCTGATAATCTCGAAGAACTAAAAAACAGGATTCGAAGAGAATGCGATAACATTTCTCGAGAAACTATAAGCAGGGTTCAAGAGGAATTCATTAACCGCTTAGGTTTCTGTCAAGCTCAAGAGGGATTTCAATTCGAACACTTTATTAAATAATAAGTTATTACCTTATCACCATTTCTTAGCACTGTCATTAAAATAAATCATAATTGCTGAGCGTTGCAACAGCTGTAAAGTTTTTTATTTTTTGTAAACAAACGGTTCAAGATAGACCTATTAACCCCTATATCGTTGAATTCGTCTCGATGAGCTCTATCGATATTCATAAAATATACGGGGCATTCCATTTAAAAAATTGAAGTGTCACGTGATATCTTTTTTTTGGGCCACCCTGTATACCAGCAAATTAGTTTAAAAGTAGCGCCTCTAAAAATTAAGATTGACGTGTCCGAGCGTTTTTCCAAAAAAAAAACGGTTGAATTTTAAATGAATTTATCCATTACTTTACGGACACACTGTATAATTATATCAACTTTAATTTGTATACTCAGTTTTTTATATGCTTTAGTGTTTGGCATATTATACAGTTTTAATCGAGGGGTTGTTTTTTTACCTTAACTTTATCCTTAACACCCTGTGCAATAATTTCGTGTGTAAATTTTCCTAAAATATCATTTTGCGGTCAGAACCATGTCTCCTAAGCATTTTGTTTTTTGGAACATATCAATACATGCCTTGGTTAATTTTTAAGAGCGAAATGAACTTGCCTCCAACAATTCGCAATTTTTTCAATTATCATTTCTTTTTGAAGTTATTTTTCAATATGACAAGACGGTTATGGTGATTATTGTGAACTATACAGGGTGCTACAAATTCGAGGTACGAGCATTGGTATCTCGGAAACCGTAATAGATACAAAGATGGTTAAATTGGGGCAAAGCTGCTCCTTGGCATGTTTACCAAGATGCCATCAAACAAGTTTTAAAATTTCAAGGATTGCGTTTTTGGGAAAAAATGGATTTTTTTGAAAACCAATTTTATTTTTTCCTGTCGTTACTTTTTAGAAAATCAAAAAACTAAATGCACTTTCTTATAGCCACTTTATTAGGGTTATCTGATGGTATTTTTAGATTTTAAAATTAGCTGATAATTTGTGAGATACAGAGGCCCACTTAATTTTTTTAAATACGGACCTGCATTTTTTATATCAGGTTTTGAAAAAACTTGGTCTCCTGAGTACAATGATATGCCACACTTGATACTTTTTTTTGTTTTGGGTACCTTAACAGTAACAAAACTATTTAACTGTCATTTAAAACAATTTGAAGTCCGACTCTGGTTTATTAATTTATTTAATCTGATTATATTTAGCACCATAATATTGATCAGCGCTAATTAACATTGAATAAGGAAAATCACGCCAATTGACTCAAATAATTAATATCCAGGTCAGCAATTTAAAGATATCTACTATTTTTAACTTTTTTTACTGTGAATTTGAGATATCAGTGTACGATCTAATAATATGCATAATATTAATCGTAGTTATAAATAAATCAACTTCTATAAACTAGTTTCTAATGCTCTCGAAAGGGTTACCACTCTCCATAATGCACACATTTCTTTTTCGTTCAATCTTATTTATAGCTCTTTGAACAGATCTTCTTCTTATACTTCCGAAAGCATTTTGTACTCTTTAATTGTTTTCTATTACTCGTTAATTGTTTTTGTACTGTCCAGACAATCTTAAGCTTAAATACGCCCAAGTTAGTCACAGGTAAATACCTTATTCTAGTACATGATCTCACTGGACACTACACACGCTACGGTCAATGATACATCTGTCCAAAACCTTATGTAAGATAAAATAAATAGAAACAATAGAAGTCTAAAATTATTCTAGAGTCAACCTTCCAGTTCTTAAGTTAACGCAAATTATTGCTATTACTCTCTTGAACAAAAACGGTCTATATACAAAACTCTTCTAACAACACAGTATAGTCAGATCTAATGGATAAACCATAAAAATACCCCACGTTAAATGGAAACTGCCCATCTTTCAATTCCCTAAGCAAATATTAGTTTTACTATTAACGAGTTAGCTATTGTAACGGCTAGACCGAGGCACGGTATGATAGAAATTGTTTATGTTGAGTTTAAGTACACAATGCCACTTTAAACTGTATGTTTTTGTAAGTATCCCCAGCCTTACTGGTAATAACACAAGTTTTAAAATTATGGGTAACCATATTAATTCAGCTACAGAACTTATATTGACTTTAAACATTTATGAAAATATACCGATCGCCATCGAAACCGCGTGGTCTGAATTTTAACGAGTAAGACAGATAGCTTAATGGAAAATCAAATGTATTAAAAAGAGATAAAAGGTTGATACATTTCTTCTATGCGGTATTGCCGGATTTTGCACCAAAATTTCAAACCGCACAAGTAGTCGTTTATGAAAAATGTTGCATCTAGGATTGGAACTTTATTTGTCACAATTAGTTACTCATTTTACTACAGCTGTAATATATTATATTTAGCTATTTAGCTTAGATATATTATTTTCATTCAGTAGTAATATAATAATCAGAAAATCATCATCATCATCATCAACATTTAGCTTATTCCGTCCACTGAACAAAACTCTCCCTTAATTCTAGTCATTTCTTTCTATTTTGTGCCACTTAAATCCAGTTTCCAGCCACTCTCTTAATATCATCTATCCATCGACTAGGAGGTCGTCCTCTGCTTCTATAGGCCTCGTTTCTTGGTTTCCATTCCACAAGTCTCTTTGTCCATTGTCCATCTGTTACCCTAGCCACATGTCCTGCCCAATTCCATTTAAGATATAAGACCGATATCACTGCATCTTTAACTCCTGTTCGATTTCGTATGGTATGATTGGGTATTTTATCTCTAAATGTAACTCCCAACATGGATCTTTCCATTTTCCGTTGCATGACCTGTATTCTATGTATGTTCTTTTTTATCAAAGTGAGTGTTTTAGCTCCATACGTGAAGACAGCGAAGATACACTGGTTAAAGACCTTTCTTTTTAAACATATTGGAAGATCAGATCTCAGTATATGCTTTAGTTTACCGAATGCCGCTCACGACAAACCTATTCTTCGTAGAATTGATGTAAAAAAATTATGTTATAAATGTTTAAATTTCTACTCAGTACTAAGTTTGTCATGTTTTGTGTTTTTGATAAGTTAATTTTCAAACCGACTTTTTCCGAAGCATCATTTAGCATATCCAGCATATTCTGTGCATCCTCTATGTTGTCTGTTATTAAAACAATATCATCTGCAAAACTGAGATGATTATTATGATTTATCAATTTGCCATCGATGTTAATTCCTGTTAAATCCCCCCAGTTTATCATTTTTAACATACTTTCTAGCACAGCAACGAATAGTTTAGTTTTGCCTTGGCATTATCATATTATGATGTCTTATGATTCCGGAGTATCAATGATCGATGCGACTCTCACTTAGTGTCTCTAGAAGCTTCCACTGGTCTACCGAATCAAAGGCCTTCTCAAAATCTACGAAGACAAGCATCACTAGTCTATTATACTCAATGCATTTATCGATAATTATCTTGACTATTAGAAGATTGTCATTTGTTCCGTAACCTGATCGGAAACCTGCTTGTTCGCTCGAAAGAAAAAAGTCTATTTCTATCAGTAATCAGTAAATACATGAAAGTTTTTAAAATCGTTTTTTTTCTACATATATTTTCCTACAAACGCAAAAACCGGCAACACTGTATGCCGCTTTTTATTTTGTCTCTCTGTCTGTCAACCGGCCATTTATATTTAATATTTATCTCTGTTGCATGCATTAAAATACAAACCACGCGGATGAAGTGACCAGGATTGTATAAGTTAAAAATGAAGTAAGTTATTCATAAAAATACAGTTTAAATGGATACCGTTTATATTTATTTAAATTTAGTACCACTGTATTTTTAGCAATTTTCATTTAAAAATGAATTAAATTTTACTAGCACATACAAAGAAGAAATTTCAATCATGTACTGCGAAATTAAGATAAACAAAAGAAATAACAAATGAAATTTATGCAAATTGAAATTTGCAGAAAGAAAAATATAACATTTTTATTGAAATGAAATGATAACACGCAAGGCAATATCACGTGTACATATTGTTTTAGATTAATATTATGTTGGCTATTTCAAATTGATATACACTAGTAATTTGATTTTAATCCAAAAACATTAACACGTATAAAACAAATTACTGAAATAGTTATTATATTATCATATTTATTGAGGATATCTAATAATTATTTCATGAATATTGGATTTATTCTGTTTGTTTTAAAATTTACCAAAATTTTATTCAATAAAATGAATCTTTTGAGTATATATTTTATTTTTCTGCACTAAGACAGTTATGTTTTAGATAATTTAGAAATACAGCACACAATTAGTAGAGTAATTAGATGTTTAAGAATGCTTAAAGAAGATGTTAAAAAGTTAAACAATGTTTCAAAAGTGTTTTATGCAAATAGTAGGTACTTGAATTAAGTTTATTTCATGACCATTTAACAGTTGAGGTCTTTTTAGTGGTATAAAGACTTTACGACAACTCTAAACGGCTATTAGAATGCGTTTGAGTGTAATTCTCAAGATTACTCTTATATCTGTTTAAAATATAGCTTTAGCGGTACATTTGCTACTTTGTAAAAACATAGTTAAATGGTATCTAAATTTAAATATATTTTTTTAAAAAGTTACTAGAACGCCAACTAACAGAACGCGTCAAACGATGAAAAGAGGGGTATTTCTCAAGACATATATTAATTTCCCACATTGCATTCCGATTGTACAAACTTATTTCTTTGTAAAATAAAATAAACAACTGAAGTTAAATTGACAGACGCATCTATCACTGTCAAGGATTTTGTCAAGAATCTGGGACCGACGGGCTAACTTTAAAAATGTTTTCGAATCTGCCAGAAAGCACTCTGAATCACCTAACTACTTTAATAAACATGTCATTTCAAAATGGTATTTTCCCAAAATGTCCTAAGACGGCAATAATCACTTCTCTGCATAAAGGAGAAGACAAAGATCAAGCTTCTAACTATGGCCAAATTGCACTCCTTCCAACCTATCCTATCTAAGATCATAGAAAGAAAGGTTGGTTAAAAGAAGGCTGGTATCTTTTCTGTTTATGTACAAAATACTTACTGAACATCAATTTGGATTTATAAGCAACAATTCCACAAATGACGCTATGTTTTCCCTCCTTAATAAAGTTTACTCCAGTCTAAATAACCATCATTCTACAGCAACAATTTTCTGTGATTTTTCTAAGGCGTTCGACTGTGTAAATCATAAGATCCTAATTAATAAACTGCAGCACTATGGGTTCAGGGGAACATCTCTCGAATGGTTTAAGTCGTATATGAGTAACAGAAGTCAACTTGTGAGGGTGGATACCACGTTGTCTTCTAGCAAGCTAATAGAATGTGGAGTACCTCAAGGCTCAGTACTAGGCTTTATTTTGTTTCTTCTTTTTATTAACGACATTGCTAACATAAACATCAGTAGTAAAATATGTCTTTTTGTGGACGACACTAGCTTCACTTGGAGCAACAAGGACGTCACGGCACTTCATAGGATTATATCAAATGACTTAATCACCATTAAAACTTGTTGCGATTCGAGTCTCAGCATTTCTAAAACTAAAGCTTTGTCGTATAAAAACTCGCTGCTGTCGTTTTATTTTTAACAACACCACTATTGACGTCGTAAAATCTGTAAAAATTCTTAGGGCTTGTTGTAGACAATTCTCTAAAATGGGACATGCATATCGACGCTTTGTCAAAAAAATTAAGCTCTGCCTGTTTTGCATTAAGATCTGTTTCTAAGGAGCTTAATTTGTGAGTGGCTGGAACTGTTTATTATGCACTTTTTGAGTCGCATCTCAGATATGCCCATCCATTCTGGGCGTGTTGTGCGACTCAATTTGACCGCATTTTCAAGCTCCAGAAGAGAGTTGTTCGATATTCACATACAACTCGAAAAAAGTGCACAATAACCTGCCATTTGAAATCAAACCCATAACATTATTTTCTTCATTTCGCAAAGCATTGAAATCTTATTTACTAAACAAGGCTTTCTACGCCGTAAATGACTTATATTTTGATAATCGAATTTGATCTTGTAAACACTGGTCTAATATTAGCTATTACTATACATATTTACTATAAACTTACTAAATATCTTTGAATCTTATTTTTATTTTTTTATTCTTTGATATTGTAAACATTTATAAATGTTTATTTTAAACAATAAGACTGACAATGTAATTTGTATACTTGTTTTGTATTCTCTTTTGTTTGTTTACTTTACCTTTGTCTACAAATTGTAAAATTTTTTGACAATAAAGGCATTTATTTATTTATTTTTGCCATACTGTACCGTCATTTATATTAGTCTAAATTCCTTCTAAAATCAACCAAAAACAAACGTGTCAACGGTTCGACGCTTTGCAGCGTCGTTGTCACACGACGTCAACCTAATTAAACCCTGGTTTTCGTCCTATTGTGCGCGCCGCTTCGCTCTCTCTAAACAAATTCGAACTTTTTGCCGCGAGACTCGGCTCGTCTTTAGCGGCTAATTAAAGCAATTTGCATGGCCCGCCGTTTAATCGAATAAAAGACTTAAATACTTCCCGCGCGCGAACAAAAGCGTGTCCCGAAAGAGTCGGAGAATCGG
Source organism: Sitophilus oryzae (assembly GCF_002938485.1). Classification (NCBI taxonomy): domain Eukaryota; kingdom Metazoa; phylum Arthropoda; class Insecta; order Coleoptera; family Curculionidae; genus Sitophilus; species Sitophilus oryzae. The sequence continues at coordinate 51,789 of NW_022146173.1, read as the reverse complement.
TCGATGTAGTTGGAGACGGGAACTTTCCAACTTGCAAATCGGTCTCTAATTACCTTTACTGTTGACATCGGTATTTATAGACTTTTCCTTCGTAAGTGAAGAACAGAAAATATCGATTGAAACTGGATTAATATGAGTAGAATCATCGTTATTGTCTCTTGAAAAAGTCTGGATTTTTGTTACGAGAAGTAAAATTTTTGGTATACACCACCAATGTTGAATCCAAACAGTTTGTCAGTAGATCTACTAGTAAAAAAGATCTACTAGTAAAAAATACCAACACATATTCAAAAATCGTGTCTTTTTAAATCCTGAATATTAAAGATTTATTGAAATCCTTGGAAACTGCGTATACCCATTACTATTCTTGATATAAAATGTGCATTTTTGATTATTTACTTGGGCTAGGATATTAAAATATTGGTTAAAATATGGTTATAAAATATAATATGGTAGGACATAAATAGACGTAAGCATGGTTATTTGTATAGATATTTATTTTTTTAATTTTTTGTTTTGCATTTTCAGTTTTTGATGAGACAATTGATTTTATTTGTGAAATGCCAACAAAAGACCTATGAATGATTGAACAATAGTGGCTTTACTGTATAATAGGTCTTTCCTGCTGATTTTTAGACCATTTGAAGACTACATGGGAAAAGCCAGATGTCACATTTTCATAGAAATTAAGATAGCGACACTACTTTATAGGCAAATGTTAGCGTTATAAAATTAAAAAATGCTTTATTGTACAAAAAGCCTAAATAGCTTCATCGACAAAGCATTTACAAAACAAACAAAAGCACAACAACAAATATACAAATAATAATAAATATCATACAATACAGATCAATTCAAAAAAAAATTACGTCATTAAAATTACAAATAAAACATACATGGACATTGCAGAACACAGGCGTATCTATAAAATTTTACAAAAGGAAAATTGTAAATGGATAAAATCATGTAAGAGTTATAAAATATTAAATATTAAATACTAGACCTTTAACCAGTGTGTGAGATGATCAAAATTTTAAAATTCAAAATTGTTCATGATTAAACATAAAAAAAAACGTCGTTTACCGCATATACTCTGTTTTTTTCTCAGGTAAGATTTCGACAGACGATGACAGAAGAAAAGCAGATGACGTCCCATACCAATCTATTTATTTTACTAAAAAAAGTTTCTAATAATTTTTAAGTTAACTATGGATGAGTTTAAATATAAATTCGTCATGCGTCGTCACTTGTTGTTTTTAACCAGTTTTATTGGCTTATTTCAAAAATGACATATCGTATTTCAATTTTATTGGTTTGACGGAACGATAAACGACAAACGGACGCCGATGCGTATGAACTCGCCTTTAGATTTTTGACGTTTGTCAAAGTCTTGCCAAATTATAGGTTATAATTTTGTGACAACTTTTGACAAATACCATGCGTTTTGAAAGATGATGCATTTTGATTCGTGTTATTACGTGTTTTGTGTCTTTTGAAGTCAAGTGGAGGAAAAATCGAGTGAAAATTAACTGTAGAATCCAGAGCACAGTTTAATCCTCGCTGCCCAGGCAGAAAGTCTTATATACACCAATAAAGTTACTATCAATAAAGTTCGTATACCATCTCGTTGTAGATAAGTGCATCTCGAATATGGTAGAAGGACCATACTAAAAACTGGAGTAGCTGTAAAATATCGACATCACACGATAGGTAAATAATGGATTTTAGTACTGCAGAAAAATAATGTCAAAAGGTACTGGTTTAAAAAATTAAGATTAAAGTTAATTAATCAACCTGTGAGGTATAAAATTTGGTAAGTGTTATTATTAATAAAATAGTTTGTTTTATTTATGATGTTTTATTTATTCCTGCGGAATATTACAAATTTGTATTTGTACATAAGTTATATCGATAAATATAATCATAAATGCGGGAAGTTTCATAAAGCTTGAAAGTAAGAAATAGTTCTTTTTATATTTTTTTGGTATGTGGTGTCTTCTTTTTGTTTGTTTTGTATTAACACATACCGTTTTTATTAAATAAAATAAGTAGATTACATTTTTTCAGTTTTATACAGTTTTTTTCACAATATTTTGAAGTTACTGTCAGTTAAATTTTAAATACATATATTAATTTCCTGCTATGCGTTCCAGTTGTACCAACTTATTTCTTTGTAAAATAAAATAAACTACTTTGAAATTAAAATGACAGACACATCTATCACTGTCAAGGATCTTCTCGTTGGACAGACTATATATATTATTATTATTCGATTATTCGAATCAATTTAGTGTTCTTACCTATTATCGTTCAAATCCATGTTAATCGATAATAAATATTTTGGATTTTTATTTTTTGTTTTAAAATATCTTTTTGGAACTGCTGGTTTTAGTAATTATTAAATTAAACGAACTAGAAAGCAATTCTCAACCATAACCTGTGCTATAACCCTATAAAATAATCAAAATAAGACATATCTCCTGTCAACGATTACTTCTTTGATCTGATGCTTCGCATAAACTTCGCGGCATGACAAGGTGATGCTGTGACGACTTTTTCTGTCATCACTCAAACAGAAAGAAAAAGGTATCCGTTGCTCAGGGTTAGAGGAGAGCTGGGTTCGTAGGTAAGGCTTGTGACCTGTGGTGACTTAATAATGTTGTTAAATAATAAAATAAAAGTAATAATGTATAGGCTGCAAAGATTCTAAAATTGATGTTAAGTATTCAAATAGTAATGGTCAAAGACAGTAAAAAGGGCGCCACTTACTTTGGGTATGAAAAGGTAAAGTAAGAAACCAGTAAGAAAATTTGATCATGAAATAGCTAAAATAAAATAATCAACAGCAATAAGGGTCTATTATGTTCATCAAGAATAAAAGTCAGATATAACTATCCTACGTTGAACATTTATTTAAAAACGAACACAATTATCAATCAGTTTAAACCCAGTTTCAATTATCCCAATGAAATCGTTAGTTACTTTAAGTAAACTCAAATTTAGTTAGAGTTCTCTCCAGTATACTATACTACGTAATATATAAACAGGTGAAATTTATGTAAGTAACAATACGATGATGTTTCGAAACAAGTCGTGTACAATAACCTTCAAAAATGAATCCGTGTTAGCGATTCTCACATAAAAGATCATACTGAAGTAAAACGTACCGTTAAGGACAAAGCATGACTTATAATGTTAACTAAAAGGTAAATTTTGACTATAATATATGGAATAAATGACAACAATTTACAGAGATATTCAAAATATTATCTCAAAGTAAAAAAAAATTTAGGGAATACCTTGTGTGTTGAACTTAGAACTTATCTGTATTTTTTTTTTTATTTTGTGACGTAGTGAACAGGTAGGCAGGCAGTCTCCAGATTAACGGAAGTGGATGTAGACTCTTCGATAGTAGCAGGAGTCTTCGATATCAGTAGAATAAATGTAGAGTCATAAATACTGTCTCAAAAGTGGTTACTCATATGCCAGTTACTTATACGTCAATTTCTTATACGCCAGTTACTCTATATAAAAAAAACTCTCAGAACAGTCACCGAATACCAAAAAAAAATAACTTACGGTCTGAAAATCAGCTGTACACATTCCAAAATATAGCCAAACCATATGCCGATCCAAACCAGTAATGCACAATCAAACATTATCAAAATAAATAAAAAACGGGAATAACTGAAATAAAATTTAGTTAGACATGGCGATACAAAATGGTAGATACACTTACTGTGATCTTATTCCAGGAAAAGGCCAAAAAAAACACGAACTAGGCTCTGAACAGTATATTCTACAGGATTTCAAATCTCCACCTTTGGATACCCGTGCCTTTACTGTTAGGAAAAGTGTTTCAGAAAGCCCTTTTTCTGAGATTCGTCGGACGCTGAACCACGCGTCTTTTTCTGATCTCAATCTCTCGGAAAAAGCCTCCTTTTCGCAAAACGGAAGTCTTCGAATTGACAGGTCATATGACCAAAGGCAATTAAGTGAACTCTATCGTCTATACTGAATGAAATTTGTTTTTATGGAAAGGAACCGCTACCTGTACTGAATGAAGTTTAACATCTAGCGAATAGATGGCGCCAGCAATATTAAAATTTGGAATTTTATAAAAAGAAAAATAAAACGCTACAATGCTGTCCCGCAGCCGTCAATCAAGGCTGACTCGCGGCCTTCAATTTTTACTCCCATCGCGCGTCAAAAAATAAATGTATATCGCATGTCACTCAATTATGAAAAAAACAAGACGCCGAAGATCGGGACATTAGGCGAATATATTTTTTTTTCTCTATATTAAAATTTTTCCTCATCAAGGGGCGTAAAATTGCACAGCCTTGTAGCGGAAACGTGATTAAATCCATTTTTTCCCTTGCGCGGCATTTACGCCAGGCCCAAGAAGAAAGCAGAAAAGAGAGGCAGATTCTAAAATTACAAGATATTAAATTTCCGGAAAACGATGCGGCAGACGAGGCGAATTTCGGCGCTGTTGTCGTTTAAGCGAGTGTCACTTTTTCGGGCCTTAATTAAAACAAAACGTCTTATCGCAGCGTCGTCGCTGCCCCCTACTCAAGGTTTCTTTCCGCTGACGTGTCTTCCAGAGGCAAATTGGGATAATGCCGATCATTTTAATCCCTAGATTTAAAAATTCACAGTCCTTTACAAAGATGCAACCGGGGGGGCATTGAAAATGATAAATAAAAACGTAAAAATATGATTAGTGTTAATATGAGTGTATTACATACATATGTTTAAATAACGAACTTCGAAAAAAACAAAATAACATACAAAACATCAGGTTAACATGATGACAGGTCATGATCAATGATCAGATAAAGAATTCTTACGGAAAGTTACACTTTACGATATATTTTTTTAACTGTTAAAGGCAAACCCCATTTAAACACAAAACTTTTTATTACCTACTACTGTATCTAAATTCTTAGCCACGCTTCTGTTTTTCTTGGCTGTTGTGCGTCACGTCACAGATTAACAGGCCCACGTTTGCACCACAAGGCGATGCTGCAGACCACTAGGTAGACCGGTCGTAGAAATTTATGTTATACAACTTGTAGTCAATCTACACAAATATTATCAGAAACTTTTTTTCTTTTAAAATGTGTTCAGATTTTGTAAAAAATATAAGTCAAAATCGCAAAACTTAAATTTGATATGAGTTTCTTAATTCGTTTTTAACTAATATAGTGGCGAATTACCAAAATTCCTTTTCAATGAAAATTAATGAGTTAAATAAAATAATTTAATAAATTACTCGCTTTTTTCTCGCGACTACGTTCGCGTTACACCTCGAATCGTTCATGCATTGATTAAATGATTTTTTACTTCTTTATAGAGAGCTAGTGAGCATAGATGTTTTTTATTTTTCATCTTTTTTTTATTTATTAAGAGCACTAATACTCTCTTTATAGGTTATTTTTTATTCTTTGAAGGATAATTGAGGAAGCTATATTTCGTTATGATGTCACTAAATAAACCCTTGTATAAAATTTTATACTGCCTGGTTTATAATGTTATAGTATTGCATTTTCGTACAGCAAACTTTCATTCCCTATTCTACTACTACTACTATAAATTTCATAAATTCGCTTTACCTTTATGCCAATGTTTATGTGTATAATCCAGAGGTCACCAAGTTTTATATAAACTTTTACTAACTTTACCCATTTGGTTGATGAATTTCAAAAATTTCTTCTAATTCTTTCTGTAGGATTTCATTCTTCTAGACCAAATAGTAAGGAATTTTCATACAACAAACTGTTCCGAGATAATTTTACTCTCTAAGAGGACGAATTTCCTAAAACCAATCAGGAAAAATCCAAAACCTACCGTTATAGGAGGTATAAGATGATTAAACTTATATAATGACAACTACTTATCGGATAACAAATTAATTACTACTGTCAGCTAGTTCAGCTACTGTCTAGGTAGAATATACCTAGAGTACCTACACCTACCTATGATGTAGGTAGATTAAAGCTTATTTTGACGTTACCTCTCACTTCGGTGTCACAAGCTGATTTTTTCAGGGATGGAAGTACAGTACATGATATGGGGACCCTTATTCCGAAAGTAGTACAAAATTAGACTGGGTAAAAGGGCACTATCATCAAAAATCGATATATTAATACCACCGTATAGAGAAAACAAATACTTATTTTTTGATCCAGTACACAATAAAGTCTTCATAGGGAGTAATTTTTTATAATTATTTACATTTTTTTATATTTTTAAAAAAACATTTCCATTAGCGCTTATGACCAAAAAAAACTTTAAACATGAATAATCATTTCAATCATGCGAAAATTTGGTTTAAAAATAGATTTTTTTTAATATAACTTTCATTTAACGAAAAACGAAGGCCTAAATGAAAAAAAGAAACAATTTAAAAGTTTCGCTTATGGCTTGACAAGGTATCAAAGCAAACCCCATATTTTTTGCTTTTAAACTAATAAAGATATATCAATAAACAATTAGCGATGTAATGGTTTTTGCGGGCGCTGGCCGACTGCCGCCGCTGCGCCGAGATTTCCTATACCCTTGTATATATGACGTCATGGTGTGGCAAATGTAGCATTTTAATTCGATTTGGGCTCCCTTATATAGGATAACAGAAACATTTTCAATGTTAAAAAAAACTGAAAAACGTGAGGAAGAGGAAGAAAAATCGGTTAGTTTGGTTAGTCAGGATTATCTGGTAAAACATAAATATGAAATATTATTTTGTTTCGCAGTTTTATTTTAGTCCAGTAAATAAGTACACGAAAAAGTCTCAGCTTAATTCGTTGACCATGACTTTGTGTAGAATGTAGAATGTTTAGGAGGTGTTCCCCTTTCTTGAGTTATAACGAGTTATAACTCATCATACAGTCTTAGGGCTTTAACAAACGCCAGTATCTGAGACGGCTCCACCGAGGCCAGCTCTCCATCCTCGACATCAGCCGTACCAAAGTTTATGGCACAAATGGTCATCGTCTCGGCGCAGTCAGTGATAAGGTGTTCTGGTGTTTCCCCATTTTCCCCACAGAATCTGCATTGTTGGAGTTGGAGGACACCCATTCCAAGTTACGGATGGAGTATTCCAGATTCTTCAGTTCCGTTTTCAGTTGGTTCCCGCTTGGAAAACAGAACGGTTCTCGTCCAGTTAGTGGAGTGTTCGCTGCTTTTCTAGCTAGATTGTTTGCCTAATTTGTTGAGCTTCTCTAGGCATTCTTTGACAAACTTCAAATTGATGGTTACTGAGTTGATCGCGTTTAGTGCTGCTCGATTATCGGATAGGATGGTTAGATTAGGACCATGATTTTTTAGGCGGATTGTGTACCTTTTGGCCCCAATGGCCAAAAAATAAGTTTTTCGCAAGTATCTGCCAAAATATACAAGTTACAAAATGTTTCTTAAATAAAAAATAAGCTTGGGTCATTATCTACAAAAAAAGTTCCGACTCTTTTTTTCGTAAAGTCTCAAGAAAATGGTTAAAAACGGCCTTAAAGGACCAAAGAACGGTTTTCACCAATATTGGCCGAAATATGGCATGTCACCAAATTGAAGATTGGGTCCTTTTTTTGATAGATGTCAATAAACAAATATGTTTTAATTTTTCTATTAATCGTTGTATTGGCTGTAATAATAACTGTTTATTTAATTTTTGTATTTTTAAAGTATACTTTGTAGTCTGTGGCCTATGGATGTGGACACCTTTGTACAACAAGACAAGGATTGTACAACTACGGTAGCGAGCACAGTTTTACGCACCGATTTTGCTAGTGGGGACATAACTTGGGCTATTTCGGCTGACTGATACTGTTTTCGCAACAGATTTAGCAGATTCGCAACAGTAGCGTCTTCCTCCTCTTATTCCTTCGTGATTTAATTGTTAGGTGAGCTAAAATATGATGCTGACACTTATTTCGACTATTCGTAATTACGCAATTTTCTTTTGTTTACGACACTTTCTGGAAATCTCAAAAAAGGGGAAAAAGCCACTCACGAATAGTTTTTTCTTATTAAAATGTTGTTTAAAGAAACTCTAAGAACAACTATTAAAAAAAATCTTAACAAATAAGTTGTTATTATTATTGAAAATATGAATAAGTTTGTAAAAATCTGAAAATTTCTAGAGCAAGGAATGTTTGTCCGCTTTTTTATCATAAAATATGACAAAATTCAAACAAGTTCCAAAATGTGATAGCTGTTGATTCTACATTTTAAATAAACTTTGAATCATCAAAAAATATTAAATTTTAGCCGAGTTATTAAACAATTTGTACTATCAATCAAAAAGATGTGATGAGTTTCGTTTAATAAGTCTGATGAGACAAGTCCTAAAGCTGTTTTTAAAGGTTCTGCATAATCGAATCCGAAGAAAATGTGAGTTAGACATAAGTGAACAGCAAATGGGATTTCGCGAGGGACTGGGGACGAGAGAAGCTCTGTTTGCGCTATCGGTGCTTTTGCAGAAGTGCAGAGATCAACGAAAGGAGGTACACCTATGCTTCTTAGACTACACGAAGGCATTCGACTGCGTCAACCACAGGGAATTGCTGAGCATCCTTGAAAGAAGAGGCCTGGATACCCAAGACCTGAAAATTATCCAAAAGCTATACGAACAACAAGTAGCGACAGTAAAACTACAGGACACTGAAACAACAGCAATACCTATCAAGCGTGGAGTTAGGCAAGGATGCGTATTGAGCCCTATGCTCTTCAATATGTACTCCGAACTAATATTTCGAAATGCGCTTGAGGGATCAGAAGACGGCATAAAAGTGAATGGCAGGCTGATTAACAACATGAGATATGCTGATGATACCGTCGTTATTGCAGACACCACTGAGGGCCTGCAAAGACTTCTTGATAGACTGTCCTCGGTGGGCGACTCAATGGGTCTCAGGATAAATACAAACAAAACAAAAGTCATGGTGATAAATAGAGATGCAAGACAGGCAACGGAGGTAGTCGTAGGTGGGACACCAATAGCAAGAGTCTCAAAGTTTAGATATTTGGGCAGTTGGATTAGTGAAGACCTAAACCCAGACATTGAGATCAGAGCTCGAATTGAGATGGCTAGATCAAACTTCCTAAAATTGCGGAACCTACTGTGCGATAAACGTCTCAACATCCATATAAAAGACAACTTCGTCAAGTGCTACGTACTTTCCACACTTCTCTACGGGGTTGAGTCGTGGACACTCAAAGTAAGCGCAATGAATAAGTTGGAAGCATTTGAGATGTGGGTATATCGCAGAATGCTGAGAATACCATGGACTGACCGTGTCTCGAATGAACGAGTTCTAAACCAAATGAACAAGGACCGAGAACTCCTCGACATAATAAAAAAGAGGAAAGCAGCCTATTTGGGCCATATCATGAGACATAGCAAGTATGAATTCCTTCAGCTCATCATCGAGGGTAAAATTGAGGGAAAGCGCGGACCCGGACGACGGCAATGCTCCTGGCTGAAGAACATCAGAGATTGGACAGGCCTGGACTCACATACTTTGCTGAGAAGAGCGAAAAATAGAGAGGAATTTGCCATGGTTGTTGCCGATCTTCACTGAATGGAGAAGGCACTTTAAGAAGAAGAAGAACTATCAATCAATGATACGCTTATGAAACCTATCTTCGGAGCGTTAAGACTTGCAGAGAAAATTGAGGGATATTCGAGGCGGAATATCTCGAAAACTACTAATTCTACGTTAAAAATTATAAGTCATTTTTGTAGGTAATTACTTAAGGTTTATTTTCTATTTCAAGAAAAGTTTTGTAAATTTCATATTTTGGCAGATATTTGAGAAAAACTGATTTTTCGGCCATTTGGGGCCATATTTTGGCTAAAGCCGGCCTAACACGATGTTAACTTAACAAACTAAGCCGTGGTTTGTTGTGACCACTTCACTTACTGGACTATTTCTTTTATTCTCCACCACAGTTAAAAACATTATTTCTTATGAAACTTATAATATGTGTATTATTATTTTTTGTGATACTTCAGACACTTGCATGTAATATTTTTTAATATTTAACCTAGGTACCAAATAATTACCTAGGACTATTGTTATGATATATTTTGTTGTAAACACAGATTCGTATACGGAACTGGCACAAAGCAGTTATCAGGAACTATGAACTTATCTGCTGATGGAAATTAATTGGAGCAGTGAGGCAATGACCGCCGCGCCGTCCGGCAGGACGCACAGATTAATTTATTGAGCTAAACTGACCAGTTGAATGACAAGCGCTAACTGTTGAATTATTGGAACAACCGTTTCAACAATGCCCATTTTAATTGTCACGATTGCACTTTTGTGTGTAATGTTTGTATTAATAACTAAATATTCTTCTTAGAAGTGTATTTGAACATACATGAATGAAGAAGTTTATTTTAAGTGTCATAATTTTATTAAAAAAAAAATTGATAAAAATGTCATCTCTCCAGAAAATTGTTAATAAACTAGTTATAAGTATGTTTTGTAGGGATAGCTAATTAATATCCTGCATGATTGGGCAAAAACGGCGTCCACTTAGCTTGGAAATGAACATCGCTCTTCATTCCATAGCTATCGCTGACGCCGTTTTTTCTCAATCATATTGTACTTCTTAGTAGTGTATTTCAATACGTATGTGTAGAAAAAATATTGTTTTGTGTCGAACTAATTATAAAAATCTCTCTCTCTCTCTATTTATGTATATTATTAAGTTTCTGATGTTACATCATCATCATCATCATTTTCAGCTTATTCAACCATTTCCAATTATGGTGTAGACTCCCTCACATACTTTTTTAGAATTTTAGAATTTAGAATGAGTGGGAGGGGGGTTAATCACTTCGACCTTACAGATCCATTGTGTCCCCCTTTCTTGAATCATAACTCATCATACAGTCCCAGGGCTTTGACAAAAGCCAGTATCTGGGACGGTTTTATAGAGGGTAGTTCTCCATCTCCAATATCAGTCGTACCAAAATTCATGGCACGAATGGTTGTCATCTCGGCGCACTCAGTGATGAGGTGTACTGGTGTTTCCCCATCTTCCCCACAGAATCTGCATTCGCCGTTTCTTCTTAGTTTCAATCTACTGAGGTGTTCGTTGAGGAGACAGTGTCCTGTTAAAAACCCCGTGACAATCCGAAGATTGTTCTTACTCAGACCCAGGAAGATCTGTGATTTTTCTTCATCATAAGCCCTCAGAAACTTCTTCGAGTGTCTTAGACCATTGGAAAATTTCCATTCCAGGTTGCGGATGGAATCTTCCAAGTTCTTGAGTTCCGCCTTGAGTTGGTTACCACTTGGAAAGCAGAACGGTTCTGGTTCAGTTAGTGGAGTGTTCGCTGCTTTCCTAGCTAGATTATTTGCTTTTTCATTGCCTTCTATCCCTTGGTGAGCAGGCACCCAGTGTAGGAGGACTTTGTTTTCTTTGCCTAATTTATTCAGCTTCTCTATGCATTCTTTAACCAATTTCGAATTGCTTGATACTGAGTTGATCGCCTTTAACGCTGCTTGACTATCAGATAAGATGGCTATTTCTTGTTTCCGATAGTTCCTATCTAAGATAAGTTGTACGCATCTCTCGATAGCGTAGATTTCTGCCTGTAGGATATTAGGGTAAGTGCCCATTGGTCACATACTTAGATATTCTCTTTGTAGTTGGCCCCATTGTTGTCTAATATTAGCTATGCGGGCCCAAGTTATCCCTGCTAATTTCCTAATATCATTGTCCCATCTCAGGTTCGGTCTTCTTCTAGGTCTCTTAATTGCTGTTATTTTTGCTAGCCATTATTGCTAGCTGTATTTAGTTCATTAATTTGTGCTTGTAGTTCTTCAGAACTATTGGCAATTGTTGTCAAAAAAGTAATATTATAATAGAATAAAAAAATTGCAATTAAATTAATTAATTTTCTTTAAAAAAACATCGTGTCTCTACGGTTCTATCGTTCTGTGTAAATACGGAATTCAAAGGGAATTGTTGATAAAGTTTTGTTACAATATTTACTTGCTTCGAATGTGCTGCGGACAAAACACGTGTGTGTATAATGCAGAAGCCACCGCTGGCTTAAGGGCTTTAATCATTAGGTCCTCCCCTGTATTGTTTTTCTTTGTCAGTAGAGAACAATGGGAAATAGAATGCGTAAAGAGTAAGTTTACTTGCACTTATGCAGTGCTGCAATTTAAAATGTCTTAAAGTGTAATAGATGTCAATAAACAAATATGTTTTAATTTTTCTATTAATCGTTGTACTGGCTGTAATAATAACTGTTTATTTAATTTTTGTATTTTTAAAGTATACTTTGTAGTCTGTGTCCTATGGATGTGGACACGTTTGTATAACAAGACAAGAATTGTACAACTACGGTAGCGAGCACAGTTTTACGCACCGGTTTTGCTAGTGGGGACATAACTTGGGCTATTTCGGCTAACTAATACCGTTTTCGCAACAGATGTAGCGTCTTCCTCCTCTTATTCCTTCGTGATTTAATTGTTAGGTGAGTTTTTTTAAGATAGTTTAATACACTCAAAAACCCAACGGAGAAATTTTTGGTCAAATTTAAGGTGTTTTTTTGATATTTTTAGCCCTATTTTCATTTTAATTCGTAGACTAAGTTTTTTATAAACTTTAGTATTTGGCATATTATACAGGGTTAATCGAAGGGTTGTTTTTTACCGTAAATTTTCCTAAAATATACTTTTACGGTCAGAACCATGACTCCTGAGTATTTTCTTTTTTGATTCATGTCAATACATGCTTTGGTTAATTTTTAAGAGCGAAATGAATTGATCACAATAATTTTTCAGTTTTTTTCAATTATCATCACGTTTTGATGTAATTTTTTAATATGACGAGATGGATAATAGTCACCAATATTATCGTAACGTCATATTACGCTGCATTGAATACTCTATACTAAATTTGAAAAAAAACGTTAAAGACTAACGATACAAAGAGAGTCCTGGTTTTAATAAACATTAATAACGATAACAGAACTAACAATATTAAAAAAAACATCTGTAATACTCAAGTATTATAGAAAGAGAATAAAAATGTAAAAAATACCATAATACTTTGTATTGCCTCCCTTGGCTGTTATAACTGCCTGTATACGTCCGTTTATACTATCCTTGAAGCTGCATATATCATATTGCGTTATGTTTTCCAATCCTTCTTTAAGGACCAAGCGAAGTTCGTTTAATGAAACTGGTGGTACTCTTCGCGACCTCTTCTCTCCTTCAAAGCATTTCCCAAACGTCGAACAGGATGGGCAGTTCATAGTGGTATATAATTCACAATAATCACCAAAGCCGCCTTGTCATATTGAAAATAACTTATGATCATTGAAAAATTGCAAGATGTTGGTGGCAACTGCATTTCGCTGTTAAAAATTAACCAAGGCATGTATTGACGTGATCCAAAAAACAAAATCTTAAGGGGAAATGCTTTTGAAAAAAAATACACACGAAATTATTGTACAGGCTGTTTTAAAGTTAAGGTAAAAAACAACCCTTCAATTAACCCTGTATAATACGCCAAATACTAAAGTTTGTAAAAAACTGAGTTTACGAATTAAAGTTGATATAATTATATACAACTTGCTAAGAAAATCATGAAAATAAAGCTAAAAATTGGAAAAATATAACACTTTAAATTTGGCAAAAACAAAAATTTCCTCGTTGCGTTTTTTTTGCATCTTAGTGTATTATATTTGTTTATAAATTACCTACTGGTTTTAGAAATATTTATGTAGTTTAAGTACCAAGCCATCAAGGGATAGAAGTATTATTGAGTATTAAAGCTTCAGTAGATTGAAGCTATGAAACGACGGCGAATGTAGATTCTGTGGGGAAAATAGAGAACAAGACGACAACCATTCGTACCACGAACTTTGGTACGACTGATATCGGATATGGAGAACTAGCCTCTGTGAAGCCGTCTCAAATACTGGCTTTTGTCCTATGAGTATGTGAGAGTATGGTGAGATATAACTCAAGAAGGGGTGAGATCTCAATCTCATAATAGATTTGTAAGGTCGCAGTGATTACCCCCTCCGATAGCATTCTACATTCTAGCGTTTTTATAAAAGACAAGACACTTTTTGGCCCAGTCAAAAAGAATTTTGATTAAAGCAGTTTTACAGTTGAGGGTTGGAACCTTTGGTGTTAAACAGCAAAATAAAAACACTAAATCACCATAATACATCAAAACACTTTTACTTTTACACTGGACGCGCGTTTCGCTAACCATGTTAGCATCATCAACAGATGATTATAATCTATTCTATAATCATTTTGTCATCATGTCGCAGCATCATCAGCAGATGATTATAATCTATTCTATAATCATCTGCTGATGATGCTAACATGGTTAGCGAAACGCGCGTCCAGTGTAAAAGTAAAAGTGTTTTGGTGTATTGTGGTGATTTAGTGTTTTTATTTTTTAAAGCAGTTTTGCTCGTTCTGTGTGCGTCCAGTCTTAGCAGTTAAAAGTTAACACTTTGTTTTCTATTTTTAAACAAGACGTTTAAAGTTAACTGTCGCCCGATACCATTTAGCTCCGGTAATTGTCTCTCTAACGAACGATCGATTGTAAATAATTATTTATCGGCGTTAATCGAGGCTGAGGAAGCAATACCTTAATTAATTTAACAGCGAGAAGAAAATAGACGTATCTTGGCGAAGAGCTTCCATTAAAAATGAACGATAACTTAGTCTCGAGCTTCTTGTTTTGTGTTTGTTTTCTTAATGGCTCGAAGCGTCCGAATGATCTGAATAAATTAATCGGGTCAGTGTCGCAGTGTCCTTCTTAATTACAGGGGATTTTTAAGTTCTAATTGCTGAAGTAAGAAGTTTCTTTCAAGCTTTTATTTTGGGACAAAAAAAGAGCGGATTTTGGAGCAAACGTCGCGCGCCGCTTGAAAATTTGATGTCGGCACGTCAATGCTGGTAACATTAAATTTCTTGCTATGACTCGTTATTCTTATAATATTTTTAGGATGTAGAATATCATTTCCGTCGAATTACGAAATTGGCTGACTTATATTTTCATCCGAACCAATCAAAAAATTTCTCGAAATTTATTCATTGGTTATTCGGAAACTATCATGACCCGAATGCGGTGTTCGGCTAGACTCGGCAAGACAGATGTTAAAAGGTCTTGCTGTAGTGATGATAAAATTTAAAAATATATTGATAGATTTATACCGGGTGTGTCTGAAAAGTGACTCACCCATATAACGAGATCTGGTATATTAATATATGACATAAATTAGGATTGATTGACGTATTCAATTGTTTTTGGTCACTTCCTGTTTTACCGGAAATGACTACTAATCTCAGTATTTTTTTTTATTTTATTCGATAGAGAATGACATTCTGAATAGAATGACATACCATATGTCAACTTTTGAGATTCTCGCTTAATAAAAAATCGTATTTTAAAATTCAATCTAGAGTGCCACGACTATGTTAAAAATACTAATTCCTAATCAAAGAGTCTCGAAAAAATAGATTTGATCGTCTAATGTTTTTAGTGTGTTATTCTGGCCGGTTAGAAAATGCTCAAATCGTATTTTTAATCATATCTCGATTTTTTGAAATGGAACAAGAGTGACTCATTAGCATATTTGAAAAAAAAGCATTTTTTTACGAATAATTTGATACCACACACTTGGTATTTCGAATAAAATTTTCGTTACGAACCGCAAGTTATAATTTCAAATAAAACATATGCGAAAATGTCAAAAGTTGACATATGATATATCAAGTGTGTTAGTTTATATATTTTCTATCGAATAAAGTAAAGAAATACCGAGGGTGCTATTTAAAAATCAAAAGTTGCAGTCATTTCCGGTGAACCAGGAAGTTACCGAAAACAATTGAATGCGTCGATCAATCCTAATTTATGTCATATACTAACATACCAAATCTGATTTTTTTTAACTGAAAAAATAAATAAGTTATAGGGGTGATTCAGTTTTGAGACGCACCCGGTATATTAATTTTAAAGAGTGTTCCATATAGTACGAGAGCTAGCAACGTCGGAAAAACAAGTATTTTAAGACGTCTGGCTCTTTAATATATCTTTTACTATGCTCTCTAGAACAGGACGTTTACCGGCAATTAAACGTTACGTTCCCTACTGCGCATTGTAATGAAGTTCATAAAAATTTCTACACTCATTCCTGGGACACCCTGTATATTGCGTTAATTAATATTATACTAGAATAATAGGGACTTCATTTTCTTTTAATAATGACAGTCAATGTATTTTATTGTTAAATCATTATGGTAATGAACTTCATTAGTGTTCCGATTGTTAAATTAAATAAGTTAAATATTTAATTGCCATATTGTAAGAGAGTTTTGATCGGTTTTGGTCGCTATAGTTTAATGCAAGAAATCGAGCAGTTCGCGCAGATCGCCCTACTCTGCTAGTGCAGGTTGAGTGGAGGGGAGCGCGAGTCGAGTACCTTGGCTGCAGCAGTTCCAGAGAGACAGTTTGTGGTCGCACGTGAAACAGTGAAGTCGAGTCCGGAGTGCCTGCCAAGTGACCTGCTGCCAGCCGCCGATCGTCGCCGTACTGCGCTAGGTAAGCACCAGCCGCCGAAGTGTTCGAAGGTAGGTCGTATCCTTGTTATAATTACTAGCGGTTACTGTACCACCTAGGCCCGTTTTGGGGAGAGCGAAGATTGCCGACCAGGCGAAAGAGGGAATACGGTGCGCTAGAGCAGTTGTCGGGAATCACGTCCCGGAAACTAGCCAACATAAGGGTGGCCTGACAACTGCTCCGGTGTAGCGTATCCTTCCGAGAGGGGTTCTAAATTTATTTTAGTAGTCGAGTCGCCGACCAGGCGAAAGAGGGAATACGGTGTACTAGGGCAGGTGCCGGGAATCACGTCCCGGAAACTAAGCAATATAAGGGTGGCCTGACAACTGCTCCGGTATAGCGTACCTCTCGGCAAAAGTTAATTACGGGATAATAACTAATTGGTTTTCTTAAGTGACAGCTAAAGTGGTTCAGTAAACACCCGGGCGCGAATATTTATGGGGCTAGAACAGGATCTCGCCCAAATCCCGAGGCTGGTTTTGTCGCTCCCGTATTTCTCTAGGTGTACCGTCCGGACGGCACCCTGCAACAGTGACGCTGGACGGGATCTCGTCGAAATCCTGAGGCTGTCCTGACCGGGCTGTGTGTATACGTGCTGCGCTTATCCGAACGGCGTATAAGGCGTACTCGGGAACTCGTCGAGACGTCGCTAACGTCAACGTCACTCCGGGACTCGCATCTGTATCCCACGGGACGCTGTTAACTTCGCGATCAATCCAGGATTCGCGTGAGTGTGTCACGGGACGCTTGTAACTCCGATGCCGATCCGGGGTCCGTATTTCACTGTCAAAAAGGACACCGCTCTGATAAATACTTAGCTGTGACCATAGGGACGCCTGTAACGACGTCGCCGCCGTTTAGAGAGTCACGTCGCGGTAGAATGTGTTGCTCCGGTACTTACGTGTCTATGTCCAATGGAACGCCGCTAAATCCGATGCCGATCTGGAACTCGCGTCATCGTGTCTAATAGAACGTTACTTTGGGAACGCGTCTTGAGTTCGCGTGATAGAATCAGTCAGAGAGTTACGTACTGGGAATAATCGATCAGAACTCTAGAGGTACACGGTTGTTATTATAAATTTTGCTTTACGGGTTTCTAAATATACATTTTATTTCACTATTGTTACAATTCGAGAACATGCATTTTTCTTGATTATTTTTGTACATAATTAATTTGTTAAATAAAAATGTAGTGTTACGTTTTAGTTAATTGTGTGTTTTATTTTCTTTTCATCTCATCACTCCCTGGTATCTCCACTGTATAAAAGCTACCCGTACTGGCACTAGTGATCTCTCAAACACTTTAAACTTTGGGGGTGGCGCCCGAGGTACCGAACCAAGGCAACTCGGCGTCCGTGAGCGTTCTCAAAAATGGGGGAGCCTCACAGCATTGAAAGAAGATCCTATATTTTTATTAGTTATTAGTAATTCTAGTATTGAATATAAATCGAACATGTCTCCATAGCGCAGTGCGTAGAATTTATAGGACTAAATTTAAAAAATATAGGAACTTCTTCCGATGCGCAGTAGTGAACGCAATGGGTATCGGCAGCCAGAGAGCATAGTAAAAGATATATCAAAGAGCCAGACGTCTTAAAATACTTTTTCGACAACGTTGCTAGCTTTTAGACTAGTAAAATATATCCTCACTACTTTCATAGATTTATTGATATTTCTTGAATATGTACAATCGAAATAAAAAGAGCGCAAATTGCTTTTGGTGCTTCAGAACCGTTTTTCAGATAATAGATAGATGTATATAGAATAAAATTAAATATTTTTTGAATATATAGTTTTAATTATACGCTGTGAAAATTTATGAAAACCAATTATTATCCTATTGTTCTAAATTAAAGATATATGTAAATTTAAAATTTGTTTACAACTCTGCATACATAAACAAACTGAATATTTATATTAAATTTGCACTATATTAACACGCGAAACTAATTTGAATCGAATCGTTAACAAACATACCTTATATTTACAAACGTTACAAATTTCGATTGTTTCAGCAGATAGAGAGATATATATGTGTTCGTACATTTGTGCAGTTGTTACAATAGATTAATGGTGGCAATGTTTGAAATATATTATTGAAACTTTTACATATATTAATATCGATGTCATATTGCTTTTGTATATATTGATAGTAGGTATTAATATTTATCAGTGGTATCAATAAAAAATCTCAAAATTATACACAAAAATAATTAAAATAATTAATATTAATATTAATATTTTATTAGCATTTATAATAGTGGATGCTTTAAGCCCTTATGACATACAAACCTCGGAATCATTTACTGTGAATGAATTTTTATAAAACTTTTTGCATTGTATTGTTAATAAGATATATTACAATGTTTACCCATTTAAATTCGTTGCTTTCACTTCAGTATTTAAATAAACACACACATTCAAATGCCTACATACAAGATGGCTCCGTGTTCCGAAAAACCTCTGTATCAGGATTCCTGTTTGAGATTTTCTCTCCAAACCTTTTACAAAATATGCATTTAATGGTAGTTTACATTTCAAAAATATTTTTATAGATATACAGGGTGAGTCAAATACATTTTTACACTCAAGTTTTAGTTTTTCAAATGAAATGTTTTATATTTGTTTAGTTCAGTGAATTTTCCATAAAATTCCGGTACCTAAAGTCCCTTAATACCGTAGTATACTGAGTGGTTTCTGAATTATGACCACGTCTATGAGGACGGCAATCTAGACGTCCAGAAACCTTAGTATGAGAATTTCTAATCGAGAGGATCGACTTACTGTAAGTTTATCGTTACGAAACCGCCATTTCCTAGCTTTTCAAATTGATAATGAATTGCACTTAAGGAACGTACATATTAACTAATGGACTATAAGAAGATTAAATCAAGCAAATCTTATGTCAAGAAGGCCTGCTTCGGGACCAGAACTTACTATATGTGTTGACTAGGCCCAAAAGCAAAAGCATGGTCTTAATGTAAAAATTACGAAAAAATGACTATTGCCTTCTTCAAAAACGAATATTTCCAACAAAAATAAAGCTAATGAGGTGAACCAAAAAACAGACCATCTAGAAAGGATGTATCTAGATGATAAAATAATTTTTAAATTTCTTGCTGTTTTAACATATTCCACAGGGTGTTTCAAACTTTCACCAAAATATCAACATTTCGTTTTCCTTCGTATAATTAACAGATGGGGAGTTTCATTTTTAATTTAGAAAAACATACTAAAAAGTCAAATAATTTGGCTACACACTGCTTAAAAAATCATCAAAATCGGCCTATTAAAACAAAATATAATAACCTTTAAATTACATAAAAAAAAAGTTTTAAGGCGGCCATTTTTCATGCCGGTGAATGTATTTCAAAAACTATACATCTTAGTTATATACTTTTCTAATGAAACAAACCTTTATTTTTTTCCTAGAATCCAAAATTCAATTAACATATAGGGTGTTCCATTACAAAAAACATAAGTTTGATGTGTAACTTTTTTTGGGGACACCCTGTAGAGCTCTACATAATTTTAGAAAATGCTTTAAATTGACTTACATAAGCTTACAAATTTTAACTTTTGTTCTCCTTGCAAAAACCGCGTCGTCTATGACGCGCCACCCTGTATAATTCGATTTCAATCAAAATTTCAATGGTTAGAATATAAGCAGAATAGGTAGAGCTTATGCATTATTATATTATATATCAATTTTGTGAAATTGCAGTATAAATTTTAAGGCTTCATTTTTCCGAGGGTATCAAAGTTTTTAATACTAAATATTTATTGAAGTTTATTTATTGATCAGTTATTCTGTTGCAATAATAAAAATTTTACTACCTTATACAGAATATCTAAATACTTGTTTTAAATAATGATTAGCTTTAAACGGCAATAACTTGTTTAATTTAAATGGAACACTCTGTATATTTTATGAGAATCAGATGCACAATTTAATTGTATGTCAAATTGTATTATACCATTTTTTACCTCTCTCTTCAAGTATCCGTAGAAAATGCATTTTCTTGTAATTTAGAACTCATTTATCAATATACCCATGGAATACTGACGTTTTAGATTATTTTTAAAGATGTACCAAATTTTTAAAGAGTACAGATACTAATATTGTCGATATAGTTCGTTTATTTCATTAAAAAAAAAACTGTTTAAATATTTGTTGAAGAGGACCGATTAATATGATTCCAGTATTCAAACTGCATTAATTGTCTGTTTGCGTAAATTAATAATAATTGCTCCAAATACTAAAAAACTGAATTATGTATGTGTATTAGACAGCGTGGTAAAAAAACTAACACCTTAATAATGATATTTCATTTTTTGACTAATGCTTATTTATAACAACAAAGTCGTTCATTTTCATAACTTATTATTATACTGATTTCTGATTGAAATCCAGATTTATTTAGAATAATTGATTAACGAACACAATTAAGTATGTAATTAATTAGTATTTGGGCGGAAATACTGGTGGTATACTCTTTTATAAAGATTTAGATAGTTTTCTTTTTGCATACACATGGGCTAGTAATATTATCGTTTTACTAAAAACGATATCTTGTACATTTGTTGTGTTAAAATCAATCTAAAATATCAATATTCCATGGGTATATTGATAAATGAGGTCTAAATTATAAGAAAATGCATTTTCTACGAAAACTTGAAAGGATAGGTAAAAAGTGGTATAATACAATTTGATAGACAATTAAATTGTGCATCTGATTCTCATAAAATATACAGGGTGTTCTATTTAAATTAAACAAGTTATTGCCGTTTAAAGCTAGTAAGTATTTAAAATAAATTTTTAGACACTCTGTATAAGGTAGTATAATTTTTATTATTGCGACACAATAACTGATCAATAAATAAACTTCAGTAAATATTTAGTATTAAAAACTTTGATACCCTCGGAGAAATGAAGCTATAAAATTTATACTGCAATTTCACAAAATTGAAAATATTTCAAAAACGGTAGGGTTTAAGTGTAATAAACCTTAACCAAATTTACCTTTATTTTAATCGCAGAAACTAAAAATGCAATATTTATTTTTTTCCTAGAATCCAAAAATCAATTAATATATAGGGTATTCCATTACAAAAAACATAAGTTTGATGTGTAACTTCTTTTGGGGACACCCTGTAGAACTCTACAAAATTTTAGAAAATGCTTTAAATTGACTTACATAAGCTTACAAATTTTAACTTTTGTTCTCCTTGCAAAAACCGCGTCGTATATGACGCGCCACCCTGTACAATTCGATTTCAATCAAAATTTCAATGGTTAGAATATAAGCAGAATAGGTATAGGTTATGCATTAGATTTATTTATTTCAATAAATTTACTTAGAAAAAGAATTAAACAAATCAAAAAATTAAGAAGGAAATAATTAAGAATTTACTAAAATTACTAAAATAAAAAATTAAAAGCAACGAAAAAAAATGGATAAACATTTTAGTATTTTATTTATAAAACACAATACAGAAGGTTTCAATTAATACATTCACAGTAATTGAATAAGGTAAAAGTCTCCGGGCACTCTACTACACCCAAGAATAGTTAACCTAAGAGGACTGCTCATTCAGCCAAAAGTGTCCGCCAGGTGCAATGCGAAAACTACTCGCTTTGTGACGTCATTGTAGTCCTTGTCATGGTTATTAGTTGCATTATTGGTTGCCGAATGCAAAACGTTTATTATTTAGTTTATTTATTTAAACACCGTATATGTATGCAGTATAGAAAATTAACTGTATAAATCGTATTAAATACTCGGATTATGCATTTTTAAGAACAGCAGGTCCCAGCATCACCTTTTGCAAGCATTCTTTTTAGGGTACTTCCATATTTTGCTTTAAAATAATTAATAAACAAAATTGTGGGCACTTAGTATTCACATTCTATAGCTCTAAAAACTTTAAAGACACCTTTTTCACATTTAAAATTGACAAAATAATTAACTCAAAATTTCTCAGCTGTTATTTTTATAAGTTTATCATAGGCAACTAATAATACACACTATCATGACAAAAGGCCACGAAGGCTTTGACAAGGACTACAATGACGTCACAACTGTCAGCTGAAGCGCGGGAAGAGGCGAACGTACG
>NW_022146173.1:0-29038 GCF_002938485.1 Sitophilus oryzae | reverse complement strand
TTGGTACTTCGACAGTTGCATTTGCTCTCTACATACCTACTGTAAAAATTCACCACGTCTTTCTACGTCTGTTTTCGTATAATCAACCGACAAGGCGAATGAGGTGCGCCACCCTGTATATGTTTTTTAAGCGTTTCAGCTATTCTGAGATCTCTGAATTAATGTTTAAGCATAAAATTATACTGTTTAGGTGATCTTACTGTGCGCATTTGGGATCTAGACACAAACGACAATTACGTTCTACCAACTACAATGAAAATGTATATAAGCGATGAAAAACCGTCGTCTGTGAGCGAAGTTTTCACTTGTGTGGCTTACTGTAGACTGAATCAAACTCTATGTGCAGGGACTAACATAGGTATGTACCAGTTCAGGAGCCTGATTCTAAAGATTTTCAACTGTCGAAATTATGAAAATAGATTAGAATAACATAGATAATTGATATGGCTTATTTCACACTTTTTTTTGCTGTAGAAACACTATTGTACAGTTGGAGGTTGGAACATTTGGTGTTACAACATCAAAATCATCTGAAATTCTCCATAATACACCAAAATACTTTGACTTTTTGCACTGAACGTGTGTAATCTGGAAAATAATAAATCTGGATTTTTGTATAAAGGTTCAACAGAACTGTTTTATCATAATTTTTTTCTAGAAAAATATTAATTTAAAAAAATCCAAATTTATCATTTCAGTCAAATATTTCTAGTCAACATGTTTATTTTCGGTATCTTATTGTACTGAGCACACGGTATAGTATATAAAATGAATAACTTTGAATTTTGACGTTATTTTTATAACTTGTAGCATACTCTAAATCCTCCATCAAAAGTTGCTGATATTCTTTAAATTGAGTGCCTGAACAGATCAGATAGGTAACTCTTTTTTACTTTCAAGTGATAGAAAGGAAATAATAAGAAACAGTGACAGTTCTTCCTCTCATCTTGCAAAATCAACACGAAATGTCATAATTGTCAAAAGTAAAAATGTCTTCAACTTTTGACATTTCTAAATATCAGACAACAAAGAAAAATTCATATACAAGGTTGCTAACCAGCTTTGAATAAGAAGACTAAGGAAGAGCATATCAAAAATCTTGATTTTACCTGATGGGCCTCAAATATGGCCGACAAATTCCGGTTTATCAGTGTCGTTCTAATTTTATTTAAAAATGTAAAACTATGTTGTAGGGTAGACATGGGGTAGACTCAATAATTTGTTATTTTATTTTACGTAGTGAATAAATGTTGGTAGTTATTAAAATTGTTATAAAATGTAATTCTAATGAAAATAGATAAGTTATAATAAGAATTTATTAACACAAACATCCGATACGCTACTGAAGCAGATAAGTCAAATTAACGTATCAAATTTCTTTGACATCTAAGTCTTTGACAAGTAGTAAATAGAAGCTAAAATGCAAGAAAAATGTATAATTTAGTTAATTTAAAATTGAATTTCATAAATGATAGGTTTACTACATTATGTATATTATATAGTCACTTACTACTGAAAAGTTGTTCCATTATTTCACTCAATTTTTTGTCGAGATCTACCACTTGCACTTCACCGTAACTATATTTTAGGGTCTTTTTCGATAAATCGCGATAGTGTCACTGTTAATATAAGTTCTGCCACAATTTCCATCTAGATTTACTATCTTCATACAACTATCAGTAGTAGAATAAATAATAAATAACATGGAAATAGCTCGTAAAGAGACTGACAAATCCACAAATTTCAAATCAAATTCAAATGTGTCAAATGAATCGTCAAACAACTGTCAAGGATCCCCACTCTAGGGTGCTTTTTCCGCCCACAATGCATGAACACATGGATAGTATTATACTCCTTCCTTAGTCTTCTTATTCAAGGGTACTAACCTAATAAAATTAACACTAGAAGAGCCCGCGAAGAACTATCAAATTCAAAGTTATTCGTTTCACAGACCATACCTATACACGGAAAATCGACACCTAAAGCCAGGCGTTGCTGACCCTGTATGAATATTGTCAAGGTGTGTGTGGCGACATCTGTCGGAGAAGTAGCCGCAACGTGTATTGCTGGTTGACGACATTGATTGAGGCGCCATCACTTAGCAAAGTAGAAAAGCGAGTTCTAACCAGGCAGCAAAATTTACTGGTAGATGGCAGAAAGTCATCAAAAATTACAGATAATTTTCGAACGTTCCAGAAACAGCCGCTAGGATATACAGGGTGTTTCAAAACATATGCGAAAAACTTTAGGGGGTGATTCCTTGTTCAAAATAAAGGGTAGTTTGCTTTATAAACGTTGGGTCAAAAGTCAACCATTAGGGAGATTTCTTGAGGGTACAAGAGAGATGGCAACAAAATAGTTTTTTATTTTTATCAGCATGAAAACAAAAGAGATAGACTAATGAAATTTTGTGGAAGCATTACTGTTATAAAAACACACTTTCTGGTGAATTTTTCACTTTTTAAAATGGAGTGGAGGGGTTGGGAGGCAAACTACCCTATCATTCTTATTTAACTTAGAAATTTAAAGAAAAATCTTATCAAACACATGCAAAAAATTAATTTGGATAGTTTAGTTTGTTGAGAAACTTTTTTATCTCTTGTGTTTTGATAAAACTCACCGATTTGAAATTAAAAGAATAAAATGTAAAAACTTGTTGATGTCAGGACAAAAAGAAACATTTTAGATTGAGAATCTAGTGATAATAACGATAATAATAATCTAGATAATAACGTATTGCAGTTGAGTAATGTCAAATAAAATAATAGGAACATCCTAAAAAGTCACAGCGGCCGACTAGATATTTTCCTAAAAAAATATTTTTTTTAATCTACTACATATGCTGCCGTATTATCATAAATTGTTTTTTGTCCTGGCATGGCAATGCTTTACATTTTTATTTTTTTAATTTCAAATTTTTTTTTTTTTATAAAAAGAAATACAAGAGATAAAAAGTTTCTAAACTCAAACTAAACTATCAAATTAATTTGCATGTGTTGATAAGATTTCTTTAAATTCGTGCTGCATGATAAGAGTAGTTCTTCAACCTTCCATCACAAAAAGTGAAAAATTACCAGAAAATGTGTTTCATAACAATAATGTATAAAATTTATTAAAAAAAAAAAAACGTTTCAAAATAAAAATAAAACATTATTTTTTCCACCATCTTTGTACCGCGATATCTCCCTAATGGTGACTTTTGACCCAACGTATATGAAACAAACTACCCTTTATTTTGAATAAAAATGCCCTTCACATTTATTCGAAACACCCTGTATAAAAGCTCACGCTCGGCAGTTAGGCCAGTTAAGTTTAAAAAGAAATACGGTTGTTTTAAATTGTGAATCGTGACAATTTGGCGAAGGATTTTTTAAATAGTTAATTGTGTGTTGCTTAATCAGTATAAATTATTGTGTATACCGGGTTGCGTCTCAAAAGTATGGCTTACCCTTATAACTTTTATTTTTTCAGATAAAACAACGCGATTCGGTATGTTATTATATGACATAAATTGGGATTGATTGACGTATTCAATTGTTTTCGGTCACTTCGGTTTCACTGAAGGCCAGGCTACAACTTTGATTTTTAAATGACAAAAAAAAAAATATTTTTACTTTATTCGATTAGAAAATGACACTCTGAATCGAATGACATATCATATGTCAACTTTTGACATAGTCACTCTAAAACAAATTCTATTTAAGAATTTCGAAATCTAGAGTGCCATGGCTGTTAAAAACACTAATTTTGCAATCAAGAGCCTTGGAAAAATGGAATTTGATCGTCTAATATTTTAGTGTCTTGTCCTGGCGGTTAAAGATACCCCAAATCGTATTTTTAACCATATCTCATTTTCAAATGGAACGAGGGTGGCTCATTAGCATATTTGGAAAAACTTGTTTTTTTACAGGTAATTTGATACACACTTGGTATTTTGGAGTCAAATTGTCGTTATGAACCACGTATTTACAATTTCAAATAAACCATATGCCAAAATGTCAAAGTTGACATATGATATGTCACATTCGATTCAGAGTGTCATTTCAATCCAGATAGTAAAAAATACTGAGGGTCCTGTTAAAATCCAAAGTTGTAGTCATTTCAGGTGAAATACAAGTATTTCAAACTCAGTGAATCTGATCAATCAACTCTAATTATCATCAAATATCCGGTGTTTATCTAAAAGTTATAGGGGTGAGCCACTTTTCAGACGCACCCGGTATAGTAAGAAAATAAATCTGTTAAGTGTTTTATCATGAGTTTTTTTAGCAATTTCTATATCAAGGTCGATTTCGATGATCGAAAAACTTAGAATCAAGGGCCCCGTTGATATTATTTATGGTATTACGAATATACATAATTATTATTATTATTTTTAAAGGTAGAATATACTTTTGGGTAAAAAATCCAACCACTGAGGCAGAAAGCCTAGAAGATGCCTGGGAACTGAACAACATCAACACCATAAGCGGTACCATCAAGCAACTAGGTTGGGGCACGATGATCACCAGACTGCCCATTTTGAGCGTGAACTGCGTGACGTACATCTACATAATGAAGGAGCAAAACGTTTGCAGTACTTTTTGCGATAAGATATGGGCCACGCAAAAAACGGCCAACGAAATCTGGATAGAAACTGGAAAGAGTAACCATTTGTTGGAGTTGGAGTTTCAAGTGAGCGATATGGCGATATCTGAGTCTTTTATTGGATTTTCTAATGGACGAACTGTGTGTATGTATATTGTGTGGAAATCTATTGAACAATCGGTAGATGGTATGTAAATGAAGTAAATAGAAATAAATAAATGCCTTTATTGTCAAAAAAGTTTGGTTTAGCAGACAAGGTAAAGTAAACAAACAAACAAACAAAAAAAGAGAATACAAAACATTATACATACATATACTTGTTGTCAGTCTTATTGTTTAAATAAACATTTATAAAATGTTTACAATGTCAAAGAATAAAAAAATAAAAATAAGATTCAAAACATTTAATAAGTTTATAAAGTAAATATCAATGACCTCTAAGATAGAAATTTATTTCGATGTCATTGAGTAAATATAGCAACAGCAAACATTAGACCAGTATTTACAAGATCAAATTCGATTATCAAAATTCATAAAGTCATTTGCGGCGTAGAAAGCCTTGTCTAGTAAATAAGATTTCAATGCTTTGAAATGAAGAAAATTATGTTATGGATTTGAGTTTCAAATGGCGGGTGATTGTGCATTTTTTTTCGGGTTGTATAATATTGAACTTTTACTAACTCTGAGCGTGGTGTAAGTAGATAAAATCTTGCTCCGCGTCCCTGAGTGGATAAGTGTGAGATGGCCTTTCTTTAGAAATATTGATACATGCTTACGTATTAGGCAAACGGATTCAAATATAAATAGGAAGGAAGGTTAATATTTTATTTTTTTTAAAAATCCCACAGCAATAAGTTCTGCTGTTTAGTCCCAATGAAGATATCTGTGCAGCTCTCTTCTGAAGCTTGAAAAATGCGGTCAAATTGAGTCGCACAATACGTACCCCAGAATGGAAGGGCATGCCTGAGGTGCGACTCAAAGAGTGCATAATAAACAGTTCTAGCCACTGACGAGTTAAGCTCCTTAGAAACAGATCTTAAAACAGGCAGAGCTTAATTTTTCGACAAAGCGTCAGTATGCATGTCCCAGTATTTTAAGAGAATTGTCTACAACAAGCCCTAAGAATTTTATAGATATATTCTTTCTATAATCTGTCCAACGGGAGGATCGCGGACAGTGACAGTTGTGTCTGTCGTTTTAATTCACGGGAATATTGTATTTTCTGTCGTTTTTTTGGATATCGTCTGTCGAACTCTTTCTTGGCTCGTTGGACAGACGTTATTAAGATATGAGAAGTCTAGAATTCTCAAAGCATCTATCAAAATTTAGGTTACATTTTTGTACTGGTTATACCGTGTGATAAAAAAACGGCGTCAGCGATGGCTATGAAATGAACATCGATGTCATTTGCCATATAAATTTACATATAAAATGACAGCGATCTTTATTTCATAGCCATCGCTCACGCCATAGATCTTTCTGTTTGTAGTTACATACTCTCTTTCAGGGTTTCCATTCCATGTAAGAGTACAAAATCAATGTAGTACTTGTTTACAGGGTGTTTCAAAAAACATGTGCCATTTCTCGTGGAGAGATTCCTTTTCATATCAACATACATAGGTCCGATTTTGCTTTGTTTCGTAGCTACAGGGTGGTAAAATCTTAATAATCTTTCGATTAATTATAATTTTCTTCCAAGTACATTTAGTGATTTGAATGAAATTTTGAGGGTAAAAGTTACTATAAAAATAAGTGCTACATATTTTAATGCTAAAAAATTGTCGATAAATTTATCAGGGATGTGCATATTGGATTATCACTAGTATATTTTTCAAAAAAAAAAACATGTGCGTCACTGACTTTTTTCTTTTGATATCAAAATTGTGTAGGCCGTTTAATGTCAATTAAAAGTTATTTCTTGATATTTTGTCTAATTCGGCCTCCTTGATGATATAAACGCAATTTTATTAATCGCAATTAATATAATTAAAATTAATAAATTACATGTATATTTTACCTAATTTATTATTAAATATTATTACTATTAGTCCAACGTACATTTCAAATAAAAAAGTAATGGTATTTAAGATAATTACAAAAAACCTAATTTTAAAAAGTTTTAACATCCTGTAACTCTAAAACTATGTAGTTCCATACCCATGTTTATAGGAACTTTTTTCCATATTTTTTTGATGATGAATCAATGAGTACTTATTTAAAACTTTTGCAAGTTAGAGATATTAAAATTTTTTAAAGGTTGCTATTACACTTGGATCAAGGCAAATTAATAAAATTGCGTTTATCTCATCAAGGAGCCCGAAATTGACAAAATATTAAGAGACAAGTTTTAATCGGAATTAAACTGCTTACACTATTTCGCCACAGAACAGATACAAATTTGTATCTGTTCTGTGATTTCGCTAACAAGAGGAAAAAAAGTAAGTGGCGTACATGCTTTTTTAGAGAAA
Organism: Sitophilus oryzae; assembly: GCF_002938485.1. NCBI lineage: Eukaryota > Metazoa > Arthropoda > Insecta > Coleoptera > Curculionidae > Sitophilus > Sitophilus oryzae. Next base: position 21,983 of record NW_022146173.1, on the reverse strand, counting down.
TATTCCAGTTATAAATTCATACGCACGTCCCTGGTGAATATGTCGACACTTTTTAAGCTTAAAATATGTCGCATTTATAGTAACTTTTACCCTCAAAATTTCATTCGAAACGCTAAAAGTACTTGGAAAAAAATATAATAAATCGAAAAAATATTAATTATTATTAATATTATTATTAAGACTTTACCACTCCGTAGCTACGAAACCAAGCAGAATCGGACCTATGTTGATATGAAAAATTAATCTTATTTTTACTTGAGGAATCTCCCTACGAGAGATGGCACATGTTTTTTGAAACACCCTGTATTATATATAAAAAATTAAATTAATTCTTTATTGATTTCTTTCAGACGAGAACTTCTGCGAATTTACTGTGACATACAACACTTCATTTCCTTGCGAAAACGAAGGTATCATTATTCACCAAAAACTATAATAGCCATCAACTCCCCAGAACGTAACGCTGTATAATTCGACTGGGCATATTATTTCGCAAATAACGTCAAATCTGAATGAAGGTGAAGCTATAGGCATGGACATTACCCATCATTACCTTACCATTTTCACAATGGAAGGATTTTTGAAAATATATGATCTATCTGAAAGTCAGGCGAAGTTACTGACTAGGGTGAAGAATTTGTATGACATGGTGGAAGATTTCGGTGAAATTATTCAAGCTAAGACAAACTCAAAAGGTAAATGTCATCCCTAGATCATATATACTTACGTGGACTTTGAATAAGAAGACTAAGGAAGGAGCATATCAAAAATCTTAGGTACACCGCGATGGGCCTCAAATATGCCCGACTTAAATTCCGGTTTATCAGTGTCGTTCTAATTTTATTTAAAAAATGTAAAACTATGATGTAGGGTAGACGTGGGGTAGACTCAGTAATTTGTTGTTTTATTTTACGTTGTGAATAAATGTTGGTAGTTATTAAAATTGTTATAAAAATATATAATTCTAATAAAAATGATAAGTTATAATAAGTATTTATTAACACAAACATCCGATACGCTACTGAAGCAGGTAAGTCAAATTAAGGTATCTAAATTCTTTGACATCTAATCTTTGACAAGTAATAAATAAAAGCTAAAATGCAAGAAAAATATATAATTTAGTTGATTTAAGTGAATTTCATAAATGATCGGTTTACTACACGTATGTATATTATATAGTCACTTACTAGCGAAAAGTTGTTCCATTATTTCACTCAATTTTTGCCGAGATCTACCGCACGCTACACAACCAACTATTTTAGAGTCTTTTTCGATAAATCGCGATAGTGTCACTGTTAATTTAAGTGCTGCCACAATTTCCATCTAGATTTACTACCTTTATACAACTATCAATAGTAGAATAAATAATAAATAACATAAAATAAGCTCCGTAAAGACTGACAAATCCACAAAATTTCAAATCAAATTCAAATGTGTCAAATGAATCGTCAAACAGAACTGTCAAGGATCCCCACCCTAGAGTGTTTTTATGGCGCTTTTTCCGCCCACCATGCATGAATACATGGATAGCATTATGCTCCTTCCTTAGTCTTCTTATTCAAAGTTACGTGGATAAGTAAATCACTATGGAAACTGTCGCAAACATATCAACGCCTTCCATTTATCTTCTTTTTTTGTTGCACACGCGGTGCTTCTACTCTATCTATCCTTGTCGAGAAACTATCGTCCACGCGTCACATTTCAACATTAACCAGAAAGTATGCATGTGGTTTAATATAAATAAAAGAACAAGTGAAGCCTATGAAAAGATAATTCGGGGACATTTATATTAGAACTTCCACACACTAAACACTTTCTAGTCATTTTTACGAGTATTTCGAAATTCCAACGAAAAAATAGAAATATAATTGTACAAACTTAAAATTATTTCTCACTGAACACACTTGTATCCTTGGCTATACCGGGTGCGTCTCAAAACTGGCTCACCCCTATAACTTTTTTATTTTTTCAGGTAAAAAGACGAGATTTAGAATTTTAGTGTTTTTTATTATGACATAAATTAGGATTGATTGACGTATTCAATTGTCTTTGGTCACTTCCTGTTTCACCGGAAACGACTACAACTTTTGATATTTAAATGGAACACTCGGTATTTTTTTACTTCATTCGATAGAAAATGACATTCTGAATAGAATGACGTATCATATGTCAACTTTTGACATTCTCGCTTTATAAAAAATCGTATTTGAATTTTCGATCTAGAGTGCCATGGCCATGACTATGTTAAGAACACTAATTCTTAATCAAGGAACCTTTGAAAAATAGATTTGAACGTCTAATGTTTTTAGTGTCTTATCCTGGCTGTTAGAAAATGCTCAAATCGTATTTTTAATCATATCTCAATTTTTTCAAACGGAACGAGGGTGGCTCATTAGCATATTTGGAAAAACCATTTTTTACGAATAATTTGATACCACACACTTGGTATTTCGAGTCAAATTGTCGTTGTTACAATTTTAAATAAACCATATGCGAAAACGTCAAAAGCTGACTAGTCGAGGTAGAACTCCACATATGATATATCATTCTATTCAGAGTGTTATTTTCTATCGAACAAAGTAAAAAAATATTGAGGGTGTCGGGTGTCATTTAAAAATCAAAAGTTGTAGTCATTTCTGGTGAACCAGGAAGTGACCAAAAACAATTGAATACGTCAATCAAACCTAATTTATGTCATATACTAACATACCAAATCTCGTTTTTTTATCTGAAAAAACAAAAAAGTTATATGGGTGAGACACTTTTGGGACGCACCCGGTATACTTACTTGGCTGGTACTAAAATATAAGTTTTTTTTTTTAATTTTATAGGCAACAAAGTAGCCATGACTCTCGCCGCAGCCAACCTAGTACCGGACGGAAAGCTGTACATATGGGACATCGAAAGGGACGATTTGATATTCTACGATTTTCGAAAATACGAAGATTTTGAAAAATCGACGATGGATAAATATTTTGAAACTGAAGGGGAAAAAGACGCGAAGAAAGAGGACAACGATTCGTCTACCGATTTCGATGAAGTTTGTAAAAACCGAATTCCCTTGTCACTTCATTGGTGCGAAGATGACTCCAGGTTGCTTGTGTGTAACGCGAAGAAAATTAAAGTTCCTGGCACTAAGAAGAATCAGTCTACCAGAAAAAGTATGTTTTCAAATGGAATTTAATAAACTCAAAATTTATACCCTGAAGGACATTTTACAGTTGGCAATTTGCTTGCATGCAAGCAAAGTTGCAGCAACTTAATTGCGGCAAGTAAAATGACAACAACTTTTCTAGCATGTAAGTAAAATTGCCAGCTGTAAAACAGCCTTAAGTGTATACCTATAAAGTTACCGACCAACTAGTGATGGGCATTCACGATTCTTTTAATGAATCGAATCACACGATTCTCTTTCTCATATTGAATCGACTATTACGATTCGTTCATTTGTCTTTTTCAACGAATCCCATGCATAATTTACGTTTCATAAAAACAAGAATCGTAACTGGCACTACCGGCGATAATTTGGTCGGACAATTACTTAAAGGACCAGAAAAAGAAATATACAGTTCTTTCATTTGTTTTTTAACACTTTATGACACTGGCGCGGCGTAATTGGATTGATTATTTTACCAATAATATTAAATTATCAAACAACTTTATATATATTATTTACTATTTATTAAAGACTTCTTAATACCAATTTAATATTTTTAGAGCCATATTTTAATTCCTATTTAGTAATCATAATAAATTAGCATATAATACACTAAAAACCGCAGATAAATACCGCATGATTGAAAAAAATGGTCTCCAGTTGGCTTGGAAATGAACATCGATGCATTCCCCATATAATTTTACATATAAAATGACAGCGCTCTTCATTTTATAACCATCGCTGACGCCGTTTTTTATCATATTGAGCAGAAACCAACAATATTTATTTGGAGTTGCAGAAAAACACGATTTAGTCTTTTATTCCGACATGTAATGGTTTATAGTCGGTAATATTATTTTAACAAAAATATTATCGTGAAAATTAAATACCTTGCAGATACTCCCGTACCACAGATTAGGTATCCTATAAGTATACAGATAAAAATCTTGTCCCTAATTCGTGGTACGAAAATTGATTTTTATGACGATGTGCAAACGAGTCAAATTTCCTAATGCGCAAAATAAACTCGCGTAAAATAACAATAAACAGCGTAATAGAGAGATATCGCTAAAACCGAATAGCGTGCATGGACGTTAATAAGGTCAGGTGTTATTTCCTTTACGTGAGGTGGTATTAACTCTCTTCATTTATAGTTATCGGACCGGAAAGAATTCTGATGCGGCGCGTCCGCTATTTAAACTTAACCTAACTTTGAATTTAAAACTTTGAAATTGTTTGTTTTACTAGGTATTTTAAAACTAAAGGGCTGCTTATTTCAGTGCTTTATTGTTCAACGTCTGCCAATGGGTTTAGGGCAACAAGCAGCAAATTCTCTTAGAAGGGGCTAAATCGTCATCTGCTGTAAACCTAAGACTCTTTATAGGTTCTTTAGTATTATTGGAAGAGGTGGAATCCATATTTTGGGCCATATTTTATATAATTAAAACTAATCCCAGTTACTTAAATATCAAATTACCTAATAAAACTAAAGCAATAATTCAAAACAATTCAAATATAACCCTAAAATAAAAAAGATCTCGCCGGCCAGCTTCGGTTGTCAAATACCCGCACATGCCCATGTTTAAGCAATTTTTTAAACGTTATTTAGAAATAGCGCTTGGTGCTTAATAATTGATCCGCAAATTACGTCAGGCGGTAACGTTATTAGCGGAGTGTTGCGTTAAAAATTGACTCGCGCATATCGTAACCATGATAAGGTACGCGTAAATACTGGATGACGCTATTCGGTTTTCCGATATCTCTCTAATAACTGTGCCGGTCAGGCGCTGTGCACAATTTTAGAGGCCATGGGAAATTGGGCGGGCTATGTGCGCAAACTAGTCACCTAACTAGTGCCCGATTCCGAAATTGGAACCACGAAAAAACAATAAAGAAAAACAAAGATTATAATCTGTATAATCTGTGCCCGTACTAAGCACAGTATAAATAAGTTTTTTCTTGTAAATAACTTTCTTATCGTTGCATTTTATACCCATGATGTTTGTTTAGGGCTTTTGTTCAAAATTGTAAATATTGGTGCCTGACTCTATGCTTATATCACCGCCGCGCCACGCCGTAGAAAACAACGATCACATTGTGATCCGATTCAGATTCTCACGATTCTTTTTACGGCTCATCGTTCAACTCTCTTTCCTGGCCACGATTCAATTGACCGAACCGTATTTTAAGCAATGAATCAATCTCCCACGACTCTTTGAACCAACGATCGCATTCATGATCCGATTCAATTCTCACGATTCTTTTTACGGCTCATCGTTCAACTCTTTCCTGGCCACGATTCAATTGACCGAACCGTATTTTAAGCAATGAATCAATCTCCACGACTCTTTGAACCAACGATCGCATTGTGATCCGATTCAAATTCTCACGATTCTTTTTACGGCTCATCGTTCAACTCTTTCCTGGCCACGATTCAATTGACCGAACCGTATTTTAAGCAATGAATCAATCTCCACGACTCTTTGAACCAACGATCGCATTGTGATCGATTCAATTCTCACGATTCTTTTTTACGGCTCATCGTTCAACTCTTTCCTGGCCACGATTCAATTGACCGAACCGTATTTTAAGCAATGAATCAATCTCCACGACTCTTTGAACCAACGATCGCATTGTGATCCGATTCAATTCTCACGATTCTTTTTTACGGCTCATCGTTCAACTCTTTCCTGGCCACGATTCAATTGACCGAACCGTATTTTAAGCAATGAATCAATCTCCACGATTTTGAACCAACGATCGCATTGTGATCCGATTCAATTCTCACGATTCTTTTTTACGGCTCATAGTTCAAATGTTATGGATCCATGCGGACCACGATTCAATTGAACGAACCGTATTGCAAGCAATGAATCGAATCTCACGATTCATTTTTAATACACGTTCAAATGAACGACTCGTTCAATCTTTGCCCACCTCTACGACCAACCAACCAACCCATCGCCTTCTTTCCATGACGTTACACATAAGCCGTCGGGCCTTCTTTTCTCGATGGTAATGGCTGGACCTTCGAATAAAAAGACTAAGGAATATTATTTATATATTCCTGAATTGAATTTTCTTATTTGTATTTTTTAATTTATATTAATTATGTATTTAGGTGAATCTAAAACTTTAAAGGATGAAGATCAGGTTATTGTCACCATGTTTGTTCTGCCAGAAAACGGAATACAGATCCACGACTTGAAATCGGTGGAACCCGACACAAGGTTATTGGGCGTTTCTATACCCTATATCGTTACTTTACAGAAATTGAGTATTGTAAGGGATGTGATGAGCGATTTTAATGGACTAGAAGAGTGCGATAAGAACACTAAAGAAGCAGTTATCGATTTCAGCTATAATTTGAGTTTGGGTAATAATATTCATATTTTTACGGATTTGGTAGATTCTAGCACTTTGATTTGTTTTGACCCAACATACAGGGTGGTCCGAACTGTATTTCGGAAACTTCGGCAGCATATTCTGCAGATAAAAATAAGTAAAAATAGTTCATATAAATATATGTCCTAAAATGCTTAGTTTCGGAGATACAGGGTGTAGAAGTTTCATTTTTATTTCGATTTTTTCAAATAATTTCTGAAGTAACGTTAATATTTGGATGAAAATTGGTGTCAGGGAGTTTTTTGCATGATAAATTTGATCTTGATGTCAATATGACTCTTATTTTAGGGGCGCCACCTACATGTGTTTTAACTGTTTTGAAAATTAATAACTTTTTGTCCGTACCTGTATAAAAGTAGTGTGTGAAGAAATATTCATTGCCGTGATTTTTTACGTAAAAAATGTCTGTTGGTAAAAATCGCTACAAGCAACCGTTCTCAAGATATTTAGAATAGAAATAGTCATTACCTGTCATTATTGACAAAAAAATAAACATGTTGAGAGTAGATACAGTCATAAAATAATTAACTTGAAAGAAGTGTCAACTCGTGTTCAATCGTGGAAACACGATACGCCACCGAAAGCCTTTGTTGTTGTCTGGAGAACTAATTTTCCAATTGAGAGGTTGACATGATGGCTTCATTTTTATTTCCATTTCCGGTTAATCAATGGCGGGCCCTCTTTTAGTTTAAATGTATTTTGTACTCTTTCTTATCATAAATAAAACAAAACAAAATTTTATTCAAACATATTTATTTGAAATATGAGACAACGTGTCTAAATAAATATAAAAAATAAAGAATTGAATGATTTCTACAGCAATTACTTAATTATATGCAATTTTAATCTAAATTAGTAAGGTATAAGCATGACTTACAGTAATTTGTAAATAAATACACGTATTCATTGCCATCAGGGATAGAAAACGGGGGCAGGAACATGAAAATTCAAACCTTATACAAAAACCTAAAAACAGAAAAACAATTTTTTTATACTAAAATTAACAATGTAAAAATATCAATCAGGTATAAAATATAAATATACTGTTTAAAAAAAGCGTCCATTATTCCCAAAGAGACCTGGCTTATAAATCAAAAAGAAGCAAAAGGAGACTTTTAGTCGGATAACATAATCCAAATACGTTTAAATAAAATATACGACGGCCTCCCCATAAGAGCAATGAGAGGATTTACGTTCCAGTATTGAAGGAGGACAGCAAATGGAGTCGAATGGTTTCAAGACATAGGTTCATCCTTGTTTAGTCAAACCTCCTACAACACCTAGCTATCCTTCAATATCGGGACAGGAATTTAAGCGGTACCCTCCGTATACTTTATTTTAAACGTATTTGACATAATGAGATTATCAGTCCGATTTATTGCATTATTGACAATAAATCGCACATACTGGAGATAACTAATGTTGGCTATAGTTAAAAATGATCTTACCTTGCTGTAAATTGTTTCCATTTTCAAAAAAATCGCCGATCAAAGAGATTATAACACCATTTTCTTGCATCTAAAAAATGTAAAAACAGTGTTTATTTACTACCTATTTTTCATATACATGGGACATACATACTACTGCAGAAACGTCATTTTCTCCAGGATTCTTCATGTAATATATATTTTATATACTTTAGTACCTTTATATTTATAAATTTCAGCCGAAATATTAAATTGAACTTCCAAAACGAAACTAAACGGAATGAATCAAAATGGCGTCGAATATTTTCTAATTTGTTCTAGAACAAATCTGAAGTTGTCTCTGAAACTGAAATCTGTCAATTCTAAACTGTGAAGTTAGACAAAAACAATGCTGTCCTTGTCTAGGCGGCCATACTTGTCCTGAGGAGAGTGACAGGAATGACACTAATGACTGTTTCCAATTTTCCTATTTCACTGTCAACCCCCTGGATACAGTACGTCTATCCGTTCTGTAGCTACGGGGTATCCGTAAGGGGGGGAGGGGGAAACGTTAATCGCTCGATGTTTCTCGTAAAAAATTATACGACGCGTCCCATCAATAAAAATTCGACAAATTTGTAAGTAGCCAATGAAATGAGTGGGCGGATTGTTTTGCGGTGACATACTCGTCAAGTTCACGTATAAAATATATTGCTGTTTATTTAAATGTTTTTTGTCCGCATTCCTTTCATTCACAGATCCAGTAGATGTACTTTAGTTATTTGACTGAAATCATAAATTTGGGAACTTTTTATTTTTTAAATTAAACATAAATTTTTCTTCGAAAAAATGATGGTAAAACAGTTTCAGTTGTACTTTTAACACTAAAACATTTCAAATTTATGATTTCAGTCTAATAACTATTTAGTCAACATGTTTAATTTATGTCAATGACAACAGGTCAATATGATAAATGATAAACATCTATTGCTATGATGATTTTGAAACATTTTTTAGAGCTGTTTAACAAAATTTGATTGTTAGATACAGAAAAAAATACGTTAATAAAATAAGTAAATGTCTATTTATTTCTCTGGAATTATCATGTTTAGGTAATATGGATGCTGCTTTCAAATCAATAAAATTAGTCCAAAGCCAAGGGGTTTGGGCCAGTTTGGCAAGGATGTGCGTTAAAACTAGACGTTTGGACGTTGCCAGTGTTTGTTTAGGACATATGGGCGACGCTAAGGCTGCTAGGGCTTTGAGATTAGCCATAAACGACAATACGTTGCCTCAAGAAGCCAAAGTTGCTGTGTTAGCTATACATTTGGGATTGCTGGTAAATGTATTATCAAGTTGTCAATTCCTGATGATAAAAATATTGTTAAATTGAGTTAATTTATTTAGAAAATTATGATCTTTAAAGAAAATTATCTGTGTTATGTCTCGTCTACACAACACTGGAAGTTTTGGTAATTATTGGGAAAACTGGAAATCGTCCGATTACCGATTTTCACCAAAATTGGTATACACCCTATTTTGAGATCGTAGATTACGAACCTGAACTTTTTTCTTGGCGGTCTCAATTTCAACATTGAATTTTTCTTTATTTCAGCCCTATAAAGTAATAGTTTTATTATATTTTCATTATATTATAGTTTATCTAAAAGCCACACTTGATTGAGGATCGAAAAATGTCTAAAATTTTACTGAAAAACACTTTTCTTAACAAAATAACAAAGAAAATTGAGACCAGATGGAAGTTTGACATTTCATAAATATCTTTCTTTCTCTCTGTTATGTAATGAGAGAGACAAATATATTCTAGATCTAGTCTTGAAATTTGAAAATTTGCAATGTTGCCGTATCTTGTATTTTTTCAGGTGATTAGGGATTTTAAATAAATTATGTACCCTGACAGTAGTTGAATATTAAATATACCTATCTTGCCTATATCCACAAAGTTGCGCGGAAGAGTTTTGATTGCATTGGTTTCAACTATGCGGAGGGGGTTAATATTTTTTTGTTTATTATATTAAAAAAAGATTAACCCCTCCGCAAAGAAGTTGTAACCAATGCAATCAAAACTCGTTCGTGCAACTTCGTGGTTATAAATAGTTAGATCTCGTTGGTAAAATAGCAGTTATGGGAAGGAGCCGTTCCTCTGGCGACCGCCTCTCGTAATCCCAGAATGAGCGAAAAAAACGCGCTAAATTTAGGTTTAGCATTGGCAACGTTGCTTTAAATGTCAGAAACACATAACCCAACATTTTCAGATTGTTTACAAATTTATTGTATATGCATAGAATTGGTTAAAAAATGACAGAAAATAGCAAAAACCTCATAAGGGAAATTAAAACAACTTTCGTTGCACGTCATCAATGACACCATGTCGTGGTCTTATGGAGTTTGCTGGTGGTCTTATTATGATGTGCAACTAAAGTAATTTTAATTTCCCCATAACAAAATATGTATGTGCTAGAAAACCTTAAAAATATGAGAAATTAAGAAAAATTCGATGTTGAAATAATTTTGCGTTTTTCTGAAAAACGGTAAGAGACCGCCAGAAAAAAGTTCAGATCTACGACCTCAAAATAGGGTGTATACCAATTTTGGTGAAAATCGGACGATTTCCAGTTTTCCCAATAATTACCTAAGTTTTACGTGCGGTTTTATCAATCATAGCGCTGTGTTTAGTAGAAAAGAAAAAACATGGAATTTTGCTTCAAAATATTAGTTATGTTTTAAATTTCATTTGTAAACACGTACAGCTATATTTGAAGACAATACCGTTTGGTAATATCCATTGAATATCTCTAAACATTGTTGTAAAATTACGCTATTTTGTGCAAAACTAAGTATGCAAAAATATTAGATTTCTATAAAGTTGCTGATTAAAAATACTTCAGCATAACCATTTTTATGTAAATTTACTTATATTCCTGTCACTGTAGGCCCAACGACAGTTTTGTTTAGCAGGCAATTTTTATAAAAAAAACAGCGGTTACGTTTTATCAGCAGGATGACGGGATGTCGTTACTGCCACCCTTAGATGTTTACGTTTTTTAGGACGAGGCTGAACAATTGTATTCCAAATGCGGACGGTACGATCTGCTTAATAAACTGCTTCGTTGCCGAAATAAAATGGAAGACGCACATACTTTAGCCAAAACCAAAGACAGGATTAATTTAAGGAATACCGAATACTGTTGGGCTAAATCGCTAGAAAAGGCTGGCGATTTTAAAGAGGCAGCAATGAGGTAAGGTTAAGGCTGCACATGCTGCATACCCTGTTACGTTTAATAAGTGGCGCCCAACGTGGGGCGCTGGTTACTGAAAATCCCAGTAGATGGCTTTATAATGCGTCAGCTTGACGCGAATTTTTCAAAAACCCGGTCTTTACGTCATCATTGCCTAGCAATATGATTGAAAATGTGTAATAAGCAATATCGTTGTGAATTTGAAGGAAAAAAAAAATTGGTCAAGTGCGAGTCTGACTCGCGCACGAAGGGTTCCGTACCATTCATTATATATACAACATTAGATACTATATTATTATAAACTTTTTTCCGATTTAGCTGAAATTTTGAATGCGTGTATAAGTAATTTAAAAAAAAATTAAGAAACACATTATTAAAAATTGTATTAATCAATAATAAATATGTAAAAAGTAAAAATAAATATGTAAAAATATGTAAAAATTAAAAAAAACGATTAAAAAAAGTCGCCTTGGCTAGGATTCGAACTTGCCTTACGACGGCTCCAAGTCATAGCAGCGTAAAATCCTAACGCTTTAAACCACGCGGCCACCGAGGACTTGAAAGATTCTATGTAAAATTCTTACTTAATAGATAATGTTTAGTGAAAGTACTTTTTTATTTATACACATTTATTTAATTCTGTTGTATAATTTTTAAATTATATAAAAATGCAGTCTTAAAAGTAAAAACAAACTGTATAATTCCAATTTTAAAGGCATTTTCATTAACCGAAACAACTTAAAAATTACCTTTCCAAAAATATAGCACACTTTGATATTTTGTTATAGTCCCCTTCGAAATGCAGAATTTTTAAAACTTGACACTTTTACTAGGTAGTAGGCTTTTGATCCCTTATTGATGATATGCCCCTAATGGAACTCTGCTATTTTTCCAGTAAGACGAGGCACTGCCTCAGGAACGCTGGAAGTTATCAGCAAATTTTGCAGCTACTCTGAGAATAACTGAATAGCTAACCATGATCCCAGCCGTTGGTCGTCGAGGCCGCCTGATTTAGTGCCGATGGATCTAATCTTTTGGATATATTTGCGGAAGACTAAAGGTTCTTATATTTTAAATTAAGTTTTTTTAAATAAAATTAAATCTAGACAAGAATTATAAGTATTTAGCGGTTATGTGAGGGTATCTCTAACCCAATGAGTTAATTTCACGAAAAATGTTCAAAAACGGTTAGGTTAGGTTAGGTCAAACCAACACCTGTAGCAAAATCTCATGTCTTGGTTTGCTATTAATTTTTTTCGCTATTAGATATAGTTTACATGCGTTGATGTTAAATATAATTTAAATTGTTATAAAATTCTGCATCTCTCTTTGCAAAGATTATTTTCGTTTTAATTGCTGCTCACAGCTAGAATTTTTTTGCATTACAGCCGGCGCCGTTCAAAGCCTATACTTATTCAAAGTGTGCGAATTTTTAAAAACTCTATATATCGAAGAGGAATCGAGCAAAATATCAAGTATGCTATATTTTTGGAAAGGTAATTTTACATTCTTTTCAATGAATTAAAAATATACAGGGTGCCCCATATAAAAAATCAAATTTTCTGTTGATAATTCTTAAATTATTAATTTAAAAAAATATTCTTAAATCACTAAATTCTACGTAAAAAGGTGTTTTATTGGGAATGTTGTCATAAACAAAAAAAAATCCATAGCAAAAAGTTACAGCCATTTTTTAAAAATGTACATTTTTGTTGGTTTTCACCATCATGTTTTTGATACAAATTGAGCTCCAGACGCGAATATTAGTTTTCGTCTATCTCATATAGAAACGGATGTTTCCTTTTAAAAGCGTACAATTTGGCCCACCCTGTACATATTTTTTGAAATCTTATTTTATTTTAATTTGTACTCGGACGCTAAATGCTAAAAAATAAATACATAAAATTCTCGCAAGGTAGTTTTATATTAATTATAATTAATAGCCACCTTGCGCGATATTTTTTTATTATTAAAAATCCTCTCATAATTGCATTGGTACATAGAAACATATTATCTTCTGCGAATTTTAGAAAAATATTCATATATTAAAATTAAACTGACCTTGAATATTATAACGCTTTAAAACAAATATGTACGTAAGGCTAGCCCATGGCTAATGTCGATGTATATGGACATTAGAACCATTAAGTGAAAAGCTACATTATAACGACATGTACCATTTTTGTTTGGTCGATGTACTTTTTGAGCATTTATCGCTTAGAGTGACAAAAAGATGCGCCATTTGAAAGATTTAATTCTTTCGAATGAAACAGATTTCTTACAAATGAACTCGACCTTTTGATACTTTTGTTTAATTTTCCTCAAATCTCATTATTAAAAAGACCTAATTTATAGAATATCATCATCATCATCATCATTATTTCCAGCTTATTCAACCATTTCCAATTATAGTGTAGCTTCCCTTACATACTTACATTTTTGTTTATTGTTGGCTATGCAGGTCCAAGTTATCCCTGCTAATTTTCTAATATAATGGTCCCATCTTAGGTTTGGTCTTCTTCTAGGTCTCTTAATTCCTTGTGAGTACAATACTGTAATTTTTGTGGTCCATCTGTTGTCAGTTCTTCTTGTCAGGTGTCCTGCCCATTGCCACTTGGGGGAGGGAATTGATTTTGTGAATGACATCTATTACCTGGGTCTTTTGTCGCAGCCACTCTATTCTTTTACGGTTTCTCTTGGTTATTCCCAGCATATTTCTTTCCATTGAGCGTTCCGCGACCTGCAGTTTCCTTATAATGTCTGTTTTAAGTATCCATGTTTCGCATGTCCAGTGTCCATGCCAGTGGCCAGGCATAGAACTTGACTGCTAATAAACATTGATAGTTGTTTTCTTTTTTATATAAAGTGGCATTCTAGATTTGAATATGATTGTGTTTCTGTTTCTTCCATATGTACTGCATGCTAACTTAATGCTTCTGTTGATTCCTTGAGGGAGAGTGATATGTGTGAATAAACCTTGAAAGACGCGATAAATGGAAGCTATATGTACTAAAATAATATCTAACAAAATGAATTGATAAGAAAAAAGAAAAAATAATGAGACAGTTAAAACAACTTTTTATTTGTAAAAACATATTATATACAATAAAATTATTGCATTTTTCTCTTTGAGTTTATTTTGTTTTTCTGTGTTTTTTTGTTAATAGTTGGTATTATATTTTTAGTGAAGGTCAAACTGCGACCAAAGAAAGCAAAGTCCAAATCTTGTTCTCACAAGTCAGGAAGACAAGTCATCAAGCCAAACAATGGTTGATTTTTATTTTTTATTTAATATTTATTTACCTATAATTGGTCAAAAGTAATAAAATCCTTTAAACACATAGCGATTTTTATTTTGTAAATATTAAATATTTAACAGAATTTTGTGTTTTGACTATCACATTTCTTCGATGACTCCCCAACTTCATTTATAATATCTCATAAAATTCTGAAAAGCTATACCTTTTCATTTCTTCCATCTGATATAAAACCACTCAGTCACAAATGCACAATATGAAAAAAAAGTCGAATGGCATTAAATCTGGAGAATAAGATGGACTTTACTAATAAAGGGAGTAAACAACCAAAATGGGATACACTCTAGGGACACACTCCATACAGAACCACATATTTTTTTTGGAAGCAAATATTTTCATAAATTCTAAAAATAATATATAAAAAATAACACTTATTCTATTGCACTTACCATGAAACATGTTTTCAAAGTATTTAACTAACTATGAAGGTTTCTATAACGTTCATATATAATTTAATAATTTATTATATTTATTGTAATTATATTCTCCGCTGGATGTTTTCAATGAAATAATACTTGAACTGTGTACAACCAACGATAATTTACATCAATATTAATAACTAAAAAATTGTATATCATTAATAATCTAATGATAGTTTATTACCAGTAACAAAAAAAATATTACATATACTAGTAAAACATACGAGTAAGCTTTTAAATTAATGTTTGTATAATTTCAAAGATGATTTCAGTAGGTATTTCGATTCATGTAAAATGATTTTTTTAATTTTTGGTCAAATTTTTCACCGTAATTGGAGAAACGGACTAATGCATGATGCATTACGGATGCATGTAAACCCACACTCAGTGTGTGAATTAAGGTGAGTTTATATGCATCATTTCTTTGCCTAATTTGGTGAGCTTCTCTAGGTATTCTTTCACCAACTTCGAACTGACGGTTATTGAGTTGATCGCTTTTAAAGGCGGCCGCACGTTTCCTACTATTCGATACGATTGTCTGAAACGATTATCGGATCCGATTATCTGACGCTCAAATAAACTATAGGTTATTTAACTATATCGCACACTTACGATCCGATATCGGATCGGACGTCCGAGTCGGATGCTTGGCAGTGCGTCGTACTGATCGGATCGACAAAAAATCTTATCCGACAGCCGGAAGGTGTTCTATTATATATGCATTGTTTTTGTATATTGTAGGGCAAACATACGATTATTTTTGTCAGTTTTGATGCGTGAGTTGCTCAGTGCAGGCTTCTTTTATTATTAATTAGTTATAAAAACATATAAAACGGAAATATTTTGTCGGCAGTGTGCGGTAGTCGTCCGATTCAAAATCGTTTCAGATAGTCGAATCCCATAGTAGGAAATGTGCGGCCGCCTTATCTGCTTGTCTATCGGATAAGATGGCTGGAGATTACGCTGTACTCTTCGTGTCGGGTCTCAGTGGTCGGGTAAAGCGGGTGTGGGGCCAAAAAAAATATACATTATATTTCAGAAATCTGCCTAAAGGCCCCCACAGACGTCGTTCTTTTTCGGCAGGATTACTCGACGTGCAAAACTGTTGGGGTAATCCGGTCGGTGTGTGGCTGAAAACCGTCGTGATTGCCGGCGTTCCAAATAATCTGTTTTGACCTGATTTTTCTCGTCGGTTTTGAACGTGATCGTGCAAGTCGGGCCGTGTGTGGTATACGTACCGGTAATCACGATATATATTTCTAAAAATTGGCAGTGTTGTACGTGATTTATGTATATTGTATATTATAAAATGGCTGATTTGAGGCAATGCAGTAAACAATTTTTAAGTGAATTTATAGAAATGTACAGAAATGTTCCATGTCTTTGGAAAATTAAATCTAGTGAATACGCAGACAGAGATAAGAAGAATAAGGCTTATGAAGTTATGTTAACCAAACTAAAAGAAATTGATTCAGCTGCAACAATAGACATGGTAAAAAAGAGAATTGACTCGATTCGAGGATCGTTTAGAAAAGAACTTAAAAAAGTAAAAGCATCGGTAAAGTCAGGAGCTAATCGAAATTCCTCCAAAAAATTAATGTGAGAGAACTGTTTTTTTAGAAGCCACTTTTTTGTCCATTTAGAGCGTTTTCTCTTAGCATATTTAGATTTTATAGCTAAAACCGTTGCTAACGCCACTGTTGTATCCATAATCACGATAATACTGAAGAAAGCCTGAATAAAATACTGAATAGTATGTGGGCGCCATCAAGTTCGTGATTACCCGAACAGTTTTGCACGTCGAGTAATCCTGCCGAAAAAGAACGACGTCTGTGGGGGCCTTAAGGCTTAACCCGATCCTGCCCAAGTAACATTTTTCGGAGCCTAAAGTTTTATTAAAAGGTAACGGATATTTATAAGAGGTCTATAAGGAACCTTAACATTTATAAGAGTGTTTAAAGTAGCAAGCAATTTGTTACAAAACCATATAAATTATATATCACTGTAATCACAAAACTTCAATATATTTCCGTATTGTAACAGAATTTTAAATTATGTTTCTATTTGCGAGAAAATTTAGTCCAAACATAAGAAATATTTTGTTGATGTTTGACCATTAAAATCTTAAAAATAAAGAAGTTGTCTAAAAATGCGCTACAATACGGATATAGTATAATCCTTTATCTTTAATTTCCTTAGTCATTTGTGTAAAAATACCTAGCCAGTTTTACATAAAACGTTAAATGCCGAACGCTTATTTTGCTACTTTTTCGGACTAGTGAAATGGACTCTTAAATGTTTCTTATTTAAACAAAATTATTGATATAAATTACATTTACATTTTTATAGTTCTGTTTTCAAGCGTTTTAACTTTATTCATAAACTAAACGGAAATTTTACTTATTAATTTAATTCAATATAGTACCGCAACTTCAAAAACATTTACTTTATGATGCTCATGTTTTCCTAACCAATTAAATCAGTACCGGTTTCTGTACAAAATCTCGAAGGCTAATCGTATATTTTCGCGATATTTATTGTTGATTAGCGTGATGAGCGCTAACACGCTAACCAGCTAAACCGGCTTCTTTATTTTTTCCAATTACAAACAAAATGACAATAAATAATAATTGGTCACGTAGCTAGTTTATTTTTCTATATTTACCAAGAATTATTGTCAGTACACGTTTATTATAAAATAACTATTATTTTTTATTATCATTTCGGACTTTGCGGTTTGTCATGTTAATATTAAAAGATTTTTTTATAATAATAATGTAGTGGTATAGTTGTAGAAAATAGATGATTAAATTTAAAATGAATAGCACTAACATCATAATTAGAATTATTTTTAACTTACATTTGTTTGTTGATGCTTCTGTAAAGTACAGTGTCCTCGCACTGTACTTTACAATGATAGAGTAAAGTAAAAAATAGGTATATTATGACACACTTAAAAGTTACAGGCTTTTGTAAAATTTATCGAAAAAATCTGCGATTTTTTTAATTTTAAATAGGTAAAATTGAGACATTAATTTTGAACACCCTGTAGCACATGCTTCAAATATCTTTACGTATATCTTTTATTAAATTTCATCTCTATAAAACTCTCTTACCAAATTTTAGTACTCCAGCTTTAGAAACAATAGCGTAGTAACTGTCAATTTTTTATCGTATTAAAATCTAATGTATTTTTAATTTAATTGAAAAATTATAAAAACAACTACTACAGTTTTAGATACACGATATTATACAGGGTGAGTCTTAAATAAATGCCAATATTTTTAAGGGTAGTATATTTCAACCCCCCCCAGAAACACATCTATGAGGTTTTTTCCTGGATTTTTTTTGAAAATCTTGAATTTTGAAGTTTTCTGGAATTTTCGGATTTTTTTATTTTTTTTGTTAAAGAACATAATATCTTGATAATATGGCAACATAGGTAGTAAATTAAATGTACAAGAAAGAAAACTCAAAAAAGATCTAGAGATTCTCAAAATTTAAGCAAAAAATCATATTTTTTTTAATTTTCAAAGTAAAATAACAAATAACACGGTTATTTTGGACTTATTTGAAAAACGGTAAAGAGAAAATCTGTTTCTTTTATCGAGATCTATCAGCCTTGAAAATAATTTGCGCGCTTTTAAGACTCACCCTGTAAATAAAAAGGAATTAGTATCTTATTACCTATAACCGTTGATTGAAAGAATTGGGAAGATGCGCAACCTTATGGGCGAATTCCTTACAAGGCTGTTTTGATTTCCCCCTTTTCCCCACGTCTCAAGTGCTGTACGGTGGTGACACAAATCGTCTTGCGGTCAACGCACAAAACACTTATTTTCTCTAATTTGGCCAGTGAAGGCATAGCGAAGACGGTGAGGATCTGAAAGCGACAGTGTTGTCGTATTAAAATGTGTAATACCTGTAATACGCTTGACGAAAATATCTTTGGATGAAAAATCCGTGTTTATGTATTGAAAATTTATTCGTGTTAAACATAGAATAAACAACAAAAATAAAAATGCTTTTTTAAGTACTGAATATGTCGTATGATCGAAAAAAGTCGTTTAGGTGGCTTGGAAATGACGATTATGACATTTATCATAATATTTTACATATGAAATAACAAGGACCTTCATTTCCAAGCCAACTTTGACGCCGTTCGTTGTTTAATCATATAATATTACATTATATTGTTTAATGATAGAAAATCCATATTATTAACGTACTCTACCCAAAATCCGTAAATCTACGGATTAATCCGTAGTTCTGGCAACACTGTCTCCGGCAACCACTCACTCTGTCGACTGAAAGCAGAACCACGGCATATAAAACAAGAACTATGGTACTGTATTCTTTATATGCTTTGCTGTAAACGACTATCAGCGCGCAGCGGCGCAAAGCTAAACTAAATCTCGGAATTCTCGGACAGGCTGACGGTAACGCCAACTATATCTCGGACATGTTTTGT
Source organism: Sitophilus oryzae (assembly GCF_002938485.1). Lineage (NCBI taxonomy): Eukaryota > Metazoa > Arthropoda > Insecta > Coleoptera > Curculionidae > Sitophilus > Sitophilus oryzae. The sequence continues at coordinate 2,548 of NW_022146173.1, read as the reverse complement.
GCCGCGAAATCCCCCCATAATTTTGTACTTTTTTATTTTTTATCTTCTTATTTCTTCAATCTACGCTATACCTATCTGTCAGTATAGTTATTAAAAAAGAAAAACAATGTTGGTGCTCTCAGTAAACAACTTAATGGTCAACTGCTTATTTTTTGATAGTTATTTACCTCTAGTTATATTTCGCGACTGAATGATAGATAAGAAAAAGGAATAAAACTCTCAAGAGATTAATTTATTATTTAATAAGTACAACAGGCTTAAAATATACAATTTTGTTTAAAATTATGGTTAATAGCAATATGTATATATTTATAAAACAGCGGACGGATAAACAATTCTGCATTTAAAAACATAAATGACTAGAGCAAGTGTTGAATTTTTGGTAAAACTATTATCTATTATTTCCGCCCAAAATTTGAGATGTTTTCGTAGTCAGAAACATTAAACAAGACATAGGATAGGTACGGTATTAATAAGAGTTACAACTAGTTCACTACTTTAAACTTAAAGGAATATTTCATATTTACAAATACTTTCTACAACAAAAGAAACGTCACTACCTTATCACAACACAGTCTCTCTCTCTTTTAAAGTCCATAAAATATCGTTATTGTAGCAACAACACCAAAGATCACACCGCTTGTCGTTCTATCAGCTGAAGAAGCAGTCAGAGGTCTGGTAGAACCATTTTCTGAAACAGTAGTGGAGTGAGCAGTTGACGATGACGCTTCAGAACCTGATGGTTCAGGTGAAGGCTCAGGCTCTGCCGATGGTTCGGGTTCTGGTGAAGGTTCAGAAGAATGTTCCTCTTCAGAATTTGCACTTGGTTCAGGTTCAGGTTGAGGAGATAAGTAAGGGTCTTGATCTAAACCTGTGTTGATAGGTTTCAGTTCTTCAGATTCTGTCGTACTACTCGTGCTGCTTGATTCTGCCTGGTTGTTGTATGAATATGAATCGTCATAGAGGTAGTTCATTCCTCCGACGTTTGATGCAATCAATCTGAAGTTTGGTTCTTTTAAATCAAGTTTATCATAAATGAATCTCTCAAGTCTGTTGACTAGTATAGTAAGGTTTCCTTCTTTATCCAGAGCAAAGGAATTGGGCCATTCCAGGTACCTTTCATCTTTAGCTATAATTTTCTGTCCTGTCTGGAAAGGTGTGTGAATATCCCACCTAGCTATACTGTTACTACCTAGCAAGCTGTAGTACAAGACCCCTTCATTATCCATTACCATACCGACAGTTTGAGATGCTTTCAATCCATGATCTGTTACCTGTCCCTGATACTCCCCATCATCCATAGCGAAATGGTCGTTCTTTAGGACACTGGTGTTGATGGAATAAATGTGCAGAGATGAAATGGGAGTGTAGAATACTTCTCTGTCTTCGTTGATGACGACTCTGTCTCCGTTTGTGCTTAGTTTGGGGCCCAGGGCTATGCTGGCGAGGTTGAGGGGTGCGTTGATTCCTACGCCGTTGACTTTGAAGAAGACGGCGTTGGGATCGGCGTGCATGGATTGGGAATGGCGGATCTTCCAGGAGCGGTTCTGCTTGACCGAATATACGATGATGCCTGGAAAGGAAATAAAAAAATAGATTAGTTAATAGTCAAAAATTTTCAGTATTATTGTTTCAATATTAGGAATAAAAAATACATTATGATTTGAAGATTGTTCTTAATTAAATGAAAGAAAAAAGATAAATCTTGGAATTGTCATATTTCAAAGAAATTAGAGTTAATATAAAACAACATACTATTTTAGCTTTATAATTTTATAAAAAAACGATAATTCTATTACCCGGTCGGATAGGTCTGGCCATTAAACCAATATACTATATACTATAAAAATACTACTAAATCTGTATCTCTGACTATTACTAATAACTAATTAGAATTTAGAGTCAGTAACTCGCATTTTCATTGAAGGACGCTGTCATATTTTATTTCAAACCAATAATCAACGAGAATATTCGTATAATTTAATAAAATTAGTGTAAATCACTATAAATAATGAATTGTTTGTAATTGAGCTGTAATTTCTGTATTATTAATCCTGTAAATAATGGAGATAAACAAGTGTGATTGATTAAAATTTTATTTTAAGATGAAACTTTTGTTAACAACATTCTGAGAATTCGAATAATGAATTGAACAACTATGTCTAAAAAAGACAGCGATTAGAGTGACAATTTGGCAGTGTAAAATTTAGAGTGACAATTTTGATTATGCAAAAAAATACATATTCCTTAGTTTACTGGTTTGTCTAACTATTAACATTAATTTAAAAATAAATCCCCAACATGAATATGAACAAAACATTTAAACAAAAACAGACAACACAAAACAAATTGTTGGAGTAGCCGTTAGTAGTAGCACAGATTAGGTATCCTATAAGTATACAGATAAAAATCTTGTCCCTAATTCGTGGTACGAAAATTGTTTTTTATGACGATGTGCAAACGAGTCAAATTTCCTGTGCGCAAAAATAAACTCGCGTAAAATAACAATAAACAGCGTAATAGAGAGATATCGCTAAACCGAATAGCG
>NW_022146172.1:36258-76192 GCF_002938485.1 Sitophilus oryzae | reverse complement strand
CAATTTTATCGCTAAATCCGAAAAGCAAATGTATTCAAGTATTCAAGGTGGTTGGGGTGGTGAGTAACTTTTTGCTCTATTTGGATAAATAGATATTTTTATTTAAATAAATAAAGAGAACATAAGGGCCAAGAATCGAACTCAGTACCGCTCGTACAGCAGCAGCTCTGGAGCCATGACAGTCCACTAAAAAATAATAATTCATATGAAGAGCACTCGGGAAGAACGATGAAAGCCCATTTTTTGCTAATTTGATTTTAATGCATCATATTTTTCGTCTTAAAAAGCTACACCTTTTGGTACCTATAAATAAACGAAAATATCGATAACGGTCACATACACAGAAACATTTAAAAATGAAAAAAAAAACAACATAAAAGTCTATGCGTAATTTGAATTAAAAACGCTCTCCTGAACACTTATCGGACCCTCATCGTATTTCCCGTGTGCTCTTCATATACTCGTAGATACTTGATTTGAGCAATTTTGTAACAAACCGTTATAATTTTTTTCCTTATTTGATATCCAATAGCTTGATTTAAACAGATTTATAAACCAAATTTCAGCTTTCATTATGCCGAATTTATGTTTTAACCGAAGCGCGACGCTTATTCAAGATCATGTTTTTGACAATTTTACAAATGTTCTATTTTTTATCCCGAAAACCGTTAGAGATATATCTATATAGATAAATGAAACAAGTTTAGATTGGAAAGTGTCCAGTTCTTTATCTTTGATAATAACATCAAATTATTAATGGAGTTTCCCCAGATGGCGCCAGTGCGATTTCCTTTTTCGACGAAAGCAAAATCTTCAATTAAAAAAACCGAACCGCGGACCGACCGATGATGGACGCACAGTCCGAGAAGAAAACGAGGAAGGCCGTACGATTCGCGGAATGTGACGTAAAATGTTATCGAAATTAGCGGAGAATTAATTAAGAAATTAGTCGTTATTATTTTTCATCAAAAGAGTATTAGCTATTGGAAAAATGGCCATGTTTCTTGAATGAAGTACTCCCTAGCGTATTTTTCTTATTATCCTAAAACAAAGTAACTTGCACTTGGTTGAATGAAACTAGATTCAAGAGAAATTTTCGAATTTTTCAAGAGAACCAGTTTTCTTGTGTTAAGAGATTTTTTCTTCAGGTAAAATATTTTCTTTTACGCTAAAATAAATTCTCTTGTCACTAAATTTTTTTTTCAAGAACGATGACGACTTTAGTTCAAGTCTATCTTTTTTATCAGTGTAGGTATAGGTTAGTATAATAGAAAAATTATAAGATATGAAAGTAGTTTCGAAGAATATAATAATATACCAGGTGTTCCATTTAAAAAAACAAAGATGTTTTTTTCATAATATAAAGTATTATATTAGTTGTAACACTGAAAATAATTTGAGGCATCAAGTTGAAAAACCCGCCTTATTCATTTTTTTTAAATGGCCTAATGACATACATGAATAGTGAACCCTTAAATCTACATAAACATAGTATAAGCATACATAAGCATAATCTACAAACTGCAGCAAAAGTCACCTATTCCTATACAGAGTGTCCCAGAAATAAGTGCAAGTATTTTAAGGGCTGGTAGATTTCCATAAAAGAAACATATTTTCTCTTTATCGTTTTTCAAATAAGTCCAAAATAATGGAGTTATTTTACTTTGAAAATCTCAAAAAAAAAATGATTTGTTGCTAACATTTTGAGAACCACTGGGTCTTTTCTGGATTTTCTTTCTTGTAAATTTAATCCAATACCTATGTTGCCATATTATCAAGAAATTATGTTTTTTTAACTAAAAACTGAAAAAAATTCCAAAAAAATTCATAAAATTTCGAATTTTCAATTTTTTTTTTCGCGAAAAATCCCTCATAGGCGTGTTTCTGGGGTTGAACTATACTACCAGTTAAAATACTTGCACTTATTTCTGGGTATAATATACAGAGTAAGTCTTAAATTAGTACAAATGTTTTCAGGGCTGGCAGATCTCGATAAAAGAAACATATTTTCTCTTTACCATTTTTCAAGTAAATCTGAAATAACCGAGTTATTTTACTTTGAAAATTTCCCAAAAAAAAAATATTTTTTGCTAAAATTTTGCGAACCACTGGATCTTTTCTGGAATTTCTTTCTTGTAAATTTAATCTACTACCTATGTTGCCATATTATCAACAAATCATGTTTTTCAACTAAAAACTAAAAAAATTCCAAAATTTTTTTCAAAAATTTACAAATTTTCAAAAAAAATTTTTCCCGAAAAAAAAATCTTAATCGGGTTTCTGGGGTCGAAATATTATACTACTCACCCTGTGTATGTAATTATTGTTGCAAATCCTGCCTTTTTTCATAGTTTTTTTACACAAGTATAATATTACTACTAGCCTCTTAGCCATTTCAAATCCTTAGGTACCTAATATTAATAAAATAGCATACCTAATAATTTCAAGTTAGGATGCAAATATCTTGCTGTAGCAAAACCCGCATAACAAAACGCGTACAAAAATGTGTCCATTAAGTAGAATAATTGTTTTGCATCTGGTTTTTGTAGAAATAATTAATATTTAATTTTCAAAGAGAAAAATGACAAAAATATTTCGCATAAGACGGATTTTGTTGCAGTGTATGCATCATACTGCAACAAAACCCGCTTTATCCGAATTATTTTTTTTTATTTTATTTATTCTATTTTACTTTTCCTCTTTAAAAATTAAATATTAATTTCTTTTTTTTAGGTGAGATTTTTCTTGGCTTTATGTTTTTTTTTGTGTTGCGATTTTTAGGCATTTTTGTGTATATAGGATTTAAATTATGTTAATAATAATCAATCACAAATCACAAATGATGGGCTGTTGGATACAGCAATTAAAGAACGAAACCAACTTGGAATGAATGCTATCACGGTATTGAATGGGATACTGTGGGACAGAAGCATAAACAACAAGAACAAAACTCTAATATATAATACCATCATCAAAAATATAACCACGTACAGCTGTGAAGTGTGGCCAATTAAGGAAACAATAAAACGAATGCTGGAAGCTACAGAGATGGATTTTTGGAGAAGATCAGCAGGCAAATCAAGACTCGAGCGAATACCTAATGAACGCATAAGAGAGATTATGGAAGTTAAACATACGATAGTGGACGACATAAAGAACAGCCAACTCATATGGTACGGGCATGTCCAAAGAATTGCAGAAATAAGAATCCCAAAGCAAATTATAAACTGGAAACCTGCAGGAAGAAGAAAACCGGGTAGACCGAGAAGAAGTTAGCAGGCAGTCATTGGCACGTTTATGGAGGAAAGATCTTTCGGAGACGGTGCATGGAGAGACAGACAGGCATGGAGGCATGGCATCCAGAGACAAGCCGTTTTCCAATTAATATATATATATAATATATATATATATATATATATATATATATATATATATATATATATAACGGTCCAGCATCAGGGCCTGAAGGCATCGCTTGAACATTTTTCGTCTGATATACCCCGGGTCTGACTGCCTATCTTCAACGTACCAGGTCTGACTCCGTCGATTTAATAAATATATATATATATATATATATATATATATATATATATATATATATATATATATATATTTATTAAATCGACGAGTCAGACCAACCCTGACAAATCCAGTTCAAGGTATATCAGACAATATTCAATGATATCGACAATGGACTCCATTAAATTGTCCCATTTATATAAAAATGAGAGCTCTAAAATAGAGTTTTAATACCAACTTTATACATACATCTGTTTGACACCACACGTTGCTGGTCTTCATGTTTTGGCTCTAATAAATCTGTTGTCTTAATATTTGAATGTTTAGAATTCTGTTGAGCAATGCATCTAATATAAGTTAGACAGTGTTTTAACAATTTTTTAAAATCATTTAAAAAAAAATTATTTTAGTTAACTGTGAATAATTAAAAAAAAAATGTATTAACAAATTTATTTTTTACCTTGTTTTTTTATACTGATAATATCTAAAACAATTTCAGATGTTTTCATGGAAAATTGGTGATTCATCCGATATTATCTTTGATCGATGTTCGTCGAACAAACTTTATCAAGAGGAAGCAGCAATTTTCTCAAGCAAAAAAACTTTAAAATTAATTTCCTCTTAAACGTTGTGAAAGACCATGAAAACAACTTTATTGGGTAATGTGAGAAAATGCAATTATAAAAGCTTTTAAGACATCTTCATATTATATGCGTATAAACATGTTGTCTAAGATGAAAGTTATTAATGCATAAATAATATTCCGTTTAAAAGTTGTAGGTAAAGTATTATTTACATAAAATATACAGGTTTCATAAAATATACAACTATTACGTATTTTGGAATTAAGTGAATAATATAATTCCTATATATAATATTCCTAAACGAATAATATAATTTCTATATAATATATAGTAATTCCTAATAAATAATTAATAAATCCTCCAACGCAACGGTCTAAAACACTGGAAGAAATTTCTCAGAATTTGTAACTGAAATAAAATCAAAGATTCTTCTTGATTTAAGTAAGAACAATCTTCGGATTGCCAAGGGGTTTTTAACAAGACACTATGTTCTCAATAAACATGTCAGTATACTGAACATGTCAGTATACTGAACATGTCAGTATAGATTGAACCTAAGAAACAACGGCCAACTTAACACGCAGATCATTATGATTTAAATAAAAAATATAGACTTAAATAAGAAAAACGATTTAAATTATATTATATTGATTTAATAAAGAAGTGCCTATCTATTTACAAAATTAATTTGAAATAAGATTTATAAGTAAAGTGAATTTACGCCTTCAAATTAACAGCAAAGCTAAATAGACACCTGCTATTGCTAAAATGAAGTATAAGATAAGCTATGTTTAAGGGCAATGCCGTCTTTTATTGGGATAAAGTTGTAATCTGTCTAAAACTGAAACTTTATTATAGTTTTATGACAAGTTTCGTAAATAAAGTTTAAGCAGAACCATCTCTTAAATTTAGTGCTAGTCGAATAAAAGTTAAAGAGTGAAAAGTGTATTTTTATTTTCTTAAATTGATTGTTTAGGGTTTATCAGCTTTAGAGAGATATGTATTAATGGTGAAATATACAGGGTGGTCCGAACTGTGTTCCGGAAACTTCGACAACATATTTTTCAGATAAAAATAAGTAAAAAAATTCGTATAAATGTATGTCCTAAAATGCTTAGTTTTGGAGATACAAGGTGTAGAAGTTACAATTTTATTTCGATTTTTTCGAAATAATTTCTGAAGTAACGTAAATATTTGGATTAAAATTGGTGTCTGGGAGTTTTTTGACACGACAAATTTTATTTTCCTGTCAATATGACTCCTACTTGTAGAGGGCGCTACCTACACATTTTTAACTGTTTTGAAGAGTAATGACTTTTCGTCCGTACCTGTATAAAACAACTGAGTAAAAAAATATGCATTTACAAAGTTTTTTACGTAAAAAATGTCTCTTAGTAAAAATCGCTACGAGTAATAGTTCTCGAGATATTTGGAGTCGAAATTAGTCATTTTGTCATAAATTAAGCATGTTGACTAAATAGTTATTAGGCTGAAATGATAAATTTGAAATGATTTTGTGCTAAATGTTCTTTATCATCATTTTTTTCTCAGAAAAATTTAAGAATAATTAAAAAAAAAAAGTTCCCAAATTTATAGTTTCAGTCAAATATCTGTCTTCTCAACATGCCTATTTTTTTGTCAATAATGACATGTATCACACATGTATTGACTATTTCCATTCTAAATATCTTGAGAAAGGTCACTCGTAGAGATTTTTACCTAGAGATATTTTTTACGTAAAAAATCACGGAAATGTATATTTTTTTACTCAGTAGTTTTATGCAGGTACGGACGAAAAGTTATTACTCTCCAAAACAGTTAAAACACATGTAGATGACGCCCTCTACAAGTAGGAGTCATATTGACACCAAAATCAAATTTCTCATGTCAAAAAACCTCCCAAACGCCAATTTTCATCCAAATATTGACGGTACTTCAGAAATTATTTGGAAAAAATCGAGATAAAAATGAAACTTTTACCCCCTGTATCTTCGAAACTAAGCATTTTAGGACACACATTTATACAAACTTTTTACTTATTTTTATCTGCAGAATATGCTGCCGAAGTTTCCGGAATACAGTTCGGACTACCCTGTATATATGATACCAATTAAACTTTTAGTTATATAATCGAGGGCGCAATTTTCAAATTCATTGTTGCCAACCATGGACCTATTCAGCGCCGGGCTGTCTAACTGGAATTTAAATTTCCCGCTGGGGATTCATGTGGTAGCTCTGCTGTAAAAAATATCAAGTTGCCACATTTATTTATATATTTCCTGACATTGTCATTCGTCTTGACACTTTAGTTTTGTATATTACGAGTTTTTGGTATAAATAAATAGTGTTGTGATACTTATTTAAGCTTAAAAATGTTTACTAGTAGACCTTCTAGTCGAACATTGTTCTTTTTAGAACCTCTTTTAGTGCAAGGTGGTACAATATAGCTTAATAGCCGTAACAACTCATTGCAACTTTATTAGAATACTTTGAACGGGAAAGCGGTAGTAATGGCCCTTTATGTCTATTAAGTGCTGTTAAGAAGGTGGGTTTTGTTGATGCAAATAATAACTGTTTTTATATTTATAATTAATTTATTTTTGTTTCCTAAAATATTTTTATTAAAAGGAACTATGTGAAAGTGGGCGACGCTTTGCCGGTTTAGCTTAATCACGTGACTAAAAGTTTATTTGATATACTATAATACATCATTTGATGAACTATAATAAATAGTGATGGAAAAAAACCGATTAATTCCAATAATCGAGTACTCGAGTTTCAAGCGATTGCAATAACCGAGTGATCGGTTTTTCACTCGTCGCTTGTTGTAAGTACTCGTTAATGCCAAGCGCCAAGCAGTAAGTTGCGTGCGCAGTGATGAATGGCAAGTAGCAAGCGGCAAGCGATTCGCTTGATCGCTTGATTTAGTTTATTTCAAAGCATTGTCGATGTAGGTCGTAAAATTTTGTCCCTCAGATACGCAACGGATAAAATATATACGGCGTCGTATAAATTTGCTAACTGCAATGTATGTAGAAAATTCGCTCGGCTTTTTATCGAGTATGTCACATTAAAATCGGATTTCAATTTATTTCATTCTAGGATCGCTTGGTACTCGTCACTTGCATCGCTCGTTCATAATCGAGCGATGTCGGTTATTTCAATAATCGAGTACTCAAGCGAATGAATTTTCGTGCAAGTATATTGTATATGGCTTGTTATATAAATCTTCCATACACAAAATAAAAATAATGAACCAGTAAAAGTCCGAATCTAGCATATATGCAAGTTTATGTACCCAATTTAAACTATTCCGTCTTTTATTCCATTCTAATAAATGTTTTGGAAACTTGCTTATGTATTCTAAACGGACATAAAGGAGGAAATAAAGAGTCTCTGATTGTGATGCAAATAGGCTTTTCATCATTAACTTGCGTGCATTGAAAATATTCAGGAGGTTTATCTTTTGAAATCAATAGTAGCCTAAAAAAAATTTTTATTATATTTTACTAAAATGGGGCTTGTTTACCAATTGCATTTTAAAGTTAAAAGTATAGAAATTAGTATTATATAAGTATTAAAGTATAGAAAAATTATTTATATTTTTTTCAAATATAAGTATGTTCATATAAATATTGTACACTTTTTCTTTTTGCTTGTTAAAAATAGACTGCTCCATAATTTTGTCGATTGTGATACACGTTTGATTATAACTTTTCATTGTCGTAAACTTGCACGCAATGTACTTTACAGGTTTTTATTTTTAAATACTAGTTAGGATATTGAAGCAAATACATTTTTTTAGTGTGTTTAAATTGAATATCAAGTAACTTTTAATTAATAAAACAAAATATCTCTATTAATTTAAATGTTATTATATACAATTTTATAGCAATGTATTTCAAAGGAAATTATTTTCCACTGCAAGAATTTTTCTTTTCGATTAGCATAAAAGGAGTTTTCTTTCATTTATTAATAAGGCTTCTCAAAGTTCTTCTAACATTCGTCTAAATTCAGGAAATAGGACACAGTGTAAAGGAAGATTTCTCTGATGTAAAGCGTCTTTAAAATACATCTCTTATTGATTCCTGTTTAAATTTTAACATTTTACTTTAGTAAAAATATGTTTAGGGATAGATAAATAGATTTATACCCAAACTATATTTCTACTTGAATAGGATAAATTGTATACCCATTAATTATATTACCATAGAAAATTTAAAGTTAAGTTCTCAACATATTTTTTATATAATATTCTATAGACTTATTATAATTATAATTCAAATAAAACTATAGTAGTTATTTCATCTTTTGGAAACCTAAGACTGCCTCTAGGAACGTTTTTTATAAGTGAATTTTGTTCAATATCAATGTTGTCTGGAAATGTTAAATTATTCTTACATGTATCGCATTTAATTTTCTTTAAGACAATATAACAGCAACATCCTCGAAAATAAGCAATAACAGGCATTTTTTCCTTCACACTTTCAAAATTTTGTTATCATATCATTTCAAAAGTATTAGAAAGTGCAATTTGTAAAAATTCTAAAAAATGTAAATCTTGATATTTTCGTAACATAGCATAATAGTAATACACATAATGTATCTAAATTCAACAATTTCCGAATTATGAAGTTTAGATTTTGAAATGTTAAAGGAAATTTTGTAATTTCCATACTTGATATAATCTCATTTTATACATCTATAAATGCTAACTTGAAAGCTAATGTCACATATTATTAAGTTTCACAGTTTCCGCAGAATGGCACCATTAAATAAAACCGAAAACATCGAAATTAATTGAATCGAATTGTTTAAGTCATAATTAAAAGTCAATAACTCGGAAACGGTCGATTTGTGGTACAATGTGTGTATCCATTTAAAAAATAAAACTTTGATGTGCCACGAGTTTATGACTGACCCTGTATACTTAAATTTATTACCCGCTAATAGATATTTTAAAAACCCTATAACTTTTATATTTAACTTTTTGTGGTGCTTCTTATATTTTACCTAATAATCGACCGTTCCCATACATATCAGTGACCCTGTATATGTAGATACTAAGGGATTCAATCCCGGACAATTTTATGTTGTCGGAATCCCGGGATTATTAACCCCGAATCTTGGGATCCCGGGATTTCAGTAATAATGCTACCAATGTTACTTTCAAAGAACATTTTATTAAAATTCCTGGAGACAAACGGTACATTGTGAGACAGGAAATTGTAGAGAGAAACAAGCCCTATAACATAGGATACAACATTTTAATGAACAGTGCTTTCCATAAAATCAATAAAATGAAAAATATACGAAATAATAAAATGTACCGATTTCTTCGAAAATCGACAGTTCACAACAAAAAAAAAATAATACAAAATTTAAATTTAAAATATAATTATACTGTTACAAAAAAAATATCACTCTGAATTACTGGTTTCGTTAACCATAGGTCCAGAGTGATTTTGTATTAAGTTTGGCAACTGTCGTATTTGTTAGTTTCCACCTCGTCGTTTAAGCATTAAATTGTTTCCAAACTTTTAACTAATTAATTAGAACTCTAAAGTTCTTGCAACTTTATACAGCAGATGGTGTTTTTGCTCGTTTCATTGTACGATTTCCTAAGTGGTTATTTTAGTTCACTTTATAACTATTGGATAGAATTTGAAATTAGATATTATTTTGGCGGAACATTCATGAAACGACTAACACAATTATTTATTGTCTATCGTACTATGGTTCTAAGACAAGTGAGGGAACACAAGGATCATAGGAAACCTATCTTGGTTCAGATTCACTACTGGGAATGAAAAATAAATGGGGAGGCGAGGGTTAATCACCGCGACCTTACATATTTATTTTATTGTGTTCCCCTTTCTTGAGTTATAACTCATCATACAGCCCCAGATCTTTGACAAAAGCCAATATCTAAGGCGGTTTTACAGAGGGTAGTTACCAAAGTTTATGGCACGACTGATTTTCGTCTCGGCGCACATGAGGTGTTCTGGTGTTTTGAATTCTCTCTTAGCATCAATCTATCGAGGTGTTCATTGAGGAGACATTGTCCTGTTAAAAACCCTGTGACTTTGATATTTCTCGGTCGTTAGTCCTATTATTTACTGGGAATACCCAAATTAATAAGTAGTGTAGCAGTTAATCTTCGTCAGAATCCGCTTTTAGAAATAGAGATACTCGTGTACTTTGCAACTATTCCAAATCGTAGTAAGTAAAGTAAATTCCTACTAAAAGCAAAGGTACTAGTAAAGGATAGAAAAATAATCCTTGATACTAGTACTTGTTTCTTTAGTATCTTTCCTTTTATGGATATCACAGTTCCAACAAAGGTTAAAACATACACTGTTACCATTTTAGTGATAACTGCCTGCAGTTATAAGATTAGTACTGCAGTGATTTTAGTCCAGTAAAATTGTATCGCCGTATAGAGAGTGAAAATAAAAAAAATTAGGGGCAAGCTGATTTTTTCAGAGTTTGTCAGCGACTGTCTTCTGAGTGTAAAATTAACAAAATCGGAAATTTTCCCCTTGCGGTTTTTGAGCAATAGGGGTGTTTTTTTAAAACTGTACTACAACAAAATAATTAGACGCAAATTGTACATAAGAACATTCCCTATAAGTTTGCCTAATTAATTGTTTTATATGTTTATTATTTCCGGACTTAGCGGCCGTTTCATGAGCTCTTTGGAGTGGTTTTCAAAAAGTTTGTTTTGCAGCAAATTGACCCCTATGAAAGTTGTTCATAATAAATGGACAAGCAATTTTTCGTCATGAATTTTTTTGTAGCTTGATTATTTTTGGAGATAGCGTCCAGTTCATGAACAAATTAGGGTAGTTTTCAATGTTACTCTTTTTTCAGCAAATTCATCCTAGGAAACTCGTTCAAAATAAGAGTACATATATATATATATATATATAGCAAAGGTACTAGTAAAGGATAAGGAACTATATTCTGACGATGACGACTTTACTTCATACGAAGTAAGAAAAGAAACCAACAATAAATCTGAGGAGCCAACGCTAGGTCCTTCACACAAAAGAAGACGAAACAAATATAAAAAAAAATCATAATATTCATTGACTTGATGAATTCCATGTTTCGTTTTGGGGAAATAAATACATATCATAGGGAAGTTTGCATGTAATTTTGATATGAAAATTTGTAGAACTAAACAAAAATTATGAAACTACCCCAATTTGTTCATGAACTGGACGCTATCTCCAAAAATAATGAAGCTACAAAAAAAAAATCATGAGGAAAAGTTGCTTGTGCATGTATTATGAACAACTTTCATACGGGTCAATTTACTGTAAAACAAACTTTTTATAAACCACCCCAAAGGGCTTATGAAACGGCCGCTAAGTCCGGAAATAATAAACTTATAAAAAAAATCATTAGGCAAACTTATAGAAAATGTTCTTATGTACAATTTGCGTCTAATTATTTTGTTGTAGTACAGTTTAAAAAAAAACACCCCTATTGCTCAAAAACCGCAAGGGAAAAATTTCCGATTTTGTTTATTTTACACTCAGAAGACAGTCGCTGACAAACTCTGAAAAAATCAGCTTGCCCGTAATTTTTTTTTCAAATGACAATTTTATTGGATTATTTTGATGACAATGCTTACAAAAACTTTAAATTGTATACTCGTACTTTACTACTATTACTATTTTATACTTAAGTCCATCATTTTCATGTTTCCAAAGCAAAAACATTATCCATAGCTATATTTTCATTATGGATAATTGTGGATTTAACCAGATGCTTTTATTTTATTTAAAAGGGTATAGTTCCCACGATTAACTCCTTACACGAACAAAAAATCTAATAGCAATATTGATAAATGTCATTATTGTTTTCTTTCTGAACATAAATGCAGTGTTATGGTAAGAATTGTATTATATATATTTTATTAAATCGATAAATAGAAGGTAAATGCTATGAGCGAAATCCATGATGCCTATAATCCTACAAGCGATAAAAAGTAATTGGAAAAGTCTAGAAATATAATTTAAAAAGTTATCGTTATGACATTCGATAAAATGAATAAAATATTAGGAAATACGTATGTGTAAGCAGTAGAAAAAATAATTTGTTAATAATTTCTTATTTTGTATTTACTGTAAATAAATTTGTTATTTTATTATTTTAGATTATTAGATTTTAATTATTTTTATTAGCGTATTTTGGAATATGATGGGCATCGATGGTTTAAAACTGTTTTTGTAAATAGGCTTGCTGTATTTCAGTTGACAATTTCAAATGTCAATAAAAATGCCGAAAAACGTGTAAAGGAGAGCGTAATTAGGGCGTTGTTGGGCGCAATAACATTCAATAATTCAACTTTCTCGGATATTCAACTCTCCCGAAACAACATTTTATAACTTCACATTTTCTCACACCGATTTGATCAAAAGAAAAAATGGATTCAAGCAGTTCGACGAAACAAGTGAGTAAACAAAGTGCTCTCATAAAATATAATTTGCAATATTAGTGGTAGGTATACTTTTTTTAATCAACTAGTGATTAAATGTTTATGAACATCTTTCTAAAATTATAATTATGTACCTTTAAAAAATTTCGTTATAGCCGAAATAGCCTCAATTATGACCCCCACTAGCAAAACCGGTGAGTAAAATTATGCTCGCTACCATAGTGGAACTCATCTAAAAAGTTTTTTTAGCTGGAATATATAATTATAATACAAGTTAGACCTCCTGAAGATATCAAAAAATTTAATTTTTTCTAGTTTTAGACACACTACACAAATTATACTTCCTAGCACTTTTAGAATAATTAATTATATAAACTTTTTTTCGTATACTCGCTATTTAAACCCGTGTATTTTTATATGCTAGTCGTTTACGATATTTTCCGATGGTGGCAGCACCGGCGGAGAAGGCACCAAGCATATTGTTAAAAAATAAAAGCACTAAGCCTATTGAAGTTATTGAGAGTAATTTTCGCTTGGTTTAAACTGTGTTCTATAATATATTTTTTTTGCATGAATACTCTTTAAAGTTTATAATTCTTCAGTGTCACATAAAATAGAACTGTCATATTGAATGACTTAAGTAAGGTGCGTTTCCACGAGTCAAGTCAACTGATCAAGCCTTGAATTTATTTCTCGTGAATGTAGTATCATCTGATTTAACAAATCATATAAGTTCTAGGTACTCGGTGGCGTAGAGGTAAAGGCTCTCGTCTACCAATCTCAAGGTTGTGGGTTCGAATCCTACACCCGGCATTTCATCAGACGAATATTTTTATTAAAAAATAAAAATAGTTTGGGTACCGAGGTCGACTGAGCCTTAAATGAGTACTTGGTATTCACAATCCTGAGGTAATAATTAATAGGCGGTTGAAGCGTAATGCTAGCCACATTACCTTCCTTGTATATCGAACGGCTCTAGCATGGTAAGTTGTACCTTGCTACTCCCACGGCGTAAAACGCTATATACGGGAGCTATTATTATTATTATATTTCTTCAAATAAGTTGATTCCTGTCCCAGTTGATTACGAATTAACTTTTGGCGTTTAAGTGGTGCTTTTAAACTGATGTCAAGTAGATGGTCATCTAGATGACTAAAGGGTGTGTACTTTGTATAATTTAAAAAAGAAATAACTTCTTCAATTATTTTTTTTCAAAATTGGGCCATTAAAATCGTTTTTAGCCATTTAATTTTCTAAATGTCAAATTTGATACCGGACTGCAACAGCGTAAATTTTATTATGGCATTTTTAATCTATTTAAAAAAATCTAACACTAAAGTCAAATTTGACCTAAATCCATAAATAAAATAATATCCCAATTGTTGGGGGTTGGAACTTTTGTTGTTACAACAGCAAAATAAAACATGCACTGGACTCTTAGTTTTAATCATCTGCTGATAATGCTAACATGGTTAGTAAAATGCGCTTCCAGTGCAAAGGTAAAGTGTTTTGGTGTATTATGGTGAATTAGTGTTTATTTTGCCAGTATCCCATATGATGTAGACTTTATGATGTGATTTGACATTGTATATGAGATATAGTAACTATAAATGTATATTTTTGTTTCACAGTAATAAAAACTAACTCCTGAAACACAACTGTAATAAAGATTTATGATATTATGCTATCTTTATCTTAATTGTTGTATAAAAAAACACTATTAAATTAATAATATCATAAATAGAATCGTTATATAGATAAAGTAGCAATTAAAGAACCTTTTAATAATATATTTAACGGGTATTTATTTCTCTGATTCTTGTTGAGCTAACTGACAACTAAATATTTAAGTAATGTCTGTCCTTCAACTGATGGAAATGGAATAGTTTCAAGACCCGTTTATGTCATTGAATATTCTGCCTTGACCTGTTTCCATCTTTTAATAATGTAGGTAAGGAGTTATTAAGAGGGAAAAAATAAAACTTCAAAACTTTGTCCCGAAATATAGAAGTTATGAATGACACCGGTGTCGGTGTCGATACCGGAATACCGGATAACCCATATTTAGCCACCGGTGTCAGCCCAAAACTATTAAAAAAATAAAAAGTTATTATATATATATATATATGAGTGAGTGAGAGTGAGAGAGATATATATATATATATATATATATATATATATATAGAGTATATATATATATATATATATATATATATATATATATATATATATATATATATATATATATATATATATATATATATATATATATATATATATATACTTTTTTCAAACGTCAAATTTTTTTGAAACAATTTCAAACGTTCAAAAATGATATAAAAAGATTTAAAGTACTACCTTGTATGTAATTATACAGGGTGTTTCAAAAACATGTGCCATTATTCGTGGGGAGATTACGTAAATAAATAAGATTTATTTTCATATCCGATTTTGCATTATTTCGTAGTTATAGGGTGTTAAAGTCTTAATAATTTTCGATTTATTATAATTTTTCACGTATTTTTAGTGATTCGAATCAAACTTTGAGGGTAAAGTTACTATAAGTGCTACATATTTAATGCTAAAAAGTGTCGATAAATTCTTCAGGAACGCATATGGGTTACTGATTATTTTTTCCAAAAACATGTGCGCCACTCAATTTTTTTTTCTTGGATATCAAAATTGTGTACGCAGTTTAGTGCCAATTAAAAGTTATCTCTTTGATATTTTGTGATGAGATTGATGAGATAACCGAAATTCTGTTAATTACAATTATTAATAAAAATGAAATGAATAAATTATATAGTTTACCTAATTTATTATTAAATATTATTACTATTAGTCCAACCTACAGCAATTTCAAATAAAAAATAATGGTATTTAAGATAATTATAAACAACTAATTTTAAAAATTTTAACATCCTGTAACTCTAAACTATGCATTTCCATGCCTATGTTTATAGGAACTTTTTTTCATATTTTTTGATGAGGAATTAATGAGTACTTACTTAAAACTTTCGCAAGTTAATGATATTAAAATTTTTAAAGGTTGCTATTGGATCAAGGCAAATTAATAAAATTGCATTTATCTCATCAATTAGGCCCAAATCGACAAAATATCAAGACAACTTTTAATCAGCATTAAACTGCTGACACTATTTCTCTAATAAGAAAGAAAAGTCAGTGGCGCATGCTTTTTTAGAAAAATATTCCAGTGATAACCCATATGCACGTCCCTAGTGAATATGTCCCTATAATCCAAATTTCCCCATTCGAATCGCTAAAAGCACTTGGAAGAAAATTATAATAAATCGAAAAAATATTAAGACTTTAACACCCCAGAAGCTAGGAAACAAAGCAAAATCGGACATCGGACCTATGTTGATATAAAATAAATCTTCTTTTTACATGAGGAATCTCCCAATGAGAGAGATGACATGCTTTTTGAAACACCCTGTATATCGGGAAACTATGGTTACGCTCGTTAAATTTGACACTTTATATATTTTCGTACTTTTGTGCTTAGGCGTAAAAGTGCTTCACATTTGCAGGCGTTAAAATGATTTTATATTACCGCGTCGCAAAATTAATACTTTGTGACGTTTGAAAAAATATATTATCAGCCTATTTTAAAATTTACTCTAAAAAATATTAAAAGTAAAATATATTTAAAATTAAGAAAATAAAATTTACGCTCTTTATTTTTACGCTATTATTTCTGGCAAACTTTATTAAAATAATTACTGACTTAAAAACTAAAATAGAAAACTAAACTGATATTGAAATTTGAGAAACAAAACAGAAAACACTATATAAACTAAACAAGAAACAATAAAATTTTAAATTTATTTCAAAAATTCAAATAGATATAATTTATTTTAAATACTGCGATACCTTATGCCGACATAACTCGTGTTTTAATATTTCTACACAAAAATGCCATAAATATGTATATCCAAAGTTTGGAATCCCAAATGGCATATTCCGTAAAATGTTAGCTTTACTTTCCATTCGAATGGTGTAACTAACAACGGCAAAACGGCATTTTTTAGATCAAATTTGATCCAACTAGGTCAGTATTTTAGTTTAGCATCAGGAAAAGGTAGCCGTAGGGTGCCTGGTTTTTTTTTATTTGTTTTGTAAAGGAGAATGTGCACCATTGTAGTAGTATTTCAAGTATCTGTATGCGTTGACAGAATTGAACTATTATAATAGGGTGTTTTCAAAAAACATGTGCCATCTCTTTGTGGGGAGATTCTCACAAAGTAAAACAAAATTTATTTTTCATCAACATAGGCCTGATTTTGCTTTTTGTTTCGTAGCTACAGGGTGTCAAAGTCTCCTTTAATGTTTTTTCGATTTATTATAATTTAAAGTACCTCTTAGAGTTTTTAGAGTTATTTTGCTTGAAAATGCAACATATTTTTGCTTAAATGTTGGGAACCACTGGAACTTTTCTTTCTGATTTTTTCTCTAAATTTAATTTTTTTTTTTTTTTGCGTGTTTTATGTTACATATTTTTTGTAAAAAAAAAAAAAACCCAAAATTTAAAAAATAATATATCATATTTCAAACTTATTTATTTTTTTCATGGAAGTATACTACCCCAAAATATTTTGCACGCATTAAACTCACCCTGTAGATAAAAAACACGTTTGTTAGTCTCTAAAACCCAAAGACCGGCTGGACTAATTTAGCTAATTTTGCTTTTGGAATTTTTCGCCAAGGAAGTGTCTATAAGAAGTGATGAAAAAATCCTAAAAATAAAAATATTTGCACGTATTTAAAACTCCTCCTGTAGATAAAATAAATAATTTTTGTTAGTCTCTCTAAAACTCAAGACCGGCTGGACCAATTTAGCTAATTTAGGTTTTGGAATTTTTCGCCAAAGTTTTTTTTTATTTAAAAGTAAAATCCCTAAAATATTTGCAATGTGTATTTAAAACTCTCCCTGTAGATAAAATGAAATAATGTTTGTTAGTCTCTCTAAAATTCAAGACCGGCTGGACCAATTTAGCTGGGAATTTGTTTTGGAATTTTTCGCCAAAGAAGTGTCTATAAGAAGTGATGATGAGAAAAATCCTAAAAATATTTGCACATATTTAAAACTCTCCCAGTAGATAAAATGAAATAATGTTTGTTAGTCTCTCTAAAACTCAAGACCGGCTGGACCAATTTAACTAATTTTGGTTTTGGAATTTTTCGCCAAGGAAGTGTCTATAAGAAGTGATGAGAAAACTAAAATATTTGCATCGTATTTAAAACTCCCTGTAGATAAAAAATGAAATAATGGGTTTGTTAGTCTCTAAAATTCAAGACCGGCTGGACCAATTAATTCAATTTTGTTTGGAATTTCGTTGATAAAGTAAAATATGAAATATATAAAAAAAACTTAAAATATTTGCACATATTTAAAATCCCTCCCTGTAGATAAAATGAAATAGTTTGTTATCTCTCTAAATAAGACCGGCTGGACCAATTTAGCTAATTTAGGTTTTGGAATTTTTCGCCAAGGAAGTGTCTATAAGAAGTGATGAAATCCCTAAAGAATACATTTAAACCTCCTCAAAGATGCAAAAAATGAAATGAATGTTTGTTAGTCTCTAAAATTCAAGACCGGCTGGACCAATTTAGCTAATTTTGGTTTTGGAATTTTTCGCCAAGGAAGTGTCTATAAGAAGCGATGACAAAAATCAAAAAATATTTTTTTTTTTTTTTTTAATTTTTAATATGCAATAAGAAATAATGTTTGTTATCTCTGTAAATTCAAGACCGGCTGGACCAATTTAGCTAATTTTGGTTTTGAATTTTCTGCACACAGGAAGTTGTCTATAAGTATGATGACAAAATCCTCTAAAATATTTGCACGTATTTGCAAAACTTTCCCTGTAGATAAAATGAAATAATGTTTGTTAGTCTCTCTAAAATTCAAGACCGGCTGGACCAATTTAGCTAATTTTGGTTTTGGAATTTTTCGCCAAGGAAGTGTCTATTAGAAGTGATGAGAAAATCCTAAAATATTATTATTAAAAAAAAAAAAAAAAAAAAAAAAAAAATGAAATAATGTTTGTTAGTCTCTCTAAAATTCAAGACCGGCTAGACCAATTTAGCTAATTTTGGTTTTGGAATTTTTTCACAAAGAAGCTGTCTATAAGAAGTGACGATCAAAATCCCTAAAAAACATCGGTACTGCATTTCAAGAAAATTGAATGTTTGTTAGGCCTCCAAACTCCAAGACCGGTAACTAATTTAGCTAATTTTGGTTTTGGAATTGCCAAGGAAGTAAGTCTATAAGAAGTGGATGTTAAAACTTCTAAAAAATATTTTAAAAAAAAAAAAAAAAAAAATGATTAAAAAAAAATGAAATAATGTTTGTTAGTCTCTCTAAAATTCAAGACCGGCTGAACCAATTTAGCTAATTTTGGTTTTGGAATTTTTCGCCAAGGAAGTGTCTATAAGAAGTGATGAGAAAGTCCTAAAATATTTGCACGTATTTAAAACTCTCCCTGTAGTGATAAAAATGAAATAATGTTTGTTAGTCTCTCTAAAATTCAAGACCGGCTGGACCAATTTAGCTAATTTTGGTTTTGGAATTTTTCGCCAAGGAAGTGTCTATAAGAAGTGATGAGAAAATCCTAAAAATATTTGCAACTATTTAAAACTCTCCTGTAGATAAAAATGAAATAATGTTTGTTAGTCTCTCTAAAACTCAAGACCGGCTGGACCAATTTAGCTAATTTTGGTTTTGGAATTTTTCGCCAAGGAAGTGTCTATAAGAAGTGATGAGAAAACTTATTTGCACATATTTAAAACTCTCCCTGTAGATAAAAATGAAATAATGTTTATTATCTCTAAAATTCAAGACCGGCTGGACCAATTTAGCTAATTTTGGTTTTGGAATTTTTCGCCAAGGAAGTGTCTATAAGAAGTGATGACAAAATCCTAAAAATATTTGCACGCATTTAAAACTCTCCCTGTAATAAAATGAAATAATGTTTGTTAGTCTCTCTAAAATTCAAGACCGGCTGGACCAATTTAGCTAATTTTGCTTTTGGAATTTTTCGCCAAGGAAGTGTCTATAAGTGATGACAAAATCCTAAAAAATATTTGCACGTATTTAAAACTTTCCCTGTAGATAAAATGAAATAATGTTTGTTAGTCTCTCTAAAACTCAAGACCGGCTGGACCAATTTAGCTAATTTTGGTTTTGGATTTTTTCGCCAAGGAAGTGTCTATTAGAAGTGATGAGAAAATCCTAAAAATATTTGGGTAATATTATTTAAAACTCTAAAAATTTATTAAAAAAAAATGAAATAATGTTTGTTAGTCTCTCTAAAATTCAAGACCGGCTAGACCAATTTAGCTAATTTTGGTTTGGAATTTTTCGCCATGAAGTGTCTATAAGAAGTGACACAACCTAAAATATTTGCACGTATTTAAATCTCTCCCTGTGAGATAAAAATGAAATAATGTTTGTTAGTCTCTCTAAAACTCAAGACCGGCTGGACCAATTTAGCTAATTTTGGTTTTTGGAATATTTAAAAAAAAAAAAAAAAAAAAAAAAAAAAAAAAAACTTAAAATATTTGCACGTATTTAAAACTCTCCCTGTAGATAAAAATGAAATAATGTTTGTTAGTCTCTCTAAAATTCAAGACCGGCTGGACCAATTTAGCTAATTTAGGTTTTGGAATTTTTCGCCAAGGAAGTGTCTATAAGAAGTGATGAAAACCTAAAAATATTTGCACATATTTAAAAACTCTCCTGTAGATAAAAATGAAATAATGTTTGTTAGTCTCTCTAAAATTCAAGACCGGCTGGACCAATTTAGCTAATTTTGGTTTTGGAATTTTTCGCCAAGGAAGTGTCTATAAGAAGTGATGACAAACTTAAAAATATTTGCACATATTTAAAACTCCCTGTAATAAAATGAAATAATGTTTGTTAGTCTCTCTAAAATTCAAGACCGGCTGGACCAATTTAGCTAATTTTGGTTTTGGAATTTTTCGCCAAGGAAGTGTCTATAAGAAGTGATGACAAAATCCTAAAAATATTTGCACGCATTTAAAACTCTCCCTGTAGATAAAAATGAAATAATGTTTGTTAGTCTCTCTAAAATTCAAGACCGGCTGGACCAATTTAGCTAATTTTGGTTTTGGAATTTTTCGCCAAGGAAGTGTCTATAAGAAGTGATGACAAAATCCTAAAAATATTTGCACGTATTTAAATCTCTCCCTGTAGATAAAAATAATGTTTGTTAGTCTCTCTAAAACTCAAGACCGGCTGGACCAATTTAGCTAATTTTGGTTTTGGAATTTTTCGCCAAGGAAGTGTCTATAAGAAGTGATGAGAAACTCTAAAAATATTTTTTTTTTGTACTTATTTAAAACTCTCCCTGTAGATAAAAAATGAAATAATGTTTGTTAGTCTCTCTAAAATTCAAGACCGGCTAGACCAATTTAGCTAATTTTTGGTTTTGAATTTTTCGCCAAGGAAGTGTCTATAAGAAGTGATGAGAAAATCCTAAAAAATATTTGGTACATTTAAAACTCTCCCTGTATTAAAAATGAAATAATGTTTGTTAGTCTCTCTAAAATTCAAGACCGGCTGGACCAATTTAGCTAATTTTGCTTTTGGAATTTTTCGCCAAAGAAGTGTCTATAAGAAGTGATGACAAAATCCTAAAAATATTTGCACGCATTTAAAACTCTCCCTGTAGATAAAAATGAAATAATGTTTGTTAGTCTCTCTAAAATTCAAGACCGGCTGGACCAATTTAGCTAATTTTGGTTTTGGAGTTTTTCGCCAAGGAAGTGTCTATAAGAAGTGATGAAAAAATCCTAAAAATATTTGCACGTATTTAAAACTTTCCCTGTAGATAAAAATGAATAATGTTGGTCTCTAAAATTCAAGACCGGCTGAACCAATTTAGCTAATTTTGGTTTTGGATTTTTTCGCCAAGGAAGTGTCTATAAGAAGTGATGAGAAAATCCTAAAATATTTTTTTTGTACTTATTTAAAACTCTCCCTGTAGATAAAAAATGAAATAATGTTTGTTAGTCTCTCTAAAATTCAAGACCAGCTGGACCAATTTAGCTAATTTTGGTTTTGGATTTTTAATTCTCAAAATAAAATAAAAAAAAAAAATCCTAAAAATATTTTAAATGTATTTAAAACTCTCCTGTAGATAAAAATGAAATAATGTTTGTTAGTCTCTCTAAAATTCAAGACCGGCTGGACCAATTTAGCTAATTTTGGTTTTGGAATTTTTCGCCAAGGAAGTGTCTATAAGAAGTGATGAGAAATATGGTAAATGACAATTCTTGTAATTGTTAATAAATATTAGGATAAAAAAAATGCTTATTGGAAATATTTCCACCAAAAAAATTAGGTACAACTAAATAGATTAAGGAAGGAGAATATCAATCAAATTATCTGAATTAAGTAAGTTCAGGTATAGTTATTTTTTAAGAGCTTACAGTGAAAATCTATTTTCCCCTGACATAGAAAGTTGGTATGGTTTATACTAAACATGATAGCAATCAAACACCAACATACTATCAAAAAAATCGTCTTACTTTTTAATAATATAAAATTTGTTCGTACAATTTAACACTTTATTTTACATGGTACTGTCATATATTAACAAATATTATCTTTTCTACGAGTTAAGGAGAATAGAAAATTATCCACAACAATCTCTTTTAATCTTCTTTATTAAGAAATGTTTTATTAATTATTATCTGGATTTGTCTCATAAATTGATAAAAATATATGATAAAAAAATTCTAAATATCGGGTAGAGGATGATACTGCTTTCCCCATCTTGAAGATTACTTTCAAATTCTATCTAATAATGTTATACTTACTCACTTAACTCAATAAATAATAGATTAAGTATAACTAAATCAATTATACTTAATCCCTACAATTTAGTTTAAATGTTTATAACCGAATTAAAGATATTGTGTCAGTTATTAATCTTTTTAATATAAAGAAGCCATAAACCATCAGTGGAATATTATGTATTTAAAGTCTGTATTTCCTTTAAACTATACAGGTTGGCGCCCCTCATTCGCCTCGGTTGATTATACGAAAACGGAAATATGTAGAAACAAAATATTTTATCTGTATATGTGGGGAGACAATGTGCACCATTTAAAATTATTTTGAAATATCCAGGGTGTTTCAGAACTAAGATTCTTACCAAAGTTATATTTTTTCTTATGGAACACCCGGTATTTTATTTCATTGTTGGATTCTTGGGCCCAAAAAAAGGCATATGTTATAAGGGTTAAATATGTTTAAAATCATAAAGATGTTTAAATATGCATACTACAATAGAATAGATTATTAACACTCTGTACATTACTTTTTACAATTAATTCTTGTGCTGAGTTTAAAGCTCGGAAAATAAACTTTACTGAAAAATTGTTTTCCTAAATTTATCCAGGGGTACCAAAAATTGTTGATCTATTTTAAAGATTAATTTTATATGAAAAATTCGTTATTTCAAATGCAACACCATGTATTTTTTAAAAATAAATCGAAGCAGATTCAAATGCTCTTTCAAACTATATTAGGGTTTTCTATACCTATCTATAGTAAATTCAACCCCAAGATGCACCAAACGTAAACAGAGACATGAGACAAGCACGTGAACAGGAACGCTGTAGTAATATAACCAGACCGCACTAAGGTCGGATATTTCAAATCATAAAATTATTATGTATATTTTTATGATTTTTTTTTACTATTGTTTATATTTTATGATGGAAATTTATATTATATAAATGGGTAATTATTTTGAAAACTGGAAATCCGCTCCCATTTTTAACACTAAAATTGGTATACACCCTCTATTTGAGGTCGTAGATTACGAATCTGACCAAACCTAACCAACCAGCGGTCTTACTCTTTTCAGAAAAACGGAAAATAATTTCAACATTGAATTTTTCTTTGGCTTCAGCCCTATAAAGTAATAATTTCACTATATTTTATTATATCATAGTTTATCTAAAAGCCACTTGATTGAGGATTGAAAATGTCCAAAATTTTACTGAAAAACACTTTTCTAACAAAATTAAGCAAAGAAAATTGAGACCAGATGGAAGTTTGACATTTCATATATTCTTTCTTTCTCTCTCCTATGTAATGAGAGACAAATATTGAATTTTTTCGGGTGATTAGAATTTTAAATAAATTACCTATTATGAGATCTGACACAGATACCTATATCCAGAAAGTTATGGAAGAGTTTTAATTACATTGCTTAGGGTTGATATTTTATGTTATATTATATTAAAAAAAATTAAACCCTTCGCAGCAAGTTATATAAAGACTATTTATAAGCACGAAGTTGCATGAAAGAGTTTTGATTGCATTGGTTTCAACTTTGCGGAGGCGTTAATCTTTTTTGCTTGTACTAATTTTGGTGAAATTGACGATTTCCAGTTTTCTCAATAATTACCTTTAATTATTATCAAACTACATATAATTAGAGAAATAAAGTGATGGGAAGGGGCGGAATATTAAAATATTACATTACTCTTTGGCACGAGCGATTTTAACAAATTTTGGTGTTTTTTAAAAGTGCTTAATTTGTCCTTTTTAAAATAATTATCTTTTTATTTGGTACTACTGATTTTTTTTATTTTCATTATTGACAGCAATATCTGAATATCGGTATAAATAGGTATCTGTTTCTATAATACTATTTGGTAAAATGCAATGATGTAAACGTTTTTACATCATTTAAAAGACCACTGTATTATAACATAATTTAATACATTTTAGTTGACAAAAAGCACTTAGTTTTAACATGCTTTCGTAGCCTGCCATCCGTTTCCAGTATAACGACATTTTTTTTGAAAAAACTAGTCAAATAAAAACTTTATTTTTAAACATAACATTTACTAACATTAGATTTACAAAATTTATAATTTTATTAACATTTACAAATAATAATTTTTATATAAAAATATATAATCCACTTTTTTGTAGGCATGTGTGTACTAATTGTAAAATATTTTATGCAAACTTAAATATTATTTTCTCTATTTGTAACTTGTAACTTTGTACGAAGTGATCACCATTATTGGAAATAGTTGACCGTTCTTGATGTTACTCGCTTGGGTTGGGAATAAATTTTAAAAGCATTTTTATTTTATCAAACAGTATTTCTAACGCGCTATGCAAGCCGACCCTGTAAAAAATTCTCAACCGCCTACCTCAACGGCTCTATGGCTGGCCGGCCAATCAGGGTAGATTTCGCCGCTGGCACGTGCTGATCACGCACTGTGCATTTGTTTATACTTGTGCATTTTGAATTTGAATACAGTTTAGCTCAGATTTTGAATAAAAACCGATTTTTCAGTAAAATCGCAATCAAGATGGCTGGTGTCGCCATGGCAATTTTCTAGTGACATTTAGTAACTATTTTCCAAATCGACATTAGTTTATGGACATTGTTATTTATATTTATAACAGTTTATTTAAATTTACCTACAATAGTTTAATAAGTATGTATATCAAGAAAAATAAACCAGTATCTGCTAGCGGAAGAATGAACATAGCATTAGTGATTTTATTTTGTGAGGAAAATTGCTTCTTGACTTCGCAGGCTTAATGATATCCAAATAGAATTTTCCTACAAGCGTTCCTTGAAAAAACTACTTGTTCTATTTCACAGAGCTGGTAGTGGTTTATAAAAACCTATTAGGCAGAAACCTGTCGTTGGAAGTACAAAATGAATGGCTGCAATTCTTATATCTACAAGTCATCGTAAAATAAATCACAGAACTACTTTTCGTTTTTCTTGATAGAACAATAAATACATATTTAATAAATATTATTTATTAAACTATTATAGGTAAATTAAATAAAAGTAAACTGGTATAAATTTAAATAAAGTCCATAAACTAATTTCGATTTTGAAAATAACTAAAAAAGTTATAGGGATGAGTCACTTTTGAGACGCACCCGGTATACTACCTATGTTTTTTAAATGGAGATTGAAAAACAAACAAAAACAAACAAAATAAAAAATGCTTAAATTTTTCTGTTTGTGGGATTCTTACTTAAGACTCACATTGTATATCAGAACAGTTATAGATATCTGTTCCTTAACTGTATTTTCTAGATGATATATAATATTTCCGAAATAAACGAATTATATCCCGATAAAAATACCAATAAATCAAACTATTTTAAATGCAAGGAATGTAATCAGGAAATAAGTATCAGTGATACTTTTTACACATTTAGTTCATTACAGAACCTTTGTAGGGAACCTACAGAACCGTACAAAAATGGCTTTAAAAGTGATATTAGTACTTTGCCTGGTTTTCGTTGGTATCGAGTCTACTCTCTCTAGGTTTAATGGTAGGTTTATTAGTTCAATAATTACTAGAGATGTGCTATTACTTTTTCCTGTTGTTTTAAGCTGAGAAATTAGCCGCGTATGATGCCAAATTTAAATCCTTAAATAATGATACTAGAATCGTGGGCGGCGCACCTGTGGATATTTCATCGTATAGGTACCAAGGTTCTCTTCAAAACTGGCATAGACACAGGTGTGGAGTAGCTTTGATTTCAAATATATGGGTTTTGACGGCAGCTCATTGTACGAAAACGTAAGTATTTTCATACATTTTTCTAACGTATTTATTTTATTAGTGTGCCTAAATAGGAAAATAGGCATTAGCCTAGTGTTTTTCAAAAATGTGAATTTTCAACAAATCGCTGTAATTTTTTTGCTATGGAAAATTTTGTATTTTTATGAAAACATTTCTAAAACACCTTTTTACGTAGAATTTAATGGTTTAAGTATAATTTTTTTAAAATTAATAATTTAAGAGTTATCATCAAAAAATTTGATTTTTTATATAAAAAATAATTTAAAATTACCTTTCCAAAAATATAGCACACTTGCTATTTTGCTCGATTCTTCTTCGAGACATAGAGTTTATATACATATTATATATATATAAATATGTCGACTTTAAATAAGTAGGCTAGAACGGTGCCGGCTGTAATGCAAAAAAAATTAGCTGTGAGCAGCATCTAAAGCGGAAATAATATTTGCAATGAGAGATGCAGAATTTTATAACAATTTAAACTATATTTCATCAACATCAACCTATTTAAACTATATCTAATAACAATAAAAATGAATAGCAAACCAAGACATGAGATTTTGCTACAGGTGTTCGACTTATCTATCAACTGTTATGGACATATGGGGCTGTTTTTGAACATTTCTCGCGGAATTCATTAACTCAGTAGGGGCGAAAGACCCTCTCATAACTGCTAAGTATTTCTAATTCTTGTCTAGATTATACGGGCAATTTAAAAATAAGAACCTTTATCCTTCCGCAAAGATATCCATAGGATTAGATTCATAGGCACTAAGTACGGCGGCCTCGACGGCCAACGGCTGGGATCTTGGCTAGCTATTCAATTATTGTTGAAATTGGCTCCAAAAATTTGCTGATAACTTCAGCCTTCTGAGGTGATGCCTCGTCTTGCTGGAAAAATATGTTTTCGAGTTCCATTAAGGGCATATCATCAATAAGGTGTCCAAAGCCTACTAGTTAAAAGTGGCAAACTGCATTCTTGTACTTCGAAGGGCTACAAAAAATATCAAGTGTGCTATTTTTGGAAAGGTAATTTTAAGTTTTTTCAGTTAATTAAAATATACAGATAACCCAAATAAAAAACTAATTTTTCTGTTGGTAAATTTTAAATTAAAAAATAGGATTAATTTAAAAAATATACTTTAAAACCAATTAATTGCTGCAAAGGTGCTTTGGAAATTTTTTCATAGAAATACAAAATTTTCCATAGCAAAAAAGTTACAATGATTTGTTAAAAATGCACATTTTTAAAAAAGACACCGTAACTCCCAAACAGTAACAGATATCGATGTGCGGTTTTCACCATCATGTTTTTGATTAAAATTGAGCTACAGATACCGATATTAGTTTTCATCTATCTCCTATAGAAAAGGGCCTTTAAAAGCGTCCAAATTGATCCACCCTGTACGTTTGACGGACGAGCGTTAGCGGTGTCCGACATTCAGGCGATGCACAAAAAGTAATTTTTAGTCCGAATAGAACATGCTATTTTTTTCAAACGTCCAAAAATAATTTTTTAAACAATTATTTTAAACGTTGAAAATAGTATAAAAATATTTAAAGGTAATACCTTGTATACAGTGTCCGGCAATAGTGCGTCGGGCATCTGTAGCTCTTAGAATAAAAAACTTGAGAATTTTGTTTAAGTGCAAACCTAAAATATGTATGAGGATGTATTTCCGGAAAATATTTTAACTTCTATAGGGTGGCTCAAAAGTGTGAGGATCGGGATGATCGGACTTTTTAAAATGGAACAGCCTGTATATTATTGTGCTTTTTGGCTTTCTTTTCGGATCACTTTACATAATCCTAAGATATGAGTAACTTATTTCGATAGTTTCAGATATATTAAAAATAATTAAAAATTCGTTTTTCAACACTTCTTAAAAAAAAAAATATTAAAAATACAAGAACTTCTGAAATCAAAACTATATTAGATAGAGGGTCTGTTCTATTATAAATATGGTAATCGTAAATCATACAAGGTGTTCAATATTTTACGCCAAACTTTCAAAAATATAAAATAATTCTTGTTCGTTTTTTTTAAATGGTACACCCTGTATATTATTTTTTTATTTGATGTAGAATTAAAAAAAGGATTTTTTTTTTATTTAAAGTATTTCAAAATTTTTAATAGTTTTCCGGATACACGCAGTATTATTTCATATGGCGCATTCAATGGTAAAATACGAGAGAAAAATTAATTGGGTGGCTTTGATAAAAATTTACTGTAGAAAATGCCATATGAAATACAAAACCGGGAATATCTGCGAAACTGTCAAAAATTTTGAAATACTCTAAATGCAAAAAATGTTCATTTTTTAATTCTCCATCTACTGAAAAAATAATATACAGGGTGTTCCATTTAAAAAAACAAAGAAAAATTATTTTATATTGTAGAAAGTTTCGCGTAGAGTTTTGAACATTCTGTATGATTTACTATTTCCATATTTATAGCAAAGTAAGTACAGACCATTTAAGGTAAATGGCTAATATAGTTTTGATTTCAGGACAGTTCTTGTATTATTAATAATTTTTTTAAGAAATGCTGAAAAATATATAATTTTTTATTTATTTATTAATATCTCTGAAATTATCGAAATATATTTACTCATGTCTTAGGATTATGTAAAGTGATCTAAAAGGAAGCCAAAATGCACTAATATACAGGGTGTTCCATTTAAAAAAAATCATCCCGATCCACTCACACTTTTTTGAGCCACCCTATAGAAGTTAAAATATTTTCCTGAAATACATCCTAGTACATATTTTAGGTTTGCACTTAAACAAAATTCCTAAGTTTTTTATTTTAGGAGCTACAGATGCCCGACGCACTATTGCCGGACCCTGTATATCGAGTCGAAACACTATGGTTACGCTCGTTGAATTTGACACTTTATGTCAGTTTAATAATATATTTTCGTACTTTTATGCTTAGGCATAAAAGTGCTTTACTTTTATGCCTAGGCAGTAAAATGACTTTTTTATATTGTCACTCACGTCGCAAAAACTAATACCAGCTAATACTCTTATGACGTTTGAAAAAAAATATTTAAAACGTGATTTATAGGTATATTTATCCACTACCAAAATATGCCTTGACGGTTCGGTTTGGATCGAGATTTCAGCAAAATGAAGGTTTTGTTTATCAAGTTGCCGAAGTCATTGATCATCCACAATATGACTATGATGATATAGACTACGACATATCTTTACTTCGGCTGGGTAGACCAGTGACATTTGGTAACACTATCGAACCCATCCCTTTACCATCAAGAGATCAGGTAATCTATTAGTTACTTGCAGAGCTACAAGTTAACAGAAAACTTATAGTACGAGAGCTAGTAACGTCCGAAAAACAAGTATTTTAAGACGTCTGGTCCTTTGATATATCTTTTACTATGCTCTCTAGAACAGCATGCGGCCCATCTGGCTGCCGGTAAACGTTGCGTTCCCTACTGCGCATTGAAAGAAGATCCTATATTTTTATTAGTCCTTTAAATTCTAGTATTGAATATAAATCGAACATGTCTCGAAACGTTGCTAGCTCTTAGACTATTAAGTTTTATTTGATTTTAATCATTTTAATGACTTATGTCATTAGATTTTAAGTCACTTTTCCAAAACTGGCCTAAGACATAAAATTTAAGTAATTCTTTCAAAATGATTTGTGATTTATTATTGTATACATTATTCCGAAACAGAAAAGTGTTAAGTCGTTAAAAAAAGGCTGAAATATTTTAAAGCGGTTTTAGGCTCATCTGTAGCTACAATAACTTAATAATATAATCGATAATAATTGATAATACAAGATAATGTTTATTAACATTTAAGAAATAGGTATTTAAACTGAATTCTGGCAATTTTAGCCAATAGCAGTAGACGTACTTTACGTATAATAATAATAATGCTTTATTTTGCATGAATATCATTTACAAAAAATGTAATTTACAAATAAATAATAATAATAAAAAAAACATGCAAAAAAGGAACTGAAGACAATTAAAATTGGTTTAAATTCAGTTCCTGTCAGATCACAATATCAGCTAGCATAAATGTGTGTTATGGCTAAGCTAAATTATTTTACTGTAACTTATCTACAAATATAAGTAAATTATATAGTAATCCTATGACTAAGAAAATTTAGTATGAAATTCAAAAGAAATAAACACAAAGAAAAGTATTTTATACTAAAATAATTCTGAGGTAAAAGAAAACTAAGAGGGAAGAGAACTTTCCAGAAAATTTTTTTTAGTTTATTTTTAAATGCGGTCTTCAGAGGAAGGTTTATCATTTCTGCTGGTAAACAGTTATAGAGCTTGGAAATATTAAATGAGAAACATCTAGTGAACAAAGCTGTTTTGTGAGGTGGTGGAGTAATAAGTCCCTTAAATCTAAGGTTTAAGTTTTGCACATCTGTTCTGAATTTTATTTTATTCACCAAGTATGATCTAGGGTTTTACCAGATTCTCGAAAAATAGTTTATAACGTTTTAGCGTTGTTAATCTGATTATATTTTTTAAACCTAGCCATACCAACAGGTATGGTAGGCTATTAAGATCGGCAAAAAAAAGTTTTTTTAATTTCACTCAAAATGAGTTATTTGGATCATAAATGACCTAAATAAAAAATAATTTCATGGTGTCTGTCTGTCTGTCCGTCTGTCTGTAACACGATAACTCAAAAACCGCTAAACCAATTTTAACCAAATTTGGCATAAAAATACTGTGGCACCCGAGAATCTGGTTATTAGTATTTGGTAGTGGTGGGAGGTTGGTAAGGAGATATGGGAGGGGGTTAAAAATTTTAAAAAATCTTAACTCCAAAATTACAGTAGCTAGCGAAACGCGGTTTTCAATTTAAGATTAGGAATAATATTTGCAACAAAATTTGTTATAACCCCAAAATCAGTCAAAGTCGCAGTTTTTGAGATAAAAAAAATTGGAAAAATTCCTTTAGTTTCAAACTAAAAGAACTGCCTACCAACTTTTTATTAACATATTTTAGTATGGGCGGCTATACGTGTCTCCCGGCGCCAATTTTTTTAATCTGGAATTTATTGTCAGGGAATATATTTTCAAAGAGTGTATTATATTTTAGGCTTTGGTACCTGGTTCAACTTGCACAATAACTGGTTGGGGTACTTTAGCATCTGGTGGCGTTAGTCCAGCTGGATTACAAATGGTGCAAGTACCCTTGGTAAGCAATGAAAATTGCGAGGATTATTATTCAGTTTTTTATGGAGGTGAGTAAACATATGTGAAAATAAATATTTGTTGTATTGGTATTTAAGGAACAAGAGGCTAGGTGTCACTCTACATCAGTGACAGAGCTATAATTGTGTCTCAGTTTTATACCTATAATTAAATTACACCTACAATACTTATCTTTTAAAGAATAAGTAAAGAAAGACTCGATGAAAGATGAAAGGTTCTTCGATTCCGCTCTCGGTGACTCCTGCCCTTTAAATAGATATATTATATTACCATATACTGATATTACTGGATGCTAATTCAACAACACTTCATCATAAAATTAGGCATGCTATATATTCTTGACTAAATGTATTCAATATTTTCAATTTCTTAAAGTTATTTATATTTGAAACTACTGGCATAATTTTATCGCCACCTAATGATTTTTGTCTGGTATTTACCGTTGAAAAGAGCAATATTAACTGCAACATCTGCAAAAAATCATTAAACATTTAAACTGTTTAAATACAAAATATATTATTTTTTATTTCTCCATCTAACAAAAAATAAGAAAATCTACAGGGTGTATATATATTAAAAAACAAAGAAAAAACTATTTTGTATTTTAGAAAGTCGGGTATAATTCTGCATGATTTAAGATTACGATAGTAGTAATCTTTTTAAAAAGTCTGAAAAATATATTTATTTATATTTCTAAAATTGCAAAAAAAAATAATATGTAGGACCATGTAAAGTGATTAAATAAGAAAGTAAAAAATACAATAATATACAGGGTGTTTAAAAAATCATACCGATCCACTCACAGTTTTTAAACCATCCTGTATAGGAGTTGAAATATTCTCCTGAAATACTCGCAGGCCCCGGTCTAGTACATGCTTGTAGAATGTAGCACGTAGAATCTATGGGAGGGGGTTAAGCACCGCGACCATAGAAATCTGTTGTGTTCCCTTTCTTGAGTTATAACTCATCTCACAGTCTCAGGGCTTGTGCAAAAGCCAGTATCGGAAACGGTTTTATAGAGGTTAGTTCTCCATCTCCAATATCAGTTGTATTAAAGTTCATGGTACAAATGGTTTTCGTCTCGGCGCACTCAGTGATTAGGTATTCTGGTGTTTGCCCATTTTTCCCACAGAATCTGAATTCGCCATTGTTTCTTAGCTTCAGTCTACTGAGGTGTTTGTTGAGTAGACAGTTTTGTTACCCTGTAGAGAAAACCCCGTGACAATCCAAGGATTGTTTTCACTTAGATCAAGGAAAATATTTGATTTTTTTCGTTGTCTCGTTTCTCGTCGTAAGTTTTGAGAATTTTCTTTGAGTGTTTTAGAGTTGGAGGATTCCCATTCCAGGTTACGAATGGAGTCTTCCAGATTTTTGACTGCGTTAAGTTGGTTTCCACTTGGGAAACAAACAGAACAGTTCTGGTCTAGTTAGTGGAGAGTTCGCTCCTTTTCTAGCTAGATCCCAACTAGCAAATATAGTTCCCAGTCCTTCTTAAAATGTCACTGCCCCTAAAGTATAGTTCCTAGGCCCACTCTGCCACTTAAAATATTACTCTATGAGAAATAGTCACTTTGAAGTATATTTCGAGAGTGACCGGTTAGTCCCTACCTACCATAAAAGTGGAATACCTACCATAAAAGGGGAACCCCGATTGCAAGTCGCAAACATGTAATTTAAAGACGTGGCTGGAACTACCCGAATCTTCGAATATGACACCATAAAAGACCAAAAACTTTATAGTAACTTTTCAAAGTAGAGGTTACCAACAAGTGCTACCACAATGCCTCCATTAAGTTTTTGTTACTTTATAGTAACAATTTAAGTTACGGGGTAGTCGCGGCCACGACACCTAGTTTCTTTTAATTTATAGTAGCATTGAAAGTAGCAAAATGGTTACTGCTACCTTCCTAGGTTACTATAAAGTAGCCGTCGCTCATCCATTGCCACTAAAAAGTCACGGGGGTCAAAAACGGCTACTTTATAGTGACCGTAACTTAATATACCCTAATAAATGTAATTGTCTCAGATTGCATCGTGTGCTGCTCTGTTTTAGTGTTTTCTTTAACTTGCTTTTAAGCTTTATTAAAATTTTGTAAAATCCCTAAGGTAAAAAAAATTAGATGTTCTAGTACTTTCTACCGAAGAACTAAACAAAAGGAATCACTGCGAGCCGATGTATAAACATTAGAAACAAAAACTACATCTTTCTATAATCCTACTGATGAACATCATAAATCAGGTAGCGACTGAGACATTTTTGAAGCTGTTTCTGTAGATGAGTGTAGTGTTAGTTCATCTGAAACTGAATCTCAGAGGAGAACTAATTTGAGAACCAACAATATAAAACAAGAGCTGAAAGAGTGGGCGTTAAAATACTCTATACCTCATGTAGCTCTGAATAATATATATGTAGAAACACTAATAATAGAAAATGCACAATAAGTAAAAAATAACTTCAAAGGACAAGGCGGAACGTTATAGTGGCACTAATGGAATGTATAGTCGCCACCACCGCCATCGGTGTAGCAACGCTCCATTTAAGTGGCAATTTGATGGCTCAGGGAACTTTCTTGGAAAAATCACTTTATGGTTCCAAAGAATCGTTGACCATGTAGTTCCAAAATAGTTATTGTTTCTATAAAGTCGCCTTTGGATAGCTACAATTGTCACTTTATCAATCCGAAGATTTTAAAGGTCCAAACGGGTAGGGTTGGCCTAATATGTTATTGTTCCCGGTACTTTGTGGAAGCTACAAGTGAACTATAAAGTATTTTTCGGATTAAACGGCCATATTTTTTTCATGAATTTTTAGACTAACAACCAAATGGCTCAAACATTATGCGTTTTTAAGCTAAATATACCTAAATTAAAGCTTTTTTGCTTAGTTATTTTGATATTTCTGACGGTGGACTAATATTTTAAAGTTTGACCCCGGTTTCAAGCAAATTATTATTATTTTTTAATTACAAACATGAGTTTTTATTCCAAGAAATATAGTAATTTGAATTATTTTGAGAGGCGCTCAAAAATTTTGTTATATAAACCCACTATTTTATTCAGTAAAGTTGATTGCCTTCTGGAATTTACCTAAAAAGGCGTTAAAATCGCACGGTAAATAACAAATAACGAAAAAATAATAATGGCTTCCATAATTATTTTCCATCATGACATTTATTTTTATGAAATGTGAAATTGAATGAAGAGTCACGCTGCGAATAAAAAAGTTCAACAGTTTAACGAAAGTTCCACATGCTGGTGCATAACACTTTGGCTGCCACGAACCCGCGACTAGGCAGCTTACGATAAACTGATTGGTATTGTCGCAACGCCATAAGTCGCGACTCACCGGTAGGCACCCGGTAGTAACACATCGTAGTACTCTTTTAGTGGCAAAAACTACCCAAGACACTACCCGGCTACTCAAAATCTTTCCCCATTTTGGTTGCAGTTACTTAGCAGCTACGAATATACGACGTAGCTGCCGATGGTCACCGCCCACTTTGTAGTGGCTTTGATAGTAGCAGTTACGTATCTGCCACTATAAATGCTAGTTGGGATCGTCTGCTTTTTGATTGCCTTCTATCTCTTGGTGGGCTGGCATCCAGAGTTGGAGAAATTTATTACTTTTGCCTAATTTGTTGAACTTCTCTGGACATTCTTTAACCAACTTCGAATTGATAGTTATTGAGTTGATTGCTGACTGAATAAGCTAAGTACATACTTAGTACTTAGTATGTAATTAGCTTAGATAGGCTATGCAATTAAATAAAATTCCTAAGTTCTTTTTTTAGGATCTACAGATGGCCGACTTGCTTCAATGTTAATAATTTTATTATTTATTTCCAGCTGGATCAATAACAGACCGAATGATGTGCGCCGGATTTTCAGAAGGAGGAAGCGATGCTTGTCAAGGCGACTCTGGTGGTCCATTGGTAGTTGATGGACAACTGATTGGTATTGTCAGCTGGGGTTATTATTGCGCTCAGCCTAACGCACCCGGGGTGTATGCCAGCGTTGTATATTTCAGAGACTGGATACAACAACACAGCGGACTTTAAGAAAATTATAGATAAATACAGATACTTAAATTTATAATAACATGTAAAACGTTTTCTTAACTTCCAAAAATGTATGCAAATTTAAAATGAATGTTGTTACAATTGTAATAAACATAAAATGCTATATATGAGATTAATAAAATAAGATACATTTTACTCGGGAATATCACATCATTACTTTGAATGAGGTGGACAATGATTCAAAATGAAACTAAAAAATTTCAGACTATTTTCTTTATTTCCTGGGCTCTACTTATTTAAGCTCAGTAGTTTTGTACATAGATTAGTTCACACTTGATAACGGTCAGCGACGTTTCTAACCAAAAACGTGTAAGCAAAAATAATGGTATTTATGGAAGTCCGAAATTCTTTTAGTTTCAAAACATTATTCATACATGTAACCAAAACTATGAAATATGCAGGAAATAAAACAAGTCATTAAATAACAAGATTTTGATATCATAAGCATCTTTTGGATCATATGAGGAATAACAACAGTATAATTATTAATAGTTATTATATTAGGTGTTTCAAAAAATGTGTGCTATCTTCTCGTTGGATTTCTCACATAAAAAAATTTCTATTTTCATATCAACATAGGCCCCAAATTCTGCCTTTTGTTAAGTAGTTAATCGGCATTATAGTGTTTATCATTTTTCTTTATTATATTTGATTTAAAGTCAGTTTCGTGACCTGCTTGTTTTGATGAAAATGTTCCAATATCCACCCATATAAAAGTGTCCCTGGTGAGGCTATAACAGGACACTTTTCAGCTTTTAAAAAAATATGCGCGCCACTGACTTTTTTCTTTTGATATCAAAATTGTTTAGGCCGTTTAATGTCAACTCAAAATTTCATTCGAAACAATAAAATTACTTGGGAGAAAGGGTATAAATCAAATATTAAGGTTTAACACCCTGTAGCTGAAACTCAGCAGAAATCGGACCTATCGGTATGAAAATAAATCTTGTTACATGGTACCACGAATACATGTTTACTGAAACACCCTACTGAGTGCTAGGTGAGGTGCGAGCGTTGGTATCTCGAAACCGTAATAGATACGAAGATGGTTAAATCAGGACAAAGTTGCGCCAACTAGATGTTCACCAAGATACCATCAAAAAGTTTAAAATTTCAAGGATTGCTGAGTTTTGGAAAAACGGATTTTGGAAAAATCAATTTTATTTTTCCTGTCGTTACTTTTAGAAATCAAAAAACTAATTACACATTCTCATAAGTCACTTTACTATTACAGGACTATCTGAAGTACTTTTAGATTTTCAAATTAGCTGATAATTTGTGAGATACAGAGGCCAACTTATTTTTTTTAAATACGGACTTGCATTTTTTATTTCAGAAGAAGAACTCGGTCTCCTGAGTATAATGATATGCCACACCTGATACTTTTTTTGTTTTGGGTACCTCAACAACAACAAAACTAGTTAATTATTATTTAAAATAATTTCAAATACGACTCTGGTTTCTTAAATTATTTAATCTGGTTATATTCATTGCAACAATATTGATCAGCGCTAATTAACATTGAATAAGGCAAATCGAGCGAATTCAAAGATTCAAATAAATAATATCCAGGTCAGCAATTTAAAGATATTATTTTTTTAACTTTTTTTATTGTGAATTTGAAATCTCAGTGTACTAATGTATATCTAATAATATAATAATATTAATCATAATATATAATGTGTATCTAATAATATTCATAATATTAATCGTAGTTGTTATAAATAAATCAACTTCTATAAACTAGTTTCTAATGCTCTACATGTTCGAAAGGGTTACCACCCTTCCTAATGGACAAATTTATTTTTTGCTCAATCTTATTTATAGCTCTTTGAACATAACTTCTTGTGATAGTTCCGAATGCATTTTGTAATCTTTATTGTAAATGTTGAAATGTATTGATTTCACTTTTACAAACGCCAAGTAATGCCCCTTTAGCCCCTGCATTTGTTTTTCCGTATTCAGTGTTTTACCCCACGTCATTGTTAAGTTTGAAAGCTCATCAATAGTGTAACGATGAATAGATTAAATCTTGAAATTAGTTTAAATAAATTATGTTCAAATGTCCGAAACAAAAAAAAAATAAGTGTGGCATATCATTGTACTCAGGGTTCTTTCAAAATCTGAAATAAAAAATGCAGGTCCGTATTTAAAAAATTAAGTTGGCCACTGTATCTCACAAATTATCAGCTAATTTGAAAATCTAAAAATACTGTCAGATAGCCCTAATAAAGTGACAATGAGAATGTGCAATTAGTTTTTTGATTTCCTAAAAAGTAACGCCAGGAAAAAATAAAATCGATTTTCAAAAAACTCCGTTTTACCCAAAAAACTCAGCAATCCTTGAAATTTTTAAAAATTTTATGATGGCATCTTGGTGAACATCCTAAAACGCAACTTTGCCCCAATTTGATCATGTTCGTATCTATTACGGTTACCGAGATACCAATGCTCGTACCTCGAATTTGTAGCACCCTGTATAATTATGTATAATAAAACTTTAGAGTGTTTTTCCTCTTTAGCTTTAAGTCAAATTAAATTTTTATTAAAATCAAACAGATGATTAAGAACATTTAAAGAGTTAATCGTAATTTCAGAGTTAACTCAAATTTAGATGATTCTATTCATTCTAGTTAATTCTCTAGTCAAAAATTCGAGTAAAACTTTTTCAAACTAAACTATATTTCACTAAAATTGCGCTATGGTATTACGAATATTTACATTTCTAACAAGTGAGGCTGCAACTCGGGCTTTAATGAATATGAAATTATCTCAGTTTCAGAATAGAACAATTTTTGTTAATGCTCGGAAAACCATTCTATCGCATGTAGTTGATGAGATAAATTTTAATTTTTAATGAAATTTTGTGTATCCATGGTGAATTTTATTTTGCATCAAATATAACTCTTTGGAATGCCTGTTTCATATTACTTTGAATAAAAAGTTAAACCAAACTTTTAACAATCTTTATATTATGTTAATAAGTTTGTTATTTTGTGTCAGCTTTAAAAAAATATTTAGGAATTATATGAAATTATGATTCAGTTTTTAAACAAATATTTGAGTTCTTGTTAAATATTTAAATTAGAGGAAAATTGTAACTTAGTCAAACATTCAAACAAAAGAACAAGTATTTCAGAACAAGAATTGTTAGACTTCAAGTTTTAATTGCTTTTTTTCTTAATTAAAAATGTCTACAAGATGTAATGTAAAGTCGGCTAAAAAGTATCGCAAAGTTGAAATCATGAAAATATAGTTGAATAATTCAACTATATTTTCATGTTTTTTTAATGTTTTCTAAAATGGTATAGAAATTTGGAAAAGTATAAACGGGATTTGTAGAAAAAGCAAAAATTTTTATGCAGAATGCATTTTTTTCAAAATGTCAATAATAAAAAAGTGTTTCCTCTTGTAAAGACAATCCGGGGACATACTGTATAAAAATAGTGATATTAATATTAGTGTGAAAACTAAAAATTGTTTGATTAAATGAATTAATTTATTTTCTAGTCCATCAGTAAAAATTCTTTAATACATTGAAAACTCTGAAACTTTAAATTGAATTACTCAAAAGTGGGCAACGAAAAACATGAAAAAAATAATTAACCGCAAAAATAATTAACTTTGGTTTCAGTCCGCACCAGAACTTTGCCAGAGGTTAGAGCCTAAAAATACGTTTTTTTAGGTTAATTAAAAGTATTGATTAATTTCATTACAGAGAAGAAAGATTAAAAAATATTGATTCTCAGTCAACGCTCCACGCAAATATGTATTCCCCCCTTTTCGTATTACTGGGTTAATATAGGGTGATTCAGGCGTCCGAAAAAAGAGCATTTCGTGTCAGGTAAAAGTATTATTCGGTAATCCCGAAGCATCTTGTGGTATTACATTCGAGAATCGCGCCTAAACCGAAATTTAAATCGGTCATTTTGGGTCCCTATTGCGATTTTAGGCCAGTCAATCTAGAGGTTGAGGTGGTAAAAATTAGTAACCAACTGATCTCAACGGGAATCTGTAGATAATGATCTCCTATTTAACCCCTCAAAAGTCCCATTCGGTCCCAGTGGGGGAAGTTTGAAAAAAACCGCCGCCATCTTGGATTTTTTCGTTTTTTTCAAATATCTCCGTTTGTATAACTTTTTTCGAAAAAACTAAAGAAATAATTTTTGTAGAGAATTAAATTTGGAATATTTTACTTTCAATCATTTTTTTTTAAATAAATAGTAATAGAGATAAAGCAATTTTTTACTATACTGTTTTATAAATTTTCCAGTCTTTTTAAACGAACCAGCTTTAATTTTTGCGTTAACAGTATAGTGTTAATATAGATAACCAAGTATAAATTTAAGCATTACAACAATTAAAAATAACGTTTAAATATTATTTATTAAATAAAATTATTGTATAAAAAATTATTATTAAATTAAAGTTATTAAATGAAATCTGGTATGA
>NW_022146172.1:30806-36250 GCF_002938485.1 Sitophilus oryzae | reverse complement strand
GATTTTTGAACGATATAAACTCGTTTTGTTGCTAGGTAGTATGTGGCAAATTTTAAAATGTAGATAGCGCTATAAAAGATAAAAATATAAAATAGAAAACAAATTTCTTGCAGTATAGGTATATAATAAAATTATATAAGAATTCTTGCCACTTAATTGCTGATATAGAAATTTAATTCTACGCTGTGTTTGTCATAATGTGGATCAACCTGACAAACACAATAAAAATATAGAGTTCTATTTCGTGGGTTCTATTTTGTAGGTTCTGGCAATATACTTGTAATATATGTAATATCAAATTATTTACAAAAATTACAAAGTATATAGATAAAAGTAAACTCCAACAAACCATATAAAAGTGGCATGTTTTGAATGTATTAAACTGCAAACCTCAGAACAGCATAGAGGGATAGTTTGGAATAGAGATCAACGTTGTCTCTGGCGTGCTTTTACTTGTGAATTCCTGGCAGCGTACGACTTATACTGTGTGTATTTGATGTAGGTTTATTCTGTAGGTATATTTTTAAAATTTTTATTTTTCTTAAATAGTTTAATGTGTTCGTTTTTTTCTAGTTCAAAAAATTTAATTTTAACAATTAAAAATTGCAATATTTTAAGAGTTAACAAGGCATTATTTTATGATATTTGTGTTTCATTTAAAATTAAACACAATTTCTAAATATATGATCAGCACTTTTTTACAGAGCAAATTTTGAATAATTTGCAGAAAACGTGACGTCTAGGACACGGTTTAAGATCTGAGAAAATAAAAACGAAGTCAAACAAGCTAATTTTATTAAATTTGGAACCCTAATTACTTAGAGGTGGAAAGGGTGGCAAAAAGTTAAGCTTGAAAAGTGAAAAATCACATGGTCACTGTCGTCACTCAAATGTGACGTTAGCAGTTGAGGATTAATTTCATATCTTGACAACTAAAAAGTGTTTGAAGTGTTTATAATATTAATGACATTAACAATTTAAAACAACAAACCTTAACACAATACTAGTGTGAAATTAAAGTTTCAAGAATAACGTAATCTCTTTCTTCATTAAGCTAAATGTTTGTTCCAGATAAGGCGCCGTCAGAAGCTGTTTTCCGCGGCACCGAATTTTTATCGTACGATCTGAGCCAAACCGGAGGGGAGCCCATTGTCAGCGCCCAGGATACCATTACATTGTATTTTAAGACACGCCAGCCGAATGGCCTGCTCTTCTACACCGGTGAGTGACAAAAGAGTTAATAATTACATTGTAGCTTTGTTAGAATGCTTGTGTTTTTATAGATTATTTAACCTCAAGTTGCGAGATTTAATTTAACTGATATACAGTAGGTCTCCGGATTGTCTTTACAAAAATTTTGATTGTTTTGAAAAACAAGATACCGTGTGATAAAAAACGGTGTCCAGTTTGCTTGGAAATGACGATCGATGGCATTTTGCCATATAATTTTACATATAAAATTACAGCGATCTTTATTTCACAGTCATCGGTGACGCTCTTTTCGATCATATTATATTTAGGGTCATATTATCTTTGTTAAGATTTGCATCCATTGAGATTTAAGATTAAAATTAAAATGTTTTTTTTTGAAATAGTTGTTTTGTATTTTACTTGAGGCACTAAAATTTTGTATTAAAAATAATTGTGCCTAAGAAATTATTTTCAAACAAATTCGTCAAATTCAAGCCCAAACTAAAAAGAGTTGTTGATATATTTTAAATGTGAGATATATTTAGGTAGAATATTTTATGTAATTTTGAAATGAGAGACTATCATTTTATTATAATATATATTTCAATATGCATTTTCATCAATCTGATGACGTGCTATTTCAAAAAAATTGTTACCGCATATGTTTATTTCTCCATTTAAATGAAATATGCCAGTTTAATTCTCATCTATTTAACTACTTCAAACATTTTCAGTAATGTACAGCATAACAATTTATATGCATAACTATTAACATACATACAAATTCATGAAATTCTAAATTTTATAATTACTATTTTCAAAATAATAAAGTTAAAATTTGATTTCAATATATTAGGTATTGTATTATTTAAAACAAATATTTCGTCCCATTGCTGCCAAAAGTAACTAACTTACTTTTTGTTACTTCCGAGAAAAACGCGTCTAAAGATGAATTG
This sequence comes from Sitophilus oryzae, assembly GCF_002938485.1. Taxonomy (NCBI): domain Eukaryota; kingdom Metazoa; phylum Arthropoda; class Insecta; order Coleoptera; family Curculionidae; genus Sitophilus; species Sitophilus oryzae. The sequence continues at coordinate 34,103 of NW_022146172.1, read as the reverse complement.
CATTGCATAAAGATGTTATAGTTAGTAACTATTCGGTATTAAAATAAAACATAGAAAACATAAACAGAAATCGTAGTTAATGACTTTCTCGATCGATTAGATCAATTGATTTCAAAATATAGTTAGCAAATTCAATTTTCAGGTTGTTCGGAAAAATGTTAGTTAGTGACTTTTGGCAGCGGACGACATAGGACGATTTATACTTAAATATTTAAATTTTATTTGATTTAAATATGTTGATAAATAATATAATATTTTATTAAAATTTGTATAAATTGCAAAATGTTAAAATGTGCACATGTAGGTGATGGAGTGTCAGGAAGCTATAATTTGTGTAAACTTATACAGGGTTGTTCACCACATACGACACGGAATATTGTAACTAAACGATTAGATTTTTACAAATTGTAAGTTTTAGGTTCGTTGAACGACTATTAGAGCTACAATTTAAAAATATTTTACAAGGTACAGAGTGTCCCAAATAAGTAAAAAAAATTATAGTTGTATTTTTTTAAATGGAACACCCTGTATATTATTCTATTTTTGGATTCTACGTTTGAAATAAAGGTAAATTTGATTAAGGTTTATCACACTTAAACCTTACCGTTTATGAAATATTTTCAATTTTATGAAATTGCAGTGAAATTTTTAAGGCTTCATTTCTCCAAGGGTATCAAAGTTTTTTAATACTAAATATTTACTGAAGATTATTTATTGATCAGATATTGTGTTGCAATAATAAAACTTTTACTACCTTATACAGAGTGTCCAAAAATTCATATTAAATAATTACTAGTTTTAAACGGCAATAACTTGTTTAATTTAAATGGAACACCCTATATATTTTAAGTGAATCAGATGCACAATGAAATTGTCTATCAAATTGTATTATACCATTTTTTACCCATCTCTTTAAGTTTTCATAGAAAATGAATTTTCTTATAATTTAGACCTCATTAATCACTATACCCATGGAATATTGACATTTTAGCTTATTTTTAAAGATGTAACAAATTTTCAAAGGGTACAGATACTAAAATTGTCGATATAGTGGTTTATTTTATTAAAAAATTAAAAATACCGTTTAAATATTTTTTTGTTAAAGAGGACCAATTAATATGATCCCAGTATTCAAACTACATTAATTGACTGTTTACGTTGATTAATAATAATTGCTCCAAATACTAAAAAACTGAATTTTTGTGTGTGTATTAGACAGTGTGGTAAAAGTAACACCTTATAAATTTTTATTTCATTTTTTGACGAATGCTTATTTATAAAAAACAGATACGTTCATTTTCATAACTTATTTTATATTGATTTCTGGGCCAAATCCACATTTATTTAGAATACTTTATTAATTAAAACAATTTAAAAGTATGTAATTAACTAATTTTTGGTGTTTTTGGTCGGAAATAATGGTGGGATAATTAATTGGTATACTCTTTTACAAAGATTTAAATAGTTTTTTTTTGTATGCCAATGAACTTGCAATATTTACCATCTGTACATTTTGACATATATGGTGCTATAAAAAAATCTGAAATGTCAATATTCCATGGGTATAGTGATATATGAGGTCTAAATTATAAGAAAATGCATTTTCTATGAAAACTTGAAGAGATAGGTAAAAAATGGTATAATACAATTTAATAGACAATTAAATTGTGCATCTGTTTCAGGTAAAATATATAGGATGTTCTATTTAAATTAACCAAGTTATTGCCGTTTAAAGCTAGTAATTATTTAGTATAAATTTTTGGACACTCTGTATAAGGCAGTAAAATTTTTATTATTGCAACACAATATCTAATCAATGAATAATTTTCAGTAAATATTTAGCATTAAAAACTTTGATACCTTTGGAGAAATGAAGCCTTAAAAATTTTACTTGAATTTCATAAAATTGAAAATATTTCAAAAACGGTAAGGTTTAAGTGTGATAAACCTTATTCAAATTTACCTTTATTTCGATCGTAGAATCCCAAAATAGAATAATATGCAGGGTGTTCCATTTAAAAAAATACAACTATAATATTTTTTACTTATTTGGGACACTCTGTATCTTGTAAAAATATTTTTAAATTTTAGCTCTAATAGTCCTTCAATGAACCCAAAACTTACAATTTGTAAACATCTAATCGTTTAGCTACAATACTCCGTGTCGTATGTGGTGAACAACCCTGTATAGAGATTACAAACAACCTGCTATAAATATCCACCAAGGTTAGGAAGGAAGGCTCATTATGGATGAGTCTTTTAAAAAAGGACAGAATGTATCCATATTGCTTAAAACAAATCTTCATTGACTGTGTATCAGATAGGCAATAGGGGTTTAAATACTCTAATATTATTTTCTTTTTTTAGTAGTAAAATTGACACTTTTCGTGGCGAGATTGTACGTTTAACATACAAGCGAGGCACAAAAAGTAATTTTATTTTTTTCAAACGCCACAAATAATATTTTAAATAATTTCAAACTTTCCAAATAATATAAAAACATTTAAAAGTAATACCTTGTATGTGATTATACAGGGTCCGGCAATAGTGCGTCGGGCATCAGCAGCTCCTAGAATAAAAAACTTGAGAATTTTGTTTAAGTGCAGACCTAAAGTATGTACCAGGATGTGTTTCAGGAAAATATTTTATCTTCTATAGGGTGGCTCAAAAAAGTGTGAGTGGACCTGGATGATTTTTTTTAAATTGAACACCCTGTATATTATTGCATTTTTGGATTCCTTTCAGATCACTTTACATAACCCTAAGATATGAATAAATATATTTCGATAGTTTTAGAGATATTAATAAATAAATAAAAAATATATATTTTTCAGTCCTTTTCAAAAAAATTATTAAAAATACACGAACTGTTCTGAAGTAAAAACTATGTTAGGTATTTACTTTAGATGGTCTATTCTTACTTTGCTATAAATATGGTAATCGTAAATCATACAGGATGTCCAATATTCTACGCCAAACTTTCTAAAATATAAAATCATTTTTCTTTGTTTTTTTAAATGGAACATCCTGTATATTATTTTTTTATTAGATAGAGAATTAAAAAATGAACATTTTTTGTATTTAAAGTATTTCAAAATTTTTAATAGTTTTCCGGTTCACGCAGTATTATTTCATATGGCGCTTTCAATGGTAAAATACGAGAGAAAAATCATTGGGTGGCTTTGATAAAAATTTACTGTGGAAAATGCCATATGAAATATAAAACCGCAAATATCTGCGAAACCGTTAAAAATTTTGAAATACTCTAAACACAAAAAATGTTCATTTTTTAATTGT